>NW_024080752.1:2524368-2679370 GCF_003009895.1 Hyaena hyaena
GAGAGAGAGAGAGACAGCGTGAGCAGGGGAGGGTCAGAGAGAGAGGGAGTCACAGACTGAAACAGGCTCCAGGCTCCAAGCCGGCAGTCAGCACAGAGCCCGACGCGGGGCTCGAACCCACAAACCGCGAGATCATGACCTAAGCGAAAGTCGGACGCTTAACCGACTAAGCCACCCAGGCGCCCCTCTTGAGTTAATTTCTAAGTGTAATGTGGTATGAGTTTAAAAAAAAAAATAACACTTTAATTCTCAGTATGTCTAATGTTTTAAATTACAGTGTACTAAATAAATATTTTACTTTTTTCATTTGTTTGCATTTATAAATGACAGAGTTTTTCATATTTTTTATTTTTTTTAATGTTTTATTTATTTCTGAGAGAGAGAGAGACAGCGTGAGCAGGGAGGGTCAGAGAGGGAGGGAGATACAGAATCTGAAACAGGCTCCAGGCTCTGAGCTGGCACGCCAGGCTTGAACCCACGAACTGTGAGATCATGACCTGAACTGAAGTTGGACGCTTAACCGACTGAGCCACCCAGGCGCCCCAGAGTTTTTCATATTTTGACAAAAAACCTCAAAGGCTGTAAAACAATTGTGATTTCCCCCATTGAGTATTAAAATTGCTTTGTGTGGTTCCAGCTCACAGTCATTTCTATGGTCCCACACTGCTTGCTATGCAAGGCAAGGATAGCCTCTTCTCTCTCTCTCTCTTTCCCTTTCTGTATATTTACATCTGTATAAAAAAATACAAAAAAATTAGGGACAAAATCCAACAACCCAAAAGAAAAACAGGCAGAGTTTATAAACAGTGTTCATAATGATATGTCTACACAGTGGAATATTATGCAGCTGAATAAAAGAGAGCTCTGTGTGTACTGATGAAAGATACCCTAGATACATGGCGTGAAAAAAGCAGAGGCAGAGCAATGTATCTATTGTATGTATGTTTGATCTCTTTTGTATAAGAAAGAAAAATGAGAATGTATATTCAGGTTTGTTTTTGTATAAATTAGCACAATAATAAGTCAGTAAAAGTGATTATCTGTTATGCTTATTAAACATTGTTCTGATTTTTAGCAATATAATGAATATGTTATCTGTAAAATTTAAAAAAAAATAAGTACATTAAACAACAAGTGGAATTCAATAAAAATGCACTATGAAGACTGATATGGACATTCTCCTAGAAAGCAAATCAGTACTTTGAAATTATTGTTTTGGGACATATTTATTTTAGAGGAGTTATATCAACAGTATCACAGTTTTATTTCTACTAAACCTATCTGAAAATGAGTTAATGTATACATTTTTTTTCATTTCAGTATTAACAGTACCAGCAACCGACATTGCGGAAGAAACTGTTATAAGTGAAGAACCACCAGCTAAGAGACAATGTATCGAAATAATTGAAAACCGGGTGGAATCTGCAGAAATAGAAGTAAGGAGTCTTTTACCCGGTGTGTTTTGCTGCAGTCATCCAAAATAAACTCTATTTGCTTTTCTTTATTTTTAAGTTTTTTTCGCCTTTTATATTTATTACTGTCAGTTTTGTTTTGATACAGAATGAAAGTACATAGTATTATTTTGTCTAAATATTTGCTAATACATATAGCAAACCCTCAATAAATAAATATTGAATGAATGAATGAATGAGTGAAGAATTTGTTTATAACAAAGTCTGTCATTGTGATAACATTGGAATGTCTTTGGTTCTTGTACTTCATCCTTTATTTTCTATTAAATTTACATACATCATTCTCACAAGTCACTAAAGGAAATGTCACTGTATATTGATGAAAGATATTCTTTTCTTTCAAAAATGAAATGCAAATGCCTGTTTGGGTTGGAGGATCCTTTTAAAGAAGGTTGATATTTGTTGACTGTGTTGTTTTTAAAAAGCCAAAAATAACTGCTTATTTCACTGTTAAGTTCTTTAAAAAGGAATTTAAATTAAGCTAGCTGTTGATAGGATTCATCCTTTTTCTTCCTACCAGACTAGTTTGAGAGTGTAACCAAATCATAGATAACTCACAGGTTTTTTTCTTGCATGACTATAAATAAAACTATGTCCCCTAAATTTGATATTAACTCACATAAAGTGTAAGTAAAGTTATTCTAGAATAATTTTGAAAGATCAACTGCAATGTAAAGAACATTGGACTTGAAATTAAATGAGCTAGATTTGAATTCTACCTCTTGCCCCTATTAGCTTTGAGGCACATCTTTCTTTCTTACCTTTCTGAGCTTACGTTTTATTTTCACTCAAATCGGAGTTTTGGATCATAGTATCTGTATTTTGGATGTTTTGTCAGAATTGAAGAAGTCAGTGTATTCAGTATGTTCATATTTGTAATATGTGATACGTGTAAACAGTAAATGTTGCTGAATATCTTAAATAGTGTTGGTGAATAGGAATTCTGAAGGGCCGAATTTATTCCATAGAAAAGAAGATTATTTTATTTTTGAAGGGTGCACTCAGGATTTTATTTATTTTTAATATTACTGTTTTAAAATTGTTTATTTTATTATATAAATTTTTTTTGGTAATTTTTTTTGAGAGAGAGAGGGAGACAGTGTGAGCGGGAGAGGGGCAGAGAGAAGGGGACACATAGTATCTGAAGCAGGTTCCAGGCTCTGAGCTGTCAGCACAGAGCCCAACACACAGGGCTGGAACTCACAGACTGTGAGATCATGACCTGAGCCGAAGTCAGACACTCAACCAACTAAGCCACCCAGGTGCCCCAAAAATGTTTGTTTTGAGAGACAGAGAGAGAGAGACAGAAAAAATTGGGGAGGGACAGAAAGAGAAGGAGAAAGAGAATCCCAAGCAGGCTCTGAGCTGTCAGAGTAGAGCCTGACGCTGGGCTCAATTTCACAAACTGTGAAATTGTGACCTGAGCCAAAATCAAGAGTTGGATGCTCAACCAACTAAGCCACCCAAGCGTTCCTCAGTATTTTATTATTACTATTTTTTTTTATTTATTTCTATGAGAGAGAGAGAGAGAGAGAGAGACAGCGTGAGCAGAGGAGGGTCAGAGAGAGAGGGAGTCACAGACTGAAACAGGCTCCAGACTCTGAGCTGGCAGTCAGCACTGAGCCCGATGCGGGGCTCGAACCCACGAACCGCGAGATCATGACCTAAGCGAAAGTCGGACGCTTAACTGACTAAGCCACCCAGGCGCCCCATTATTACTATTTTTTAAAAGTAGTCTCCATGTCCAATGTGGTGCTTGAACTCACAACCCTTAGATCAGAGGTAGCATACTCTACCAACTGAGCCAGCCAGCTGCTCCAAAAAGAGGATTTTTTAAAAAAGTCATTAAAAGGCAACATGATTCTGACTAAGGGCAACTAGAATATATCTTTGCTCCAGTGCATTTAAGTGTAATGCTGATACATCTATAGCCACAATCACAAAGAATGTATTATTGAGTTAAAAAGAATCTTATTCATATTTTAACCAGAATGTTTTGTAAAAGTACGACTTTAATTATTGAGGGTAAGTTGTTTTGTTTCTTCAGAGCTTAAAATGATATTCAGTACTTGGAAGTTCTTATAAACAGTTTATTCCATTGAACAATATTAGTATACTTTTTATTTTGTAATCTTTTAAATATGTTTTTCTGATGTTGACTATAATTTCTGGCACATAAGGTGAAAAATTTTGTCATGTACTTTGCTTTAACTAATAAAACGTTTTTAAATTCTTTGAATTTTTATTGAACATAAACTTACTGAAATCAAGAAATTATGTATTTAAAACAGTGAATGTGTAGCCTGTGCCTTTATTCACCTAATAACCCGTGAGAGTTGCTATTTTCTTCAAGGTTCAGCCTGATTTCCCTATTACGGTCTTTCAGAGACCAGGGAGAATAATTTCAAGTAACAGGAAAGTATGAATTGAGGTATTGAAATTACTTAGAACCAAGAAGATAGAACTTCAGGGAGATGGAGTTTTAGCTTGTTATAAAGAAGTGTTTTTGTTGTTGTTGTTCTGTTTTGTTTTTAGTTATTAGAGCTTTCTGGTCATGAAAACCTCATTCTCCATCACCAGAAATGTTAATGCCAACATTGCATGATCTCTTTAGAGCTATTACCGAGAGACCTTAAGCATACAGTCAGTGTTGGTGGTAGAGGTGAGGATATAGAATGAAGAGTGGCCTCCATTGTTTTCATCAAACCAGGGAGTCATTTCCTTATACTACACGGAGTGGTTATTTTGAACTTATTTTCTTAGACAACCAATGGAGTTGTCTTGGACTTGACTTTTATACTCTAAGTGACAGCTCAGCCATTAACTGAAAAAGTTTCTCACAAGCAGTGGTTCTCAACTGGGGCATTTTTGACCCCAGAGGACATTTGGCCATGTCTGGAGACATTTGGGGTTATCACAACCAGGCTGTGCCACTGGTATATAGTGGGTAGAGGCTAGACATGCTGCTAAACACCCTACAATGCACAGGACAGCCTCCACAGTAAAGAATCATCTGGTCCAGAAATATCCATGCTGAGATTGAGGAACTCTGCTCTAAAGGAATTAAAAATCAGGGGCGCCTGAGTGGCTCAGCTGGTTAAGCATCCAACTTCAGCTCAGGTCATGATCTCATAATTAGTGAGTTCAAGCCCCATATTAGGCTCTGTGCTGTCAGCATGGAGCCTGCTTTGGATTCTCTGTCTCTCTCTCTTTGCCCCTCCTTAGCTTGTGTGTGTGTGCACGTGTGTTCTCTCTCTCTCAAAAAAAAATTTAAAAAAATTAACTCATTATACAGAATCTTACATATTTGGGTTTTCTCTGTGTGTGTCCACAACTACCAGAGTGACTGTTTAGAAGTCAAGTGCTAAGAATTTAGTTTCCCAACTAATGTTGGAGAGGTTTATTAATAATCTCTACAAAATTAGTTTAAATTGTAGAAAATGTATTGTAAATGTTGAAGCTTTTATATCTGCCTTATAGCAACGTAGGCAGTGAAATAGGTTTGTTTTTTGAAGGGGAGGTATGATTAAGACACTAATTGCAATAATGTATATCATATCACTCCCTCGAGAGTACTGCACTAAACGTATTTTTGAGAGAGGTATGCTGTTTATGGATGTCTTCCATAAATAAACATTATGCTATTCCGAATTGAAATTAAAACTATTCTTTTGTAATGTGGGAGGGAGAAAATATAATTAGTGCATTAGGAATAACAGATTCTTCTCTTATTTAGTTGTGTGAATTCAAGAAAATACCTTTTCATTGCTATGGAGTTTAGAGATGAATATGTTTATTAGCAAGTTTTGTTTATTTTTAATGAAATATTGTGTCTTCTAACCAGTGATAGATTGGGATCCTTAGTGATCTTTTAAAATTTGATTTCTATAAACCTTACACAGTGTTTTATTTGATGCAGCTTTTTTTTTCCAGTCTGGTTTCCTTTGATTGATATTATTTTGATCTACCAAAGTTTAAGATTTCATATAGTCCTCTTTCTTTTTGGTAAGTTTTTTCTCTAGGGCTGGGGTAGGCAAAGTTTTTTTCTGCAAAGGGCCCGATAGTGAATATTTTTGGTTTTATGGGCTGTACAGTCTGTGCTTCACCACTTACCTTTGCCATCATAGAGGGAAAGCAGCCACAGACATTTTGGAAATGAATAGGTGTTTCAGTAAAACTTTATAAGAACAGACTCATATGTGGCTCATGGCGCTTGGAAAATCAGTGTTTATACACAAAGACACAGGCAGCTCACACACCCTGCCCAGTTTCTCTCTTTTTAAACAAATATTTAATGGTTAAGAATATGGGTATATTTTATCATTTTCTGATTGTGTTATTTTGATCAATTGTTTAACCTTGGATGGCTTGATTTCCCTATCAGTAACAAGGGGGAAGATAATAGCACCTAAATTATCAGATGGTTATAAAGTTTCAGTGAGAATACACATAAAAGACTAGGACAATGATGAGCATGTGATAAATGCTCAGTAAATGTTAGCTGCTATTAAAATTATCTTCTAAAATTTATATAGAAGTACAGTAGAAGAGAAATGAGTAGAATGATTTTTTTTTGCTTTATAATAGCTAAGATAAAATAAATTTGAATATTGGAAAATTAAAAATAATAAAATGGTTATGAGGTCATTGCTACCAGCTGAAGCAGAATTCAAGAATTTTGTTTGAAAATAAAGCAAACTCAAGTCTTCATTTGCCCTATTACTCTGTTGCGCAGGTTTGGAGTTGTAGTGTAAGAGAAGTATCTTCTCTATTGCAACCAAATTGTGACTATTATCAGAATTTACTTTTTTGAATTCTTCCATGTTAGACTGTTAAAGGAAAGATACTTAGTATTACACATTAGTAGACTAAGGTATATTTACACAGGTCAGAGTCCTTTTTATTGTGCTTTTATTGCAAAAGTTCAAAGCCATAGGCTTGACTTTCTATTTAAATATAAATCTCAAATGTCAGTCTGTTGTACTGTTTATATGTGAAACAACCACATTACTGATTATATTAAGGAAGTGTCTTGAATATAATTTATGTTCAGTAAACCTTTAACAAATAAATTTGGAAACAAAGGATCTCTTTGAGTAAAGTTAAAAAGTGATATTTTCCACTTTTTAGAGATTTTTACTTGCTTTGAAAAGTGAGATGGCAAAAAGATTCCCCAAATACCTATATTCCTGAGAACTGAAAAAGGGAAACACTTAAAAAAAAAAAAACTTTAATAATGTTAACTGCTTTCAGTCTTGAGGATTTAAGTATATTCAAAGAGTAGTGCTAATGACCTTTATCTTTCAGACTTGACACATATAGTTTACACATGCACTGTAAATGAATCTTTTTTTTTTTTTGGCCTACTAGACAGAAGAGAGCTATCTTTTCATTTATATTAAGATACATTTTACTAATTGAATAAAAACAAGCTGTATTTCCTGTTAGACTACCTCAGTTTGCTTTCATCTTCTGAAGTAATTGTGAATCCCTTGCTGTTTTTAAATGTTAATGAATGGCAAGTTTTAGGAGATACTGTAGAGAATCTGTTCCAGTATTTCCTACCAAATTCAAAACTTTGGTTACCAAAGGGTTTTATTTCTTAACACATGTAAAAAACTTTTTAAAAATTTTTTAATGTTTATTTTTGAGAGAGAGAAACAGAGCATGAGCAGGGGAGGGGCAGAGAGAGACAGAGACACAGAACCTAAAGCAGGCTCCAAGCTCTGAGCTGTCAGCACAGAACCCGACGTGGGGCTCAAACTCATGAGTCGTGAGATCATGACCTGAGCTGAAGTTGGACACTTAACCGACTGAGCCACCCAGGCACCCTAACACATGTAAAATTTTATTTTATTTTATTTTTTTAATGTTTACTTATTTTTTTGAGAGAGAGAGAGACAGAGTGTGAGCGGGGGAGGGTCAGAGAGAGAGGGAGACACAGAATCCGAAGTAGGCTCCAGGCTCTGAGCTGTCAGCACAGAGCCCGACTTGGGGCTCAAACTCATGAACTGTGAGATCATGACCTGAGCCAAAGTCGGCCGCTTAACCGACTGAGCCACCAGGCGCCCCAACACATGTAAAATTTTAAAACACTTATGCACGGCCATGAGTGCTTCTGGAGGTGGGGGTCTAGTTCCTGGAGAAGCAGCACCCCTCTCCCTCCTTTTCCATTGGCATGCTCAAAGTTCTCCATAGTTCACTGCCAAGGTAATGTTGTTGATTACTTACCTGAGGCTCGACTCTTGGGCGTCCTTTCTTACTTGTTCCTACTCTGCCATCTTGCCTGGAGGAAGGGTCAGAAGGGGGTAAGAAAAGTGTAGCAGGGTAGGGCGTGGGCATTTCTTAAATGGAGATGAAGGGTGCATGCATTTCTTATACGTTTTGTGTAAATGGAAGACTACTTGTATAATCAATCATTACCACCTTTGGTGGACCCAGGAGAAAAAAATATATGTTGGACTTTACTTCATTCCCAGTACAAAGAAGGGAATGGGATCAAAGGAGGAAGGAGTATTAAATATGCTCCTCCTTGGAGACCATGTGTGATCTAGTGAAGGGGAAGGAATCTTTTAGTGTTCATAATGGACAGGAGTAAAGGAGGCAGTAGAAGAGACCTTCATACTGTCCTCTTCCCCAGTAGATGGCTGACCCTTACCTCTGGTTCCCTCTGGTCAAGTGTCTTGTCCAGTGTGAACCTGGTGTTTCTTATGATTAATAATAGTCCTACCCTGGGCCTTCATCCCTCTGAGAGGTCCTAGCCTCTGTAATGAGTCTGTGCTTGGGCCTGTGAAGGTTGAGCTTTTGTCCTAGAGGCATGGGAAAGGGGTCTTTGAAATGCTTTCCCTTAGGCAACTGAATAGGGGCAGGGTGAGGAGAAAAAAGAATATCATTTTCATTGGGCTAGATTTGTGTTTAGCATTAAGAATTTAATGCATATATTTTATATTTGGACAATTGAATGAAGCACAGTAGAGAAGTTAGTATTTTATTGGTTTGTAGAAATGGCATAATTTAGGAAACACTAATCTAGACCAGCACTCCTTCATTTTAGAGATGAGGAACCTTGCTTGTTATCATAGAGGAAGATAGTTTCAAAAGCAGTAATATTAGAGTCTCGTAAACCCAACTGTGTTACTAGGGTAAGGCTATGTCATCTCCAAACAGCATTTTCCTCATCTGTAAAATGGGGATAATCTCTATCCTCTTAGAGGCTTGTTGTTGGAAATATGTGGTCACATAATGGGTGCTCAGTAAGTATTAACTGTTACAGTTTATTATACCTTTACATAAAAACATCACAAGAGGTGTGAAGAGGTATATTTCTGTCTTAAAGTCTTCATTAGTTTTTGTAGTATGAATAAAAGTATAGGTACCACTGACTGGGTTCATTATGTTAATCTTATTTTTAATCGGAGTAATTTCTTGGGGTCAGAAACTAATCTGTATCAGAAGGTGGAGCACAAAGTTAGGGGCTTTAATTATTAACGAATTGGCTGAAAAGGCAAGATGTCTAGGAAATGTCAGTACGTGGTGACTACATCTAGCTACTACAGATTTTTCTGTTTGAAGGATGCATGCTTGTGTGTGTGCATAATGTGTTTGTGCAAAAATTGAAAAAACAAACACTTTTTTTTTAATTAGGAGAGAGAAGCTCTTCAGAAACAGCTGGATGAAGCAAATCGAGAAGCACAAAAATACCGACAGCAGCTTCTAAAGAAAGAACAGGAAGCAGAGGCCTACAGACAAAAATTAGAAGCTATGACTCGCCTTCAGACTAATAAAGAAGCTGTTTAATTGAAATGAACATGTTGTTTGGATTTACTTTTGGTTAAGAAAGAACCCAGTCTTGAACTGTACGCAAAAGGTGCAGTCGCAGGAAAGCAGGAGAGCAGAAGAGACTATGGATTGATGACTGGACTTAAGCCATGAGCTTTGAATTCTTGTAACATAAAACTTTACTTTAGAAGTTGTGAAATGTATTTAAAACTGAATTCTGTAAATAGTTTTTGTTTTTTTACAGTTCCAAATGAGTTATAAAGATTGTTGAAGAGATCCAAAAACACAATAAGCCACTGTTTTTGTGAATTCTTTTTGATTTTAGTATGAACCTTAATTTCTCAGAAACAGAACAGTTTTAAGGGTGATCGTTGTTGATTAGACCAAATGTTATGTAATAATTATGTGGTGGACTGATGCTGGAATTACTCCTGTAGGTATAAACTTCTATGTGAAGAGAAGATTTCTCTCAGGAAATCTTTGTACAGCTTTAAGTTGTCTCAGATTCTCTGAAAACATTTTTTAGAAAGCAAATTTTTATATTTGTTCAATTTCAGCTATACCCAAGTAGATTTACATGTATATGAAGCAAATATTTTTTAAACTTTCTGTTTGTACATATTCTGCATGTTTTATAATTTCAAAACGCATCACTTGCATAAGTATTTTTCCCACAAAGATGATGAAAGTTACTAGAAGAAAAAAGTCCTTTTATTTAGTAGGTCATTGAAAGTAAGTAAGCTTGCAGCTGGTTTTATTGGAATGACAATGTTCTTAGAAGGAGCAGCTTACAAGAAAACTTGAATTTGCAAACTGCAAAATCTATGCTTTTTTGAAAATTTCATAGTGGGGACGTGAAACTGTATTCTGTGCCTTCCATCATGATTTCCACATGAAAGCACTTTAAGGCACTGGATTTTAAGATAACGTTTTTGGAATACTCAGAGCATATGGGTTTCTGAAATATTTCATGGACTCATTTCTCCCCAGGAAATTATTCTTACGGAAAAAAAAAATTGCTTTTGTATGTAGAACAAGAACTTTTTGTACTACAGTGATGCTATAGATATGTCTAACATAACTTTTACTTTTCCCTGTGAAAGCTGTATGTCTGTGCTGTGACTTGCTCTCATCACAATATTGTTGAATTCCACAATGTATGGACGTTAAACTCTGACATACTGTTCATTCTTTTTTTGTAAAACATAACTTCAAGCTCTTTTTTCTTGCCTTATTTTTAATGTTTTATTGCTTTATGAAAATGTTTAACCCTAAGACCCTCCTAGATTACCTATCTGTATAAAGAAGCAATTACCCTTAAAACTGTACTCTGGCCTACTTTTCTATTTTACAATTAAATATCTTTTCCACATATGTTCAGTGTAGACTGATATTTTAACCCCACACTAAAAATTTTGTTGTGTATCTTATAGCTGTATTCCACCAGAATGAAAATATTCTATATTCTTCACACCGTGCTTGTAAATCCTCGAGGTAATTTCTTGGGAATTTGTTAGTTCTCTCACTGGAGTTATTACAGTTGTTAAGATAATAAAAGGATCTGTGAACTATCAGCCTGGCCTGATAGTTGCTATTTGGAAACTTAAAAGGTTTAAGAACTCTAAATAGAAGAGAAAAAAAAAACCTTTTGAGTTTTCCACTCAATTTGACATATATTTTAAGTGATCTAAAACTATAGGTTTTACAAATGCTAGGCCGTATTTTTAGTAGCATGAAACTACTTTTTCTATTTTTTTTTTTCTTTATTACTTTAATGCCTTTATGGGTTTGTTAGGCAGGGTGCCTTTGACATATGCAGTATTCAAGTGGAGAAGAATCACTGTATTCACCCCAGAGTGCAAACTACTCTGAGACTTTGCTTCCAGACCAGATTGGCCCCAAAGAGCCTTGAGACAGTGTTGGAAATAAACTCCTGAAAGCTAATTGAATATGTTTTTTGACTTCTAGTCTCCTGTTTACTAGAAACTTTCCCTGGGACAAGAAGAGATTTTGATTTATAATAACATTTGACACAGATGGGAGAAAACAATTGGCACTTAAAAGGAGTAAGCCTATGATAGCATCAGGTCAATACTCAGATGTCTTTGAGAGAAGTTCATTTTTTTCAGTGTTCTGTTGACCTTGTTTAATTCCTCAGTCATCTGTACCTGATTCAGTGTGCTGTGAAATTAATAGTTAGACAAGAATTTATAACAAATTTAAAAAAAATTTTTTTTCTTTTTAGCTTCTGTTTTCAAGTGGGCTGAAAAAGCTTTGCATTCTCATTCTTGGTGTTTTGAGCAGAGGATGAAAGGAACTGACAGAAGAAAATAATATGAAAGTTTTCAGAAATCCATACTTCATGTGTTTCCACTGCGTGATAATGGATTTGTAGTTAAAGGTCATTTGGTTTCCATATCAATATGTGAACAAATACCTTTTAGAGTAACCTTACTCAAAGGTTCTGTGAGAGAATCAAGTTCTAAAGTCCTTAGTATTAGGGCTTACTGAATCTTCGTGAATTAGAATAGTACTGGTTATGTACTGTCTAGACGCTGAGCTCATTTGAGGTCTTGATTTTTTAATTACTTGGTTCAGATTTAATACTTCCCTGTGTTCAGTCACTGGAACTCGAGGATTACAAATTCTAGTCTAGGTCTGTGATGCTTTAAGAAAAACTCCTCTGGCAAGTAGTATCTGCAGGGACTGTGCTTCTCAACTAATTTTCATTTATTGTTACTTATTTTATTTCTATCCTAATCACTTCCATAAGGGCTTGTGATATCATTTGCTTTTATTGGCTTTAGGAAAAATGTTCTTACATCAATCTTTCATGACATGAATTGCAGAGTAGTACTCTGTTCTTTTTCTCTGATGCTGGATGCTCTATTTCTTTGTGGTGCCGGAGGGCTGAGAGTTGGGGAGTTTTCCTCTGTGGCATTCAAAAGAACAAAGTTAAATGGAGTAAGGAATGAATGTGAAATCCCCATTTTTGTTTATGACAAAAAGATTTGCATATAAATATTTTTATCCAAGGCATACTGCTAATGAAAACCTATGCCAGTATATTTTTCTTCAACATGATTATTTATGATGTTAATTATTGAACATTAGAAGAAACCCTTGCCTATAACAGGAATTGGTGAGTTGATAGATCTATTCATGGATGCTTTGTGTTAATACGACAGACTTTTTTCTGTTTGACTCTATACGTAGCATCTTCGTGATAAAATCTATAAAGTTTTCTTTGTGCTTAAAAACCTGGAAGACCTTGAGGTCTGACTCAAAATATACCAAGAAGAAAAACCTTTTCAGATAAAATCACAAAACAATTGAAGGAACCTTTGTGGATGAGCTCCATATGAAACCCATATGGATGGGTTCCCAAGGTATTAGCACTCAAGCTTATATAGCAAATAGAAAAAAAAACCTTTTCTATTCACCTAGCTTCTATTGAATAAATAACTCCTCCATCATGTCAGATCAACTTAGGAATGAACTAACTAATAGATTTGTTATTTCATTAAGTGATATTTACTGTACTTGGACTTCATTATAGATAGCTAGTCTGTTGTAGTTTTGAATGATGTTTGTTATTTGCTTTCTCCGTGTTAGGTGAGAACATCTCAGTGCACATGGATTCAGTTTGACGTAAGCTCCCTGAATTCATTCTTAGATTACTCTGTGGAACCCATGGTGGAAAATGCAGTATTATCACTGGAAATATGTTTCTGGTTCCAAATCAAAATTATGATATCCATACTTTTGTGATCTGTTAAAACGATTTTCCAAATGTAGAGATATACGGATAGGTGGTCTTAATAGTTTTTGATCATTTTGATACCCTGAGCACCTTTAAAAATATTTCGGTTTGACAGTGATCAAATATTGAATGAATACAGTTGGGGCATAGTTCATTGAGGACTCTTCACTTTTAGATAAATACTATAACTTCCAAAAAAACTATGATTTGCTTCCTGGAAAAATTTTGACGTCTCTGCGATTCTGTCCACTATGCTTTATTAATTGCTTACATAGTTTTTTCATTTGAATAGCTTAGATCTCATGTGCACAGTTGATATGTGATATTTTTTCCAGATTACTTAAATATCTTCATTTTTTTCTGTAAGAAAATAATCTTATATATTTTTTGTGTGTCAGGTAAAAGTAAATCATTTATTTTTGTATTACCATTTTTTCATAATTCAGATTTGCCATTAAGAGAGCTTAGGGGTACCTGGCTGGCTCAGTTGGTTAAGTGCCTGACTCTTGCTTTTTGGCTCAGGTCATGATCTCACAGCTCAAGAGATTGAGCCCCATGTCGGCCTCTGCGCTGTCCATGTAGATCCTGCTTGAGATCTCCCTCTCTCTCTGCCCCTCTCTTGCTTGTGTGCACTCTCTTTTCTCTCTTTCTCAAAATAAATAAACATTTCAAAAAAAGCTCATACTTAGTGAACCTAGTCTCTTTCTTAAAAAAAAAAATTGTTGGTTTGCCAAAGTACTTACTGACTCTACTTACAAACATTTCTGCTCAGTATCATAGAGCCTCGACATCAAACACTGAAGCATATTGTTAAGTGTGCTTACTACCTTTGTTAGGTACAATACAATACTCATTAGTTCTGTTATTGGTTTAATGAAACCTAAATAAAACATGTAGAAGGGCACAGAACAACAATAGAGCAAACATTCATATACCTACTACCCAAGTTTAATAAATCTTAAGTTTATCTTGTTTGCTGCAAATCTTTTTAGAGGCAGAATGTTCTAGATGTAGTTGAAGTCTGTTTCCCTTCCTCATCCCATTCTCCAACTTGCACCAAAAGGCAGCTACTAACATGAGATTGAGATGTTCCAGTCTATCCACATTTTCTTGCTTTTTACTACACACTGATTTTTGTAAATACATGGTAGACTTTTGTGTGGTTTTAAAACTTTAGTAAAGCTGTCATTCTATACATGTCATTCTGCATTTTGATTTTTTTCAGTTCATCAGAATTTTATTTCATTTTATTTTTTAAAGTTTATTTTTGAGAGAGACAGAGTATGAGCGGGGAGGAGCAGAGAGAGAGGGAGAGAGAGAATCCCAAGTAGGGTCTGCGCTGTCAGCACATAGCCTGATGCACGGCTCGAACTCACAAAACCGTGAGATCATGACCTGAGCTGAAACCAAGAGCCAGATGCTTAACTGACTGAGCCACCCAGGGCACTCCAATTCATCAGAATTTTAGGCATTTAATCATATTGACACTTGAATACTTTTTAGTTTGACTGTTAAATTAAGTAAAAATACACCATAATGGACTCATTCTCTGTTCTATGTATAGATATGCCACTTCCAACTTTTTTGCTATTACAAATAGTACTCTGTGTACTATGCATATACATGTGCTAAGTTTCCCCAGGAATTGGAATTATTAGGTCTAGGGTGGTCAATTTTATCGATATTGTCACATTCCTTTTTAAAGTGGCTATGAATAGTGAAAAGTGATGAGAATTCTCATTTTCCTGCATTTTACCAACACATGATACTGTCACACTTTAATATTTTTACCAGCCCTCATTGGTATAAAATTGTTCTCATTATTTGCAGTTTCCTATTATGAGTGAGGCTGAACATTTTTACCCTGTTGTTTCTTGTTCATTAGTATTTAGTCTTCTGTGAATCACCAGGTCATGGCTGAGTTTTTCAAAGTGCTTTGTTGAAGCTTAATATTTTTCTGTAAACTGATCTTTTGTTGGTTGTATGAGTTGCAAATATCTTCTCCCAGTGTCTGATTTTTTTTAAAGTTTATTTATTTATCTAGAGAGAGAGGGGGGAAGAGAAAATCCCAAGCAGACTCTGCACTGTCAGAACAGAGCCTGAGGCAGGACTGAAACCATGAGATTATGACCTGACCCAAAATCAAGGATGGATGCTTAATTGACTGTGCCCCCTAGGAGCCCTCCAGTGTCTGACTTTTAAAAAAATTTGTTTATATTGTCTCAATTAGTACATATTTACTGGATGTCTACTATATGCATTCTCAGTGCTACTAGGCTAAGGGAGATTCTCAAGTTTCATATGAGTCTAACACTCAAGTGTATAATTAAATGTGGGATGAGATTTTAATTTATAATTTGATCCTTTTCATTTTAGTTGAACACAACTTCCTTTTTATAATGTATCCAATAAGGGACAAATTTAATGTTTACTTGTATCATTTTTAAGAGATGTAATATATTACCTAAGTTTTTTCAATTCTTGCTCTAGCCTTTGGTATTTTATATCATTTATTTTTTTATATTTGGATATTTTATAGTTGTCTGTTTCAAATTATATTTGAAAGGACAATGAATGTTTGGATTATTGCACACCATGTTTAATAAAGTTTTTGGGAGCATTTATTTTAGCCTCCAAAAATTAGAATTTCACTAGCTTCCTGCTCCTTGAGGTCTGGTGTCTTAAGAATTGCAGATAACAACACTGAGAGAGATGTCTTGGTGTGATGGAAAGAACATGAGTGTTGGATCAGATAGTGCTGGGTTCGAATTTTGGCTCCTTCAGTTACAATCGTGTGTAATTTTAGCCAAACGTTTTAATTTCCTTGAGACTCAGTTTCTCAAGGATGAGCTAAAAAATGGCTTTCATAGGTTGTTTTGAAGACTGAATCAAATAGTGTGTGTAAAAGCTACAAGGCATAATAGTCAGTATTTAGTAAGCATTTGTTACTTATATTTTGAGGAAAAATGTAGAAGGGGTAGAGCTCTATTGAAAGCATGTAAATGGCAGTCACTCTAGCCCTACCCTTGCCCTTCAGACAAGTAGGTATGATTTTCTGCTGTCCTAGGCAGTATTTTTCTATCCATTCTATTCTTATGCTCTTCTCCCAAGTGAGCTCTTAAGCCTGGTTACTCCTGGTACCGCTGGCTTCTCCCTCAAGGAAGATGGACTTGCTTTTCCTCCCCACCACATAGCCTCTTGTAGACTGACCCTAGCTCACATCCGTGTCACAACTATTAGGAAGGAAGGAAGGAAGGATCATAAGGAAGAGAAAATAGAAGCACCTGGGTGGTTCAGTCAGTTAAGCATCTGACATTGGCTCAGGTCATGATCTCGCGGTTTGTGAGTTCAAGACCCGCTTTGGGCTCTGTGCTGTTAGGAACCTGGAGCCTGCTTTGGGTTCTGTGTCTCCCTCTTTCTATGCTCCCCCCTACTTGTGCTCTGTCTTTCTCTCTCTCAAAAATAAATAAAACATTAAAAAAATAAGGAAGAGAAAATACAGTTATGGTCCTGTACCATATTTATTGAAAAAAAATCCACATAAAGTGGACCCGTGTAGTTCAAACTCGTGTTGTTCAAAGGTCAACAGTATAAGATGAGTGTGTTCTGGGGCTCTAGTGTACAGCACGGTTATTGCAGTTAACATACTGGATTGCATACTTGGAAGCTGCTATGAGAGGAGAGCGTTCATGTTCTGATAAAACACAAAACTGTAGCAGTGTGAGGTGAAGGATGGGTTTATTAGCCTTGCTGTGGTAATCATTTCACAATATGTACATGTATCAAATCATCACATTGTATACCTTAAGCTTACACAATGTTCTATGTCAGTTATATTTATAAAGCTGGGGAAAAAAGAGGTGGTAGGAATGGAAATAATGATACACATGAGATAGTTGACTCTATTTCTTACCAAAACCAATAACAGTGCTAATAATTACACAGGACTTGCCTTGTGCCAGGCACTATTCTGAGCCCTTTCCAGGTATCAGTTATGTCTAATATGACTTCCCCTTATTCAGGCCTCCAAACATGCAATCCAGGAAATTGCTGTATGCAAGAATTGCTCTCATATCTTTTTCCACAACATCACACTCAAACCAAACCTTTGCTTTTTCTCCATCGTCATTTTGAAAGATACGTACAAAAATCAAACTACAAGAATGTTCACTGCTGCATGACTTATAGCAATAAAATACTTGGAACCACCTAAATGCTCAATATAGGGATTGGCTAAATAAATCATGGCTATTAAAAATGATGTTGCTGAGGAATATCATTGATAGCAAAAGATATTCAATATATATGTAGTTAAGTAAACAGTTTAGGTTTATAATACATGATACATTTGGTATATCCAGGCTGGTATGCTAACTTATGGGTATGAAACAGTAATCTCTTTTTTTTTTCTTTTTCAAAACCATGTAATACACATGGATAGTTTGACACCAGGTTAAAAAAGATTCCCAAATTTCCGGAAGCAATGTCCCTGCCCACCTCAACAATATGCTTCTCTCTGAGTTTTCTGACTTTGTGATAACCATTTCCTTGCTTTTTCTGTTTATTTTTAGCACATGTATGTTACCTCTAAGCAGTAGTTGTATCTCTTTCTGAACTTTATTTAAATGGAACCATTCTTTGGTTATTTGCTTACTTGACTCAACATCATGTTGGGGATTTATCCATGTTGTTGCTTATGGCTCTGGCCCAATGTCATTGCTGTGTGGTATTGCTCACTGTGTAATACCCACAATGTGTCCATTCTAAGATTTTAAGTTATTTCTAGCATTTAGCTATTACAAACAATGTTGCTCTGAAGATTCCTGTGCCTATTAACTGCACATGCACATTTTAATGCCCACATTCAAATGGTTTACATCCCTATCCTTAATCACACACCCTAACCTCCCTCTGCCCCTCCCAAATCCAGTCTTCACCTGACTGTCTTCGCCCCACCTCCTGCAACTACACAAGTGATTCTGGAAAAGAGTATGCTCTAGTTTCATATTCCGTAAATCTGTACTGGCTCTCACTTACCTCGTGCTGGCTCCAAAGTCCTGGCCCCAGTTAACCTGCAGTCTGCTGCTTTAGATGGCATCCTGGGGCCAGGTTTTTCTTCTCGTAGGCTGTTCTCTCTTGCTCTCCATGGCCCTTCGCCATTTCCCACCACACAGCTAAAACCCTGGAGGCTTGGGGTTTCGGAAGAAAAGTATGATGTAGGGAGAGAGGGAGAGAGATCAGGGTGGGGTGGGGGTGGCGTGGGGTGGTAGAGTAGCAGGGAGGGAGATGGAAAGAGAAACGGAGAGACAGAGACACACACACAGATTCTCATTGCTATCAGATGTGGCCACTGTTGTATCTAAACTTACCAGGGAGTCTCATGGCTGTGCCTTAACCTTCTAGCCCCAGCCACTCTTGACCTGCCACCCTGTGCCAGGGACGGATCCATCTCCCCACGTTGGGAGCATGTCCCTTGAGCACACATTCGAATGTGAACACATTCAAAGCAAATCGGCTATGTCTACGCATCTGGAGGTCTAAATCCAGACACAGGGAGGATATAATTTTTCTGAGACAATCGACTGACTTTTTTTTATTGGAGGCTGACTTTTTTGCGATGTCTCCCACTTTTACTCAGGAAACACTCAAATTCATTTCTGAAGGTCTTTATTGTTTTTTTGTGAAGCTAAATGGCACATTTGAGTAATCATGTAACAAAAAATTGAGCTGTGGGAAGCTAATTGGACCTCCACCTTCTAGGAATAACAGTTCTTGCCCTTGCCCCTTCCCTTCTTCCCATTCTCTACTCTTCCCCCCAACCAGGATTTTAAAATTTTCCATTCAACTGCTATTTATTAGGCACCTACTTTGTGCAAGTCCTCAGGTGCTAGAGTGGTGAACAAAGCCATAAGGTCTTCACTTTCACAGAATGTATAGCCCCGAAGATGTGGACAGAGCCATTAAAGAAATCTTCAATTGCAGATTATACTAACTGGTGTAAAGGGAGAGAAAAAAGAGGGAAAAAAGGATGACACAGCAGGAGATGGTGATGTAAAATTTAGATGGAGGAAGTCAAGGAAAAAACCGAGGAGAGATTTTTAAGTTGAATTTTGAGTTGTGCTTTTAGACAACAGAGTCTTTGAAGTTGGAAATAAATTGACATATTTGAGATGGTGAAAGCATATCCCTGAGACTGTGGCAAAGTGAGCAGGGGGTGTGTGTGTGGAGGCGGGAAGGATGGAGAGGGAAGGGACAGAGGGGAGCCGGGGTCAGTCTGTGCAAGCCCTCGAAAGCCTTTTTAAGAAAGTTAGATTTCATTACAATTACAATATTAAAAATTATTTGATTCAATTTTGTTTTATATTTTAAAATATTTATTTTTGAGAGAGAGAGGGAGATTGAGGGTAAATGGGGGAGGGAAGAAAGAGAGCGGGGACAGAGGATCTGAAAGGGTCTCTGCATTGACAGCAGAGAGCCTGATGCGGGGCTCAAATTCAGGAACTGTGAGATCATGACCTGAGCTGAAGTCAACGCTTAACAGACTTAATCACCCGGGAGCCCCATGATTCAATTCTAATAGATAGTAAATGCTCATTGAATAAATAAGAAAATTTAATATAAATAAGAAAATACATAAGTACAGTGAAAAATAAGGTTGTAAAAGGCATCTGTGAAAAGTCCTTCTCCTACCTCCAGGCTCCATGTGCTCAATTCCTATTCCAGGCAACTACCATTATTAGTGGCTTACTAATAATTCCAGTAGGTTTTCTGGGAGCATAACAAATACATGTTGCATTCTCATTTTCTCTCTGTTTCTTTACACAAAACGGACACACTGTTTGGCATCTTAGCGTTTTCCTTAATGCTCCTTGGAGCTGTACAAAAGTGAAGTTCAACTGAATAAAGTTTAAAGATCTTTCTGGCTTTTTTCAACAATTCATGAGTCGGGCAGCATCCCTTCTGGTAGAGAGATAGGAGCTCTGAGGAGCTCTACCAAATGAAACTTTAATAGGCAGAAAGCAGTGCAATAAAGATGTTATACTGGCCAAAAGTGGATTGGTTGTGGCAAGGTCATCTTCCTTTAAGGGGATGGCAGGGGTCAGCCACATAGATTACCTCACTAGTGCTAAGTGAACACTAAGCCATTCCACACTGACTGGTTTAAGATCCCATTCCTCAGAGGCTGAAACTGTAATTAAATTTGGTATTAAGTCTCATTTTGTGATGTGCAGCTTAGCATAACGGACTCTAGCTTGGGTCAGCTGTCTCTTTTTTAACAGAATGTGCTCATTCTTTTGTGCGGTTGTGTTGTGTACATGTGGCATGATTTATTTAGTCTCCTAGCCACAGATATTTGGGTTGTTTCTAGTCTTTTGTTATTGCAAACCATGCCGCAGAGAAGAACCTGGTATACTTGTCCAGTAACACAAGCCCTAACATATCCAGAAGTGGAATAGCTGTGTCAAAAGGCAGGTACATTTGCAGGTCAGGTATATACTTCCAGAATGCCATGCCAATGCATTTGCTTGAGAAGGCTTACTTCTCTACAGCCTCACATACAGTGTATAATCAAACCATTTTTGCTATTCTGTTAAGTAAAAAAATGATAGCTTAGTGTAGATTTAAGTTGATTTTCTCAGTTATGGGTTTTATATTTCCCTTTCTGTTCATTTCTCTGACTATTCTTTGTCCAAGTTTTTATTAGGGTGATAGTCTTTTGCTTCATGCCCTTGTACTGTGTGTTGTAAATTTTTTTCCTCGGTTTATCATTATCTTTTTACTTTCCTTCTGTGTGTGTGTGTGTGTGCATGCGTGTGTGTGTGTGCACACATGTGTTCATGTGGTTAAATTCATGATTTCTGGGTTTTGAGCCATATATTCTTCACTTTGAGGTCGATGAGCAAAGCTCCTAAATTTTCTCCGTGGAGTTTCCATCTTTATTTTTTTAACAGTTTTATTAAAGAAGTATAATTGATATATGAAAAATTGCACCATAATTAATGCCTATAATTTGATGAGTTGGACATATGCATACGTCTGTGAAACTATTATCTTAGTTATGGTGATGGTTTCATGTAATGTGTGCTTTTATTTTTAAATTTTAAAAATTTTGTTTTAAAAATATTATCTGAGTGTGAAGAATCCAATTTACTTTTTTCCAGATGGCTATCCTCGTTCTGGCATTATTTGTTAAATAGTTCATCTTTTCCCCTCTGATCTGAGATGCCCTTTTTATTATATGCAAAGTTTCTGTATGTATTTGGATTTGTTTTTATTTTTTAATTGGAATTTTAGTTAGTTAACATATTGTGCAATATTGGTTTCAGGAGTAGAATTCAGTGATTCATCACTTACTTTCAACACCCAGTGCTCACAACAAGTGCTCTCCTTAGTACCCATTACTCATCTAGCCCATCTCCCACCCACCTCCCTCTGTCAACCCTCATTCTGTTCTCTATCATTAAGAGTTTCTTGTGGTTTGTTTTCCTCTCTCCTCTTCCTTCCACCTTTCCATATGTTCATCTGTTTTATTTCTTAAATTCCACATATGAATGAAATCATATGATTTTTGCCTTTCTCTGATTAACTTATTTCACTTAGCATAATGCATTTTAGCTCCATCCATGTTGTTGCAAATGGCAAGATTTCATTCTTTTTTGAGCTTTCTCCATATTTTGGCTATTGTTGATAATACTGCTATAAACATTAGGGTGCATGTACACCTTCAATTCTGTATTTTTGTATCTTTGGGTAAATACCTACTAGTGCAATTGCTGGGTCATATGGTAATTCTTTTTTTTTAACTTTTTGAGGAACCTCCATACTGTTCTCCAGAGTGGCGGCACCAGTTTGCATTCCCACCAGCAGTGCAAGAGGGTTACCTTTTCTCTGCATCCTTGCCAACAACTGTTGTTTCCTGAGTTGTTAATTTTAGCCATTTTGACAGGTGTGAAGTGGTATCTCATGTGGTTTTGATTTGTGTATCACAGTAGAACAGATCAATGAAACTAAGAGCTAGTGTTTTTTGTAAGAATTGACCAAACTGATAAACCCTTAGCCAGACTTACCAAAAAGAAAAGAGAAAGGACTCACTAGGTAAAATCACTAGTGAAAGAAGAGAGATCACAACCAACACCACAAAATACAAACAATTATCAGAGAAATCTATGAAAAGTTATATGTCAAAAAATGGGAAATCTGGAAGAAATAGACAAATTCCTAGACACTCACAAACTACCAAAATTGAAACAGGAAGACATAGAAATTTGAACAGACCCATAGCCAGCAAAAATGTTGATTCCGTAATCAAAAATCTCCCAACAAACAAGAGTCCTAGACCTGATGGCTTTCCAGGGGAATTCTACTTTACTTTAAAAAGAAGGGAAAAAAAAGATAGATATAACAGAAGTTGGTGAGGGTGTGGAGAAGTTGGAACCCTCGTATATTGCTGGTGGGGATGTAAAAATGATGTAACCATTTTTTTGAAAGCAGATAGTTCTTCAAAAAGCTAAACATAACATTCCTTTATGAATCAACAATTCTGTTAGGTATACACTTAAGTGTTGCTTCTGCTCCATTATCTCTCTTCTATTCTTCTGCAACTCCAGTTATGCTATGTTAAACTTGTTTACCTTATCTCATATATATAATATATGTAGTATTTATTTGTGTTTTATATTATATGTTAGGTAAGTCATATACTTTACATATATATGTTTTATGTATATATAATATGCTTTTCTTTATTTTCCATCTTCTTGTCTCTCTGAGTTTTGCTTTGAAATATTTTCTGACCTATCTTCGAGTTCTGTCTTCAGATGTATCTACTATGATAATAAACCTGGTTATTAATTTCTTAATATTTTTTAGTATTTTTAGTATTTTTTAGTTGGAAAATTTTCATTTGGTTCTTTTTTTATACTTTTCAATTTCTTACCAAATCTTTTAATCCTGACTATTATGTCCTTGATCATAATAAAGTTTATTTTTAATTGCCACTGAACAATATAAAAGACCTGTATAAATGGAAAGACATATCACATTCAACATCCAACATGGAGCTTGCACTCACCACCCTGAGATCAAGAGTCGCATGCTCTACTGACTGAGCCAGCCAGGTGTCCCATCTGTCTTTTTGAGTATAGCCATTTTAGTGGGTGCACATTTTTCAGTAGCAATTAAAAAAAACTTTTTATTTCAAAATAATTATAAATCTGGAGGAAGTTGCACAAGTAGTACAGTCCATGAATCATTCTGTTACCAGAATGGTAACAGCTTACACAACTTTAGTAAAATGTCGAAACTAAGAACTGACATCAGTACCATACTATTAATTAGGCCTAATCTAGATTTCACCAGTTTTAAGATGCTATGCTGTTATGGACTACACGTTTGTGTCCCCCAGCCAAATTCATTATGTTGAAATCCAACACCCAAAGTGATACAATTAGGAAAGAATTGGATTTAGGTAAGTACTTTAGGGTGGAGCCTTCATAATGGGATTAGTGTCTCGTAAAAAAAGGAAGTGACTAGTGCTCTTTCTCCCTTGCTGTGAGGATACAGCAAGAGTGCAGCCATCTGCAAACCAGGGAGAAGATTCTCATCAGACACGGAGTCTGCTAACATCATGCAAAGGGATTTGTCAAGAAGGCAGTTGGATAAAAGATTTTGGAGCTCAGAAACTGGAAGGGCCTCATGGTAAAAATTTGACACTGGGCTTTATACCTGTATGGATGTCACATAGGTAACATTTAAACCATAGAAATGAATAAGGTCACCTAGGGAGAAAGATGAGAGCCGGGCAATACCCTGAAGCATGCCAACGTTCACAGCCTGATTGGAGGGGACAGACTGCAGAGAGGTAGGAGAGAGAGAGCAAGAGAGGCCATTTCCTGGAAGCCCAGGGAAACTGTATGCCTCAAGGACAAGGAAGTAGTTATCTGTCCAATACCATGGAGAGGACAAGCAAGATGAAGACAGGAAACAAAAAAAACAAGTCTATTCTATTTGGCATTTTAAAAAAATGTTTACTCATTTTTTTTTTTTGAGAGAGAGAGAGGGTCAGGGAGGGACAGAGAGAGAGGGAGGCACAGAATCCGGCTCGAACTCACAGAATCGTGAAATCATGATCTGAGCCCACTTAACTGACAGATGCCCCTACTTGGCAATTTGAAAGCATTTCATCACGTTTTAATCTTTCTCACCTCTCCACAGAAATCTTTTTTTTTTTTAATGTTTTATTTATTTCTGAAAGAGAGAGAGACAGCGTGAGCAGGGGAGGGTCAGAGAGAGAGCGAGACACAGAATCTGAGGCAGGCTCCAGGCTCCGAGCTGGCTGTCAGCACAGAGCCTGACATGGGGCTCAAACCCACGAACCGTGAGATCATAACCTGAACTGAAGTCGGACTCTTAACCGACTGAGCCACTCAGGCGCCCCTCTCCACAGAGATCTTTAATAAATGGCAAAAGACTTATGCTATCTGAAGAGAAAAACCAGAGCGCGCATTTGATCGTTTTCCCTCAGAAATAAGCTCGGAGAGAAGCGCTGCCCTCCGCGCGGTAGAGGCGGCCTGCCCTTTGACCCCCACACGTGCACACACGCGCACCCTGTCAAGTGCTAAAGGCGAAGCGGTCGGGGTGATGTTTCCATTTCTTTTCTTTTCGCCTCTCTGTGTTTCCTCGTCTCTCTACAACAGCGAGTGTTCTGTGGTAATTTAAAAAACCCGTCGTGTGAGGTGATCGTGCCGGCGTGACCCGCGAGCACCACGCGGCCGGCCGGGCAGCACGCCTTGGGGGTGCCGTTCCTCCCTGCCCGCCGTGACGGAGAAGCAACAGCAGGAATGATAACGGAGAGCCTGTGCGGCTCCTTGGGCCTCCCGTCGGCTTTGTTCTGGGCTGCGGAGCCGGAGCCCCCCTCAGTCCCCCCCCCGCCCCCCGGCGGGGCTCTGCGGTCTGAACCGAGGGGCGGAAAGACCTGACGGGCGCTTCACCGTAGCCCCCGGGACGCTGGCTGCTGGCGGGCCTGGGTTGCTATAGTGGACTGTTTACTTTAGAAGCGCCTTTTATCCTGGGTCTCTAGACCCGCGCTGGGGGGGAGGGTGGAGTTAATTAGGCCTAGAGGAAGGGCCTCTGCAGGGTGGAGCCAAGGTGGCAGAAGGAGAACACTTTAAATAAAGGGCCCACACTGGCTGCCCAGGAACCCATCGTCCACCTCCTCCGTGTCTGTCAGTGAGAAGGAGCCGCGGCCGCAGCCCGACGGACACGATGGAGCCCCAGGAGTACAGAGAGCGAGGTGAGCGACAGGCACCCCCGTTGCCCTGCAGCGGCTAGTGCTGGTGACCTGCCCTTAGGTTTTGGGGGGGGTCATTTGGCTGGAGCCCCAGAATTGCCCTCTGCGGGGTGGCTTCCCCCCAGTGTTTCCTGAGAAGCGAATGTGGGACGGGGATTGAAAACTGTTCTGACGGTCTCTTTCATCCTGCGCCTCACACGCCCCCCTCCCATCCATCCACTCGCGCGCGCGTGTCGCCCTTTTCCCGTCCACGTTCCCACAGGCACAGGACTCGGACTCCCCGTCCACGAAATGGGACAAGAATTCATATTCTGAAGTGGCGGAAAAACTGCCCCCCCCCCCCCCCCGATTCTGTCGTCGCTGCAAAATCCTCTCCTTATATTCGGTTCTGGGTGGCTCTCTCAGCACTGTTCTTTCATGTAGTCCTTCATTTCATAAATATTCACTGAGCAGCTACTCGGTCGCAAGCCCCTGTGTGGTGAGAAGGGAGCCGTGGTTAACCCGTCTGCAGGCGTGGCTCGCCAAGGGGGGCAGTGGGTAGTTGCTCACCGTTTTTCTCCCTGTGGCTTTTTCCATCCTCATCCCGGCTGGTAGGTTATGTCGTCTAAAATGTCTCTGCTGTAAGGTATTGTCCCGTGTGAAATGCAACTTCTCGGGCTCCTCCGCCCAGACGGAGCTCACCAAGGGGCTGGCAGCCTTTACCCCATGCGCTGGCTTACTCCATCCACTGCTTCCCAAAAGTCTGAGCAGCTTCCCGTAGACCTCCATCCTGTGCGGGGAAAGCAAGTACATCTCAGCCGCCGCTGGACAAGTGGAGGGCTGGACTAGTGCTTCAGGGCTCAGCGGGGGTGCCACCTCAGTGCCAAGAGGCGGCGGCTGCCTGAGGTGTGGAGGAGAGCACAGAGGGAAAGGTGTCCAAGTCCCTCTGTCTCCTTCACAGTGTTTCCTGGAGCTGGTCCTGCTCATGAGAATCCTTAGACAAGCTGGTGCAGAGGCAAGAAATAGGATTCCCTCTCCTTTTCTCTATTTTATTTTATGTTTTCAAGGAGAGAAAAACCTCAGGAGCACTATGGAGGAACTATTAGGTCTTGAGGGAGATGGACAGAGAGAGGGAGACAGACACACAGGGACAGAGAGGGAGAGACTTGTAGCAAGAGACAGGCACTGTCCTGGGGAAAAAATAATTTACAGAGGCTTCAGAGTATTTGAGTTGACTCTTTTTCTTCCTTATTTATCTGGTCATACATTTGACAATTTTTTTTTCTTGAGCATCTAAGAAATTGAGGTGTTGGTGCAAACAAAGGGAGAGAAGTCGAGTCATTAAGACGTGGTCTTGCATTTCCCCAAGACTTCAGGCTAGTTCAGCGTTCTTAGTCTGGGTCTGTGGTTGTGCTTTCAGGACCCCCTGAACTGCAGAAATTATACACCAGATTGTTTGTGTGTGCAAGCCAATCATTTTCATCAGATTCTCAAAGAAGCCCATGGGTCCAAAAGTGAGGAATTTACTGGTCCAATGGGAATAGTGAACAAGTAGAATTTCCAGCTTGTATCAGAAGCTGGCATGGGAATTTAGGGTGTGTGTGTGTGTGTGTGTGTGTGTGTGTGTATAACAATTTTTGGATAGAAAAAGCCACAGCGTTTCTACTAAACCTGGAAGGTAGTGAATTAATTAGATGTTCTGTTTTTGAGAAGGAAAGAAAGGTAAGAGAGACAATCAAGATGGATATGGATAAGGGAAGGGGGAGAAAAAGGAGGTATTTTACTTTGGTGCTAGAATTTTACACTTCAAGATTTTCAGTCTGTTCATTTGTTCACTCACACACTGCCCCCATCATTCATTCATCTTACTTATTTTTTCATTCTTTTTAAACATTATTATTTTAAGTAATCTCCACACCTGATGTGGGACTTTAACCCATGACCCCGAGATCAAAAGTCACACACTGTACTGACTGAGCCAGCCCCACCCTCACTTTATTTTTTAAATTCTGAGGACAAGGTTGATGCTGGGGATTGGACCCTTCCCCATCAGCCCACGAATCCATCTCCATCTTCACCAAGTCTGTTGGCCCTGACTCGAGGGGGTCGGACATGAATTGGCGAGGCCCAGATGGGGGACATGAAGCTGGTTTCTCCTCCTCCTTTGTAGGAAAAGAGATGGTGGATTACATCTGCCAGTACCTGAGCACCGTGCGGGAGAGGCGGGTGACTCCAGACGTGCGTCCTGGTTACCTGCGAGCCCAGCTGCCTGACAGTGCTCCTGAGGAACCTGACAGCTGGGACAGCATCTTTGGGGACATCGAGAGAATCATCATGCCTGGGGTGAGACACAGTCACCACAAAGATGGTTCAGAGTTTTAGGGCAGAGGAGGTGGGGGGCCAGTAGGCCTGAGGAGAGGCCTGCCTCGGGTAACTTGGGATGCCCTGCTCCTTGTACACCAACACGCAAGCCTGTCTTATAGGCACATAGAGGGCCAGAATTGTGACTGAAAGTAGGTTTCTGATGTCAGGGCTGACCTGTAGTGCTGGGTGGGAGGCTGGAGGGAATCAACACTTCACCCCAGGGCCTAGCCTGACGGATGTGTGGAAATCTAATGGGGTGAGGTGAGAATGCAAACTGGGTCTGAGGGTAAAGGCCAATGTGGATAGCATGACAGAGAGAGGAGGCTGGAGATAGTCCCTGAAGCCCCAGCTGGGAGAGCCAGGGACTCTCCTACAGAATGCTGTGACTCACTGAAGGGAGGGAAGGAGGCCTAGAATACACTTTCTGTGAGGGCACCCTGTCAGGTAGGGAGGCCCAGAATGCTGAGTGAGGCTGGAACCACGTCCTTCCCTATGGGGGGTGGGGGGGGGGGTGTCTCGTGATTGAGGTGCTTTTCAAGAGTAAGAAGGAGCTTTCCAGTGACAAAGAGCACTGGCTGGTGACAGCACTGGCAGGGCCAGGGAACAGACAGAGGCTGGCTGGCGCTTGAACTGGAGCCCACCTCTGTGGTCTGTGGCGCTGTCCCTGGCTGCCAGGGACGGGGAGCTGTTCCAAGATGCTCATGTTAAAGTGTACCAGTCCCCTTCCCACAGAAGGGCTGCTTTTTACTGAGCTCTGTGCCACATGCCAGGCACTGGATGAGCCCCATTACAGGCTAGCCTGTTTCATCCCACAGTGAGCCTACAATCCCTGTTTTAGAAATGAGGAAACTGAGGCTCCGGGATAGCAATTGTTTTCTCAAAGTTACAGAATTTGTGGCTGGCAGATCCAAGATGTTAGCCCAGGCCAGTCTTAGTCCAAAGGCTCTGCTCTTTATCCTGTACTAGTATCTCTACTAGTGTGTGACTGAATACTCAGCCTGAGCCTGCCCCCCCCCGGCACTGACCTTCAGCAGCACCTCAACAAGCAGGCTGTTTGCACTGTGCCTGCTGGGGTCACTGGTGTCCTGAACCACACATGTCTAGTTCGTTCTTTCTTTCTTTCTTTCTTTCTTTCTTTCTTTCTTTCTTTCTTTCTTTCTTTCTTTCTTCCTTGTTTCTTTTTGAGAGAGAGAGAGTGTGGGAGGAGAGGCAAAGAGATTGGGAGACAGAGGATCTGAAGTGGGCTCTGTGCTGTCAGCACAGAGCCTGACACAGGGCTCAAACTCACAAACTGTGAGATCATACATGACCTGAGCCGAAGTTGTATGTTTAACTGACTGAGCCACCCAGGGGCCCCTGAACCACATGTGTCTAGAGACTTTCCGAGGATGACTTGAGATTTGCAACCGTCATCCTCTAAGAGATTTAGATGTGTCAGAAATGTGCCTGGAGGCAGGGTTGATAAATTATTCAGACTCCGCATAAGTGTCTACAAACGTATTGGTTGGCAAGTTTGTACAAAGCCAAATACACAGTTTTATTTGACCACTCAGCCTATTTCATAAGCACCTTTTGAAAATTTCCATATCGTAAAGCTTTACCAAGGAAGCTAACTCTCTGATAAGATTATCTCATGGATTTCATTCTGTAAAGTGTAATCTCTTGAGGGGCCAACTGTAATTTGGTAGTGAGACTCAGAGCAACTGTCCGGAAGAGGCAGAAATGAGCTGATTTGTTTGATTGCAATTCCAGCAGTTGCTGGGGGGGCAGTGGGGGGTGGGTGGGGGTGTGGGCAAAGAGGCTCATTTCTGGACCCAGAGGTCTGCCTGTTTTTGATAAGGTTCCTCTAGCTTATCTAATCATATTTATCTTGCAAGAACAGATAATTGCCTCTTGATAGGGCTAGGGAATGGAAGCCCTTCTCTGGGGTTTCCAAAATACCGTCACTAAGGACACCGATAATGAGGGCCTCGTCTTCCATCTAATCTCGCAGGCTGTACCAGACTCTGAGAGATGGCCTGAAAGCAGTTGGTCCTTTGCTTTCTCATTCTGACCAGTCTCTCACTGAAGACTGGATTGATTTTTCGCTCCCTGCCATCTCCCAGACACAAACAATAACTGTCCTGCTTTAATTCCAACTCTGGTTAGAAAAACTTCCTCTACTGGGGGAGCCTGTGTGGCTCAGTTGATTAAGCGTCCAACTCTTGATTTTCATTCAGGTCAGGATCTCACAGGTTGTAGGTTCGAGCCCTGCATTGGGCTCTGTGCCGACAACATGGAGCCTGCTTGGGATTCTCTGTCTCTCCCTTTCTCTCTGCCCCTCCCCACCTTGAGTACATGATTGTGTGCTCTCTCTCTTTCAAAATAAATAAACATTAAGAAAAGAAAGAAAGGAAAACCTTTTCTCCTCTTCATATGGGAGAGAGAGCAGCACAGTGAGAGAAGGCAGGACACTATCCTGTTTAGGAGATTGGGCTGTGGGGTTAGACAGCCTGGGATTTCTGTCTTGGCACTATTATCTGTGTCTGTGAGGTGTGTGTGATCACAGGATGCTGCTTCACACTCGCCAGCCCCCTTTCTCATCTGTAAAAACAGGGGTAATGATAGAACTTACCTCATAGGGGTCTTGTGAGAATTAAGATAAAGCATGGAAAGGGGAAGATATTGTTACATAGAACACATTTTGCCTGGTGAAAATTGGAGGAAGAGGTCTGATTATCTAAGAGTCAAGTCAGGATAAATGATGTGTCTATCATTGGGTGGCTAACGTACCGTGAACATTAGTGCTTTCCATTTGGCAAATTTCTTCCTAGACTGATCCACATGATAGCCCCAGGAAACAAGATTTATTTTATGATGAGAAACTGAGGTCAAGAAAGGTGCAGGGGAGGATCATGTTTTTATGGGGTCTGAATCACATATAAATTTTGAGACCTGTAAGAAAATAAAATTAAGTATGATTCTTAGAAAAGATCCATGCAAACGTGGGCCTTGGAGCTTAAGCCTATTAACTTTACTATAAACCTACAAACTCACACATCTGGTTAGGGACACGGAAAGACAAACCTGTGTCCTTGGACTTTAATTGTATGTTCCTCCTACCACAGACACTGTCTAGGACACTACCTTTGTTAGTGAGGAATAAAAAGAATTTATGCATACCAAATAGCTCACTAATGATACACTAAGATGTTGACTAATGAGTTCTCAGTAGGTGGAACATCTATCTAGAATGAGAATGTTCCATGGGTTCAGGGAAAGGATCAAAGCGGGGTGGGAACTGGGGCAAGGTTTGTGGAGGAAATGGGTATTCAGTACCTTTCTAAGAATTAACAGGTTTTGAAAGGTCCTGTCAATATGGGAAGTGCCTTCCTGTCCGGGGACATAATATTGCTCAAAAACATGAATGCAGAAATGAAAAGGGCATGTTCATAAAACAGGGAGATGCAGTCAGATTAGATAATCAATAAATCTCATGAGCCTGTTAGAGTGGGGCCCTGTCTGTCCAGCTGGCTCCTGCTTACATCCGGTTCTTCAACCTGACTGTGGGCTCAGGGGTTAACTTTGAGGTAGGGGTACCATGCACTCAGGTTGGCACTTCCCCTGCCCTTTCTCTCTTTTCACCACCCTGCTTGGGAAGCTAAGGACAACTTTGAATCCATGTACCCTGATCCTGTGCAGGAGCTGTGTGCCCAGAGAGCTCAGAGAGCTCCAAAAAACAAAGGATGGTTTTTTTTTTTTCCCACAAGACACTGGATGAGACAGGCAACCTATTCTCCTAGAGCTCATAGTCTGCTTCCTCTTTATTACTGGGCAGAGTGGCATGAGGGAGAAGCACTGGAGACTAATGTGCACACTATCCAGAATCCACAACCTTAATTACCATACCAATTTTCATTTTGCATATTCCCTTCTGGCCTTAGCATGTGTACAAAAGCTCCACTGACGAAGCAGCTTAGAATATGAGGAGTGCGGGTGGCAAGAACACTACATTTATTTTTATGGAGTTGTGTCATTTACTTGACTGTCTTAAAAGTGTCAGCTCATCTCTAGAGTGGGTGCCTCCCCCTGCCAAGGAGGGTCTCTGGTAGAGGAAAGCCTCCCAGAAAGCCTCCTGGTACCACACATGTACATGCTCTGCCTCCAGGTCGTACACTGGCAAAGCCCCCACATGCATGCCTACTACCCAGCTCTCACCTCGTGGCCATCACTTCTGGGAGACATGCTGGCCGATGCCATCAACTGCTTGGGATTCACCTGGGTGAGTAACCATGGCTGTAGCTGTAAGCAGTGGCAACTTGCAGAAGGTGACATCCTGAGGCAGACACATTTTGTCCTGATCTCTGAAATGGGTTCTAAGTTAAATATTAACAATGGCCACATTCTTTCAGCTTAAGCTCTATATAAATTACCTCATCTGATCCTTTAACCCTGTGGAATTATGAATAGTGGCCCATTTTGTAGATGAAGAAATTGAGGCTTAAGTAACTTATCTCCCTAGGATCATACAGCTCATGGAGACAGAGATGAGATTTGGAATGAGATCTGGTTATTGCCACGGTTTGTGATCCTAACTAAGCCCTTTGGTGCCTGTGGGTACGGCTTTCCCTGTGCTCTCGTCTTTGAGGGGTTAGGGATATAGCCTCGGACTTCCCTTAATAACCCCCTAAGCACCAAGCAGCTTTAAATTGTATCAGAAAGCCTCCTAGAACAGCTTTATATTGTAAGCCTGAAGGAAGGGTGTGTTGTGGGGAGGAAAGGCTGAGAGGAGTGAGGGGGGAGTGTTGCTGTCTTTTCCAGGAAGGAGTGCTTTCTTTCTTAGTCCTAAAACTTGCCCCTGGCCTTCAGAAATCTGCTCGGTTGGGTATTTTGGGGACTAGGGAAGCCAAATGGAAGCAATCATTTTTAGGGCTATTTCTCCATAGAGCTCTGGAGTTCAGACAGGACTCTGTTTCACTGAGGGTGGCATCAATCCAAAGCCCTACATTCTTTGCCCTTTTTGGTTTGATAAAGGATGGGATGGGAATGGGGGACAAGGCTGACATTGACCCCTTCTCCAGGGGGAAGATAGGTCAGGTTCTCACTGAGAGCACAGGGACCCGGGAAGGGTCAGGGCAGAGACAGATGTGTTTCTGGGGCTGGTGGGGGCTTGCATTCAGGGTCCTGGGGCTATCTGGATGAGACTGCTTTCCCTCTTTCAGGCTTCCAGCCCTGCATGCACGGAGCTGGAGATGAACGTCATGGACTGGCTGGCAAAAATGCTGGGGCTCCCAGAGCACTTCCTGCACCACCACCCCGGCAGCCAGGGAGGCGGCGTCTTGCAGGTACCTCCATTGGCAAAGCTCCTCCCAGAGTGAGGGCTAAGTAGTGAAAGATAAGCTGAACCCTTGTCCAGGCACTCTCTTCTCCGTGGAGGTTCTCCTGTGTCACCTACTGCCCTCCTATCGCTGCCACTGCTCCTGCCCTTACCATCATCACTGTCTGTCCTGACTGCTGCTACTATCACTGACGCCACCACTGTCATGGCTGCCACCCCTGCCACTGTCTAAAACTGTTGCCACCTCCACCCTTCCTTTCTTTTCTCTTTGAGAAAGATGAAGAAATCAGCACATTATCACATTTCCAGTATTGTTTGACTCAGGTTTCTTAGTTATAAACTGACAATTCCTCTCCTCTTCCTTGTCTTATTTAACACCTTCTGGTCCAAAAAGAAAAAAAAAAAGGCAAGTAGAAAGTTCTTCCCCTCCCTCCTGGGTCCAGGAGACCCTTGGTAGTAAGAAAAACTAATGACATAAATCAATTTATCTTATCCTATAACCCTATCGTTTGGATATCTGTCAAATGATACTTCCTCAAATATTTCCTTTTTTATCAAGAGCAGTCAGTATAATGGAGCTTGCAAGGTGCCTCCCATAGGCTGTGCACATTGCTAGGTTCTTTTGCATCTATATAGACCTTGGATATTCGTGAGAGCTTGGTTCTGAGACCTTTGAGAACCCTCAGATTCTTCTTCTTTTTTTTAATCTAATAATGTATTTATTTTTTATAATTTACATCCAAGTTACCACATGGTGCGACAATGATTTCAGGAGTAGATTCCTTAAACTCCTTACCCATTTAGCCCATCCCCCCTCCCACAACCCCTACAGCAACCCTCTTTGTTCTCTATATTTAAGAAGATTCTTTTGTTTTAAAGATATTTTTATACGTTTCTTTATTTTGAGAGAGAAAGAGAGAGAGGGTGTATGAACATGAGTAGGGGAGGGACAGAGAGAGAGGGAGGAAGAGAGAATCCCAAGCAGGCACCACACTGTAAGTGCAGAGCCCGATGCAGGGCTTGAACTCATGAACCCTGAGAATCAGGAGTCAGACACTTAAACAGTTGAGCCACCCAGGTGCCCTGAGAATTCCTCAGATTCTTGAATTCTACTGAAGCATGTAATTTTCCTGCTTTTATAATCTATAAGATAGAGATAATAATAATGAGAACTAATATAATAACAATAATGGTTTCCTCAAAGAGTGGATATGGACATTCAATGAACTCTTCTTTAAAATAAAACCAGCCATGGTGCCATGAGCTGAGAACCAGAAACGTTGCTGGGCTCATTTGCTAGCTAAGTGACTCCTTCTCTCTCTAGTCTTGCAGCAAAATTAAAATCCTCACAAGGAAGACATATTGCTGCATGTTGTGGACCTTCTATATTGTTTGCAAAAATAGTTACAGCTTCAGATATTATCTGGGAGACATGCTAAATGCCTGCTGTACACAATCTTGCTTTTCATTTAATTACCTCAAGAACTCTATAAGTAAATAGTATCATCATTGACTTTTGAGATAAGAGCACTGAAACTCAGAGAGGTTAAGAACTTGCCCCACTTGCTCAGCTGGTAAGTAGAAGAGTGAGGATTCAAACCCTCGCCTGTCTAAATCATGCTGTCTCTTGTATTCATCAGCTGTGTGAACTTGGTTCTGTCCTGTAACATCTCTGAGCATTCATCTGCAGACACAAGTCAAAAGAACCTCAGAGAGGTTTTATGGAGCTGAAGGGATGACAGAAAGTTTTGTAAACTATGAATAGCTATGTAGATGGAAGGTGGCATTATTATTAGTATTACTGTTCTGCTGACCTCTGTTTGTGGAGTAATTTCCAGTCAATGACTATCTAGTAGGATCTGATCTCTATAGACCACTCCCTATGACACTGTCTGCCAGGCTTTTTAGCAAGGAGCTATCAGCTGTCAGTCACCTCAAGATTTCAAGAAGCAAAGACACCAAAGACTGAGAGAATGAATGTTGAGACACCATCAAGATTTCTGTAAGGTTGCTGAGGGGTCCCACAGGATTCCCATAATCGTGTGGCCAGAATGAAATCCTGTTTAGCCCTCATTTGGATAATCAATACTCCCACTCTGGGAGGTGGCCGGAGGGATGCTTTCCATTTTATAAATGGAAAAGAATCTTCCAGAGGGGCAATGTTAACCCAAGGTCACGAGAGCCACTGGCAACGGAATCAAGGCCACAGTGACTAGCCTCTCACATAGACCAGGACCTCTGTCTCTCTGGAATATGTCTTTAGATACAAACTCTGTTTCCATACCTAAAGTTCTTTATTTTCAGCAAGTTTTACATGGGGAGCAAACATATCTGTAAGCAAATTTGTACCTAGCTGAGGCTGAACATTCTCTTGTTGGTCTCTGTGGCCTCTTAAAAAAGAGGTTGGTATTCGGTGAAAATGTGCATTACCTCCCCCAAAAATGAGAGGAGAGGGGGGTGTCCCAGGAATGCATAAGGTGTTGTGAAGGGAGAATGTGGAATAGGCCTGAGAGTCAGGAGGAAGGACAGCCCTGGTGGGAGAGCCCCTTCTTAGGAATAGCTTTCACTCACTCACACACACAGACACACACACACACACACACACATACACACACACACCCCTAGAAGCCTGGGGAATCTACCCAGAGAACTCAAGGAGAGGCTGCCACTGGTAATCCTTCTTCCACTACAGAGCACAGTCAGTGAGTCCACCTTGATCGCCTTGCTGGCAGCAAGGAAGAACAAAATCCTAGAAATGAAAGCATCTGAACCTGGGGCAGATGAGTCTGTCCTGAACGCCCGGCTCATTGCCTATGCCTCTGACCAGGTGAGTTGCCCAATATAGGCCAAACCTTGGGGTTAGGGCTTGGCTTCTGGAGTCTTAGCTCTTAAGTAATTTTTTTCTAGATTTGAGTATTCTGGAGCTCAGGGCAGTGCAGGCCTTGGAGGTTGTCTCCAGGAACTGAAGGGGAAAAGACACAAAAAATGTTATTTTTGATTCCTTTAGTCTGGCTTCAACGGTATTGTTTTGGTGAGGTTACTTATCCCAGGATAACTCTGCTAACAGGTATTCATGGTCCTTCTAGGCTCACTCATCAGTGGAAAAAGCTGGTTTGATTTCTCTTGTGAAGATGAAATTTCTGCCTGTGGATGACAACTTCTCACTCCGAGGGGAAGCTCTTCAGAAAGCCATCAAAGAGGACAAGGAGAGGGGCTTGGTGCCTGTCTTTGTAAGTCAGAATGTGTTCTAAGCTTAGAATGATAGAACCTGGAGGTGAGAAAGGAGTTTGGGCAGAATTCAGGCAAGTAACCTGCTGCAAAGAAAAGCAGAGATATTGTCAAATATGCTGCTTTACAAATTATGAGTTATTATTTGTTGGCATGTTAGGAAATAAATTCTGTGGGTCATAATCCGCATAAGAAAAAAAAATAAGTAGAATAGAGACTATCAGAGTACACTCCTGTAGCCACAGTATGTATTGTTTGGTGAGACTTTCATTTCAAATACACATATATATGTGCTAGATTGCTATATAAAACATATATCTCACTCTCAGTCATGGTAAAGTGTAATGTGAAATATACACTGTTGAGGTGGGGTGGGTGGGGTAGAGAATACAGGTAGTTAGAATCTTTGTATCAGGCCAAATGTGTCACACGAGTCCCCTCCCACGTTAACTGCCTTTATTTTCCTTCAGGTGTGTGCAACGCTGGGGACCACAGGGGTCTGTGCATTTGACTGCTTGTCAGAGCTGGGTCCCATCTGTAAGTGTCTGCCCTGTCTGGCTAGGAAGACAAGTAATGAACTTCAGAATGTGCCAAGAACCTGAAACTAGCTCTGTAGAATGCTCCTATTCCTCCTTGGTCAGTGCAGAGAGAGTTAGAAAAGCCACCACAGCTCACAAGGGCCTTCTCCTAGGCAGCCAGGTCACCCAGCAGTGGGCAAGGGGTTAGAGAGCTGCTCCTTGGCCCTGCCCTGCATCCTCTCAGGAGACAAGCCTGGGAGGTCCCCGGGTTTTCCTGTCCTTTCGGTTGTATGTTGAAATCTACTTAAAGCAAGCTATATGTGAAACCCAGGGTAAATGAGGCACAGTGAAATATTTTCTCTTCTAGGCTAAGGAGAGGAAAGTGGTAGGGTAGGGGAAGCCATGGGGGAAGATAAAGGCAGAGAAGAAACCCAAAGAGGATTGTTTAAAGTTCCTAAGCAAGAAATCCACTAGGGAAGAGAAACCTCCCCTCTCTAACGGTGTTAGATGCGTTAACACTGCTGTCTGGGCCAGCGGGAAGTTAGTTTCTGTGCCAGGAACTTCCAGGTTTTCACCAAGAGAGCGTCCGCCCTCTGGCCAGTGAGAGAAAAAGGCCAGGTATGGCTCTGTAGACTTCCCTTCAGGAGGCTCCACTCTCACTGACGTGTCCCCCCGCCCTCATCTCCACATCCTCCAGCCAGAGCAGGCTGTCCCTTCTTCTCTTCTCTTGAAATCCCCAAGCCACTGCAAAGGGAGAGAGATGCCTTTGAGCTGGCTGGTGGCCACCCCTACTCCCACCCCCCAGTCCCGCCTCCCAGCCGGGTGACATTTGCCTCCTCAGGTGCCAGTGAGGGACTGTGGCTCCACATTGATGCTGCCTATGCAGGCACTGCCTTCCTGTGCCCTGAGTTCCGGGGGTTTCTGAAGGGCATCGAGTATGCCGATTCCTTCACCTTTAACCCTTCCAAGTGGATGATGGTGCACTTTGACTGTACTGGCTTCTGGTGAGTGTGGCAGCCAAGCTTCTAGCCCATGGGAAAGCCTTGCTTCCTCTGCAGAGGCCTCAGCCACTAATGCCCGTTTGGAAACCCACAGGGTCAAGGACAAGTACAAGCTGCAGCAGACCTTCAGCGTGAACCCCATCTACCTCAGGCATGCCAACTCCGGCATGGCCACTGACTTCATGGTGAGTGGCTGGAAATGGTGGCCTCTGAGATGGAAACTGGCTGCACTTGGCCCCAGAGGGTCTCTTTTATGTTGGCTGCTGTCTGAAATCAGCACACTGTGAGCTCATCCCATAATACACTGCTGTATGCCTTCGGTTTCTAAGTATATGGAATGAAGCTCAGAAAATTGTTTAAAAATTGAGACCAACCTCTGAGGCAGTATGCACATTTCCTGAATATGTGTGGCATTCCTTAATTCCCAGAAATATCTTTTCTACCATGAATGGATCAGTTCTTTTCTGTCTCCATCTTGGATAATCTTTTCTGCTTACTGCCTAGCATTGGGGAAGGGTGGAGAATTTCCTTGGGTAGGGAAAGAGGATCCTTGCTTAAATCACTTTTATCTCTTGTCCCCACGGAGACAAGGTGGGAGTGTCCATGGGAGGTGGTGGGGCATAGGGACAGAACTTCCTGAGCTTCTGGACGCCTCAGAGCAGTCCTGGCCTTTCCAACTAGCTATACCTTGGTCTCTTGAACCTGCCCGCATTGGCAGCCTGTACTGTCTCTTGGGGAAACAAGCTTTTCAGATTTACTCCTCAGTTTGAAGAGGAGCCTTTCCTTTAATGGTAGGGGCGACAGAGATGTAAACATGCTATATATCTGTGGCCAATAGGAGGCAGCAGAGCAGAGTGAGATGAGCTTGGTTTGAAACGCCATGCCACCAGAGAGGGGCTTTGGGAAACTTAACGGCTCTCTCAGAGTTGTGGCTTCCTCATCTGTAAAATGGGCACAGTGGCACTGATTTGATAGGGTATTGTGAGGCTGACATTGGAATATACATGTAGATCAGTTAACACAATAAACGGGAGGGGTAATAGTCCTAAAAACTCTTACGGTGCAGAGATTTGCTATAGCAAAATGGTTAAGTATTTAGGTGCTAAAGCCAGATGGCCTGTGTTTGAATCCTTGTTCCTCAATTTGTTAACGTGTGTGGCCTTAGTCAAATGACATAGCCTCTCTGTCTAGGTTTCCTTATCTGTAAAATGAGGATGATAATAATATTGGCTTCTTAGGCTTGTGAGGATTAAATGAGTTAATGCAGTGAAGCCGAGAGAGCGAGGCCTGATGTCTGTAAGATTTAGTTTGAAAATGTCTTGTCTCCTTGGGCAGCTGAAATGTCTTGCCCTTTTAGTCCTAAAATAATAGCTCTCTCATCTCTATTATATTGGCTATTCTCCCTCAGTCCAGTTTATACTTCCTTTAGATTTTTGAGGCTTTTTTGATTGGCATTGCATGTAGTAAGCGTACAGACCCTATAGAAGTTGATAAAAATAGACGAATAATGGTTCTTTCATCTCCATTGCCCTGTCCGGTAGATTTTCAGAAATTTTTAATTTAAAAAATATTTTCCCCCAGCATCCCAAAGGGCAGATATCATTAGGGGTAATTCTGTGTTGTTTCTTTCTTGAGTGTGAAATGGTGCCCATCTTCTTATAAGTGAATTTGGATCATCATAACTTTAGAGTATTGTCTTACCTCGGCCCACTTTGGATCTCGTGTTACTTTTTTTGTTTTGTTTTCTCTGTTTGTTCGTGCCAGTGTCTCAAGATGTTTCTGTGGTTCATTCCTATCAGTTTGGAGATTTAACGGTGCTCTCTCTCTTCCAGATAATTTATAGAAATATTGAATTAAACTTTGCTTAGCATTGGTTCAGGGAGCCTTATTATTTATATATCTACATCTAGAAAGTGCTACTTTATTCTTTTCCTTCCCTCACCTCTAACTGGGTAGATTTAATTTTCAAGTCTCATAGAAACTCATGTTGCCATAGCTTTAAACTGAAGGCCAGCCATGTTTGAGATAAGGCAGAAACAGAGCAGCTTCCTGGGAGAGAAGACTTAGGGACTTGAGCCCTGGCGCCGCCTAAAATCGGGTCTAGATTTTCTGACATCAAGCTCCCACTAGTGGATGGGGCATTATCTTGCCCCTGGCAGGGGAGACATGCAAAACCTTGCAAGGACACGGAAGAGGTTTTGGGATGTCTCAAGTTTAAGCAGAGCCATGTCGCTTTAAGTCCAAAGTTCCTGCTCTAACAGAAAATATCAGCTAGAACCACCTTCTGGGTCAGCATGGAATGGTTTTAGAATAATAACCAGAGGAAAAACCAGAGATATGAAAAACAGCATGAAGAAATAAAAAATAAAATAATCTCTGCCTCTCATTTTAATTTCTGGTGAGGTAAAGCAGTCAATTGGCCATAACCATTTGGGAAACAATATTTTTAGAGAAGCCTCCTATTATCCATTCATTATTCTCCTAGAGTGTTTATCTAATAAGGGGTGGTGTTGACTGCTTTCCTGTTCACAGAAATTTTGTCCTGTGGCCAGGTTTTGATGCCCTCTGCTGGTAAGTGAAAGTCCCCAAGCCAGTCCTCACCACTAGGATGTTTTGTTTAAAAAATTAAAGGCTTAGTACTTGATGTAGGAGAACCTTGTCCATCAACAAAGGGGGAGTGTCCCCAAAGGGAGTATGCCCAGGTCAGGAAATAAGGGTGAAGGGTGAAGGTGAGCACAGTTTTGAGGATTTAGCAATTCTGTGGATAAGTAGATAAATACTCAGTGGGACAAATATTTATTTTTACTCAGCAGAAATTGTGGTGAAGCATTCTGACATTTGCTTTCTGACCATTAGAGGCAGAGGTCATTAGAAACCACCTTACTCATCAGGTTAACTGCCAATGTTTTCCAAACCCATTGGCCTGTTTTCAGATCTGCAATATTGGTTTGGTAATTTTTAGATCTATGGTGCCCCCCAGTCTTGAGCTTTAAGCTCTGTTGAATTGGTCACCAGGAACAAAGGGTCAACTTTGGTTGAACAGAGGCTGAGATGTGGATGCTCATTTGAAATCTGAAAGCTGGAGTGATGCCTCCTGAGGGCACAGGGGTGTCACAGGAAGAAGTCAGGACAAGACAGTGAGATTAAATACTGGTCACCTTGGTCCTAGGCAGAAATCCTGCTGTGATTTGTAGCTCATGTTTTTATCATCTAAATATCCAACACTTACTGACAACTTCCTGTGAAACTCTTTGCATTGGTTCTTTTCCTGCCTTCCGAAGTGCTGTCCATTCTCTGTTTCACCAGGAGCCAGTGAGGCAGCAGTGCCCAAGGTCACAGACAGTAACTGGCAGAGCTGGAGGAGAAACCCAGGTCTGTGGGGCGCTTGCATCCCAGCTCTTGACCACTGCACTTTACATTTTGCACGAGGAATAGAAATAGAACTTTATTTTCTGCAATGTGAGGAACTTAGGTTCTTTTAGAGAGAACATGTATTGCCCCTATCTTGAATTGTTTAAAGCGGCGTTTGAAGCAAAATGCCTTCTCCTTCGCTCAGGGTCATGGACTTGGTTTCCACTTGTCCTGCTCTTGGACAAGGGTAATTATTGGCCACCTTCACCATGATTTGGTCACGTGACAGGGCAGCCTTTGGATAACTTGCCTTAGCTTCTCCTTAGCAACAGCTTTGGAGTCATGGCGACGCTTTCTGTCCCTGGAGGTCTGGGAAGGCAGGGGATGATAAAGCTGAAGAGTGCATGAGGGAGCAGTGCCCTTGCCTCTAACCGCGAGCACGGTGTTCCTTTGTTCTAGCACTGGCAGATCCCCCTGAGCCGGCGGTTTCGCTCCCTTAAACTCTGGTTCGTGATTCGGTCCTTTGGGGTGAAGAATCTTCAAGCACACGTCAGACACGTATGTAATCTTGCTATGTGTCCTCATGGGGAGGAAGGCTGATTTCTGCCCAGGGGACCTGTGGTGTTTGGCTCAGGTGTCTGAGCCTGTATTTGGGCTCCTGGGACTTGATTATTCAGGGTGGCCATTTCTTTGTTAGCTAGAGGGACACTGAGCAGAACATGACACTGAGGGCTATCTGCTGTATGTCCCCATGAATGAGTATCTCATTACTCCTTCTGCTATCATTAAGCACCTGGGAGTGATGCCCCCAGAGCCTGGTTTGCAGAGACAGAAAGAGAAAATAAATCAAAGGACAGCTTGTGTGTCTATGGTAGGAGCATATCTTTTTAAGAATTCTCCAATTATCACAGCTGTCACTCTTATTTGAGTCACTCTTATGGTTATTCCTGAGACATGGCTCTTCTGGCTTGGAGATGTAGACCTACCAAGTCTGGAACAAACACCTCTGCATCGTGTCAATAGGTATTTACCGAAAGTCTATTTGGTATAATTTATTTTGACTCAATTCAACAACAACAACAACAACAAAATCATTGTGCTAGAAACAAGACCCAGAGGTGAGACAGGCATTGTCTCTCTGTCATATTCTTCATGAAAGGGGTGGGTCTTCACTAAGAACTTTGGCCAGCAGTGTTTTTCTCATTTCTCTTAGTGCCTATGAGTAAGACAAAACCACTGGTAAAAGCCATGGCATTCGATAAATCCAAAGACATTGTCTTTTATACTCTGTGTGTCTTTCTCCTTCCACCTTTCCTTTAGGAATTCCTTCTTCATTAAATAAACACGCAACCGAATGAGATGGTGGAAGCAGTAACATTGACTGGTTTACTGTTGGAAATTTTACATTTGTAACAAACATCAAGGTGTTTGTCAACAAGACATTTATCAATGAGTGGCTGTCATCTAGCATATTGAGAGATGTTAGACATTTTGAACTCTGTCTATATCCTCAGACCCAATATTGGAGAGAGTGGCTGTGGAATGAGATGGTGGAGATTACAGTCATAGGAAAGCTCTTAGGACTGAATATTCAATGTGTAGGTTCTGGCCAACTCCCTTGATGCTCCTCTTACAAGTCAAAGCTCTAAATTCTCATCAGCTTCCCCACACTCCTAGACCTGGCTTTCAAGGACCTGGTTATCAGCCTTTATTTTAGCTCAGGCTTCTCAATGTCAGCTGTCTCCTCAGTCTGCCTCTGCACCTTCACCTTCACTTTGCCCTCCTGGATTGGTCACTCTTCTCCATATGTTGTTAAAGGATTAGGTTCCATTTCTCCCAGGAGCATTCCTGACAATTCCATCTGTCGCAGTCACTGCTACTGCTTCCTTGGCATTCCTAAGATCACCTATTCAAGCACACTTATAAAACGGGGCTCAAAGATTACCAGTGTCCCACAACAGTAAGAGGTGGAACTAAAGCTGAGTTGTTTGATGTGAGTTAGTTTCATTTCTTCAGCTTGACTGTGCTCATAATTATGACTTGCATAGTGTCTTAAATTTTAAAAATACCATATAGTATTTTATTAGATTCTTACAACAGTGCTTGGGGTAGTCATCCTGACTGGCCCCATAGTGCCCTGCTCAAGAGTGGAAGGCCTCCTCTCTTCACAATTTTGGACTATCTTCTACTATGTGAAGGTTATAGAAAACCAAGTTGTGTATATCTCTGTATTACAGTAATGCTTTAGAAAATGGAATCTGGGTTGGTTTTTCAGTTCTACCCTTTACTATTTGGGGACCTTAGACAATTTACTTAAACTTCCTGTGTTTGGCTTCCTAATTTATAAAATGGGAAATGGTAATATCTCTCTCAATGGTTTATGGTAATATTTAAATGAGGTAATACATATAAAGTTCTTATTTAGTACAGGACCTAATGCTCACCTAATAGCCAATGAATATATTTTTATTCCCCTCCTCCTACTTCCTCTTCCTTTTCTCTCTTCCTCCTCCATTTTTCTCCCTTATTCTAATGATAATAGATCATTGTCATCGTCATTGTCGTCATCATCATCATCATCATTAATCATTTCCTATCACCTATAGTTGGGATTAGTAGTAAAAGACAGACTAAATATTCTGGCCTCGTGGGCCATATTGTTTCTGTTGCAACTACTCAACTCTTCCATTTTAGCACAAAAGCCACCATAGACAACACATAAACAAATGGGCATGGCTGTGTTCCAGTAAAGCTTTATTTACAAAAACAGGTTGGGGGGGTGCTGTATTTGCCCAGCCTTGACCTAGAGTGGTTCAGGACACTGGGAGCAGCACTGTTTTATTCCCCCATAAAGGTGGTTTCTGCTGGCAGGGATGCTGTGTGGTTTCCCCTCTCCCCTCCCCTGCTTCTACCTTGTTGCAAACAGCTTATGTTGTAGGAAGCAGCAGAGTGTGGTGGGAGGAGCATGTGCTTGGTGACCAGGAGACCTGCATTCTGCCACTCATACCTTGGGGAAATCACTTTCCCTTAGCCTCTTCTAGGAAAATGAAGAGGCTGGACAAAGATGACTTCTGGGTCTCCTTTTTTGTTCAAAAGTGTCAGCTTCATGGTCCTTACCTGGCCTGACTCTAGGTTTGTACCTGAGATATCTTAATGGTACTCAGGTAGAGTTAAGAAACATTTACTTGGAAAGATCAATATTGGGAGGGTAGGTGGGTGGAAACGGGCCTGGAGGGGAAGGAGATATGGGCAGAATCATTGTGAAATTAGAACATGGATTGCTAAAGTATAAAACAGTTGGAAAACATTTAGAAGGGTGCCTTCTCTCAGAGCTTTAGGACTTGAAAATGAAAAGTTCTTGGGCAGTGATTGGAGACCGTTTTTAATAGACCATGAGTGGTCTCTCTCAGAAATAGAAGGGTCTGGATGAGGTTTGCAGCAACTTGCTTCATCATGGTCAAAGAGGTGCTTAGCTGAATTTTTTGAGCTCTCTTAAAATAGAGTATCAAGTCTGAAAATGAGGAGATTCAATGAGAACCAGGAGATAGCAGTTACTTAGCATATATTTTATCGAGATCCTTCCAGATATTTGAAGAAATTTTTTTAAAATGAAAGAAAAGTTAAAACCTGTCCTTGTTTGGTTAATAATCCTAAGTTTAGAAAAAAAAGAAATTAAAAAAATGACATAAACTTCCTGGAAAGGTTAATATGGTACAAAGCTTTCCATTTTTCTTAATGTGGTAAAATATACATAACAGAATTTTCACTTGAACCATTTTTAAGTGTACAATTCAGTGACATTAAGTACACTCTCAATGTGTGCAACCATCATTACCATTTCTAGAACTTTTTCCATCACCTTGAATAGAAATTCTATACTTGATAAACTGGTGCAAACAGTTTTCTATGATGTATGTCGGGAAAATATGTAAAAATATGGTCTCTGTGGAATGTAAAAAAAAGTGGGGGAGATGAAAGAGCATTTGATGTATAGGATTTGAAAAGGTTTGAGAGATGAGGGAAAGATGTAGGCTTAGGGTGAGGGCAGAGCTGTGGACAGCCCCCATTGTGCCTCTACATACCGTAAAAACAAGAATGTCTTTCTCTGCACAGATGCAGCTGGTACACAGGGTGGCTGGCTGGGAATGCAGAGAATAGGTGGGGTTTTGGCCCTCACTTGACACCTCAACCAGTCAAAAAGCTGTGAAGCCAGGATACAAGGCCAGATTGCATTGATGCCTCTGGTTCTGGGGGTGAGCTGAAAAAGGGCCCTCAGAAATGAGTTCTTGAGGTGAATCTGATGTGACAAGTAATAGAGAGCCATTGGAGGTTTTCCAGCTTGGACTATGAGCAAAATCAAAAGGAGAAGAAAATCAGGTAGAAGACTTTCAGAACTCTGTGGGGGTGTCACTGGTGTAAACCCATGTAGCAGAATGAAAGTTCATACGAAATTGTCCCTTGTCTGATTATTAAACTCTATTCTCTATTTACAATTCTAGGGCACTGAAATGGCAAAATATTTTGAATCTCTGGTGAGAAATGACCCTTTCTTTGAAGTTCCTGCCAAGAGGCACCTTGGCCTGGTGGTTTTTCGTCTAAAGGTAATGGCATCTTCCATAGCTTATGATTAATAGTATTGGTTGTTTAGCCTCTTGGAAATATAAATGCTGGGCTTCTGGGAATGCTTACAGGGGATGTCACATAGACTTCACTTCTCTTTATTTTTCAAACAGGGTCCTAATTGTCTTACAGAAAGTGTATTAAAAGAATTAGCTAGAGATGGCCATCTCTTCCTCATTCCGGCTACTATCCAGGACAAATTGATCATCCGTTTCACCGTGACATCCCAGTTCACCACCAGAGATGACATCCTGAGAGACTGGAATCTCATTCGAGATGCTGCCACTCTTATCCTGAGTCAGCACTGTACTTCCCAACCTAGCCCTCAGGTTGGGAACCTCATCTCCCAAACCATGGGACCCAGAGCCTTGGCCAATGGGATGTCTCTTCAGTCTGTCAATGGGGCTGGACATGACCCAGCCCAGGCCACGAAGATCATCAAGCAACCTCAGCATGTGGAAGTCAGTCCTGTGGGAAGGGAAGACAGCTGCCATCTTGAAACCCTGCTGGACCCACTTGATGATGACTGCTTTTCAGAAGAGGCCCCGGATGTTACCAAGCACAAGCTGTCCTCCTTCCTGTTCAATTATTTGTCCATGCAAAATAAGAAGAAGGCAGTGCGTTCCTTCAGTTGCAACAGCATGCCTGTGAGTGCTCAGAAGCCACTGCCCACAGATGGCTCTGTGAAGGGCTCTTCTAGGGCCAGAATCTTCTCTAGGTTTCCAGAAGAAATGATAATGCTAAAGAAAAGTGCCTTTAAAAAACTAATTAAGTTTTACAGCGTCCCCAGCTTTCCTGAATGTAGTTCTCAGTGTGGGCTCCAGTTGCCCTGTTGCCCTCTGCAGGCAATGGTCTAGATTAGGGGTTTCAGACAGAACCCAAGAATGTGTTTCAGGGAGTCTCTGAACCCCTCAAAATTGTGTGCTGAATTTGTGTGCTTATTATGTGTATGTGCATTCTTCTTAAGAGAGAGCCTATAATTTTATCAGATTCTCACAGAGGTTCATGACCCACAATAAATAGGATACAAACAGGGAGATTAAGCCAGCATGGTACAGAATGTTCCAGCAGTCTGGTTAGAGAAAAAGGACCCAAGGTAGTGTGCTGACAGGCAGCTTCTGTGGTTCAGCTTGTGATATGAAATATAACATAAAAATAAATTGTACTTGTCCTTAAAAAAAGATATCCTGTGTGACTTAATTGACCATTGAAACATTGACTAATTAACCAGAGATTATCCTGGAGCTTAAATGCATGTACTTATGGATTCTACTTTTCGGAATACTAAAGATTTGGATTTAACTGTGAAAAAATGACTTTGGGGGAGCCCTTGGTATGAAGAAAGCAGGCAGGTTGAGTCAGGCACTGTGACTTACAGTTAATAAATGAGGAAACGGAGGCTCTAGGTCACAAAAGCTTGTAAGTGAGGACTTACTTTTATGCACACACATGCGAACCCAGGTATTGAGGATACTGTGCTGGTGTCTCTATCCATCAGAGTGGACCCGTGGTTCCTGGCCAGAATCACAGAGGTCTGGGGAAGTGGGAGGCTGAGGAAGCCATCAGGGTGGGAGAGTTTCTGAGTTTCTAACTGGAAAGTCTAAAATGTGCCTCAAAGGTGGTCAGGCTCCAGTAGGCTCTGGTTACAGGACATTAATGTTCTGGCTAACAGTCTAAGTGCTGAGCTCTCATCTGAGAACATGCCCTTCGAGATAACCTCTACTTACCACCAGATCTACTGTAACACGATCACAAGTGACACAATTGCACAATGTGACACTTTCAAAAACAAAAGCCATGCTCTCTCCCATCACTTGCGTTCAATTCTCACTGGGAGATCAATATAGCAGAGGCAGAGATGCTTAGAATTCTGCAAACATTCTTTAGTGCTAACCCACAAGCAGCAATGTTCTAAATTATTGGCAAAATTCACAAAGGCACAGCGGTATCCAGAGTTTTCCTGAGGCCATCCTCAAGTCCCTTATACATATTAAGCACTCAGAAATTGTCATCATTGGGCATAATGAGTAGAGGCAGGGATTTGGGTCATGACTCTTCTTGGTAGTTGCTTGAAAGAAAGGAGAGTTTAAAAAATACTTCTAGTACTGTGTGGCCGGGTGAGAGTGGCAACCTCTCTTGTCATCTATCATTAAGGATCCCTAGATATGTTTTCCTAGGGCCTTATGGGGATTAAACTGGGGGAGAATTGAGGCTCCTTGCCAGCTCCTAGTCATCTGAAGATGTCCTCTAGGGGAAGAAGTTCCATTTCTTTTAGGGAGGCTGGGGTGAACTTGGATTATACTTCCTGGACGTGGACTTAGTGACCATGACATTGTTTCTAGGACAAGCTCTAGTAAACAACATGTCTTGATCACTGCTACTGAGGACCTACTCTTGAAACTGTCTATTACTAACACATGCAGAGGTTAAGGGATTCTGTTCAGGAAGGGAGCCAACTGAGTGTAAGAAGAAAGAGCCAGTCTGAAGGAACTCCTTGAAGTTCCCAAACCCTCCTGCATCATGTCAGAGGGGACTGGGTCCTTAAATAAACATAAAAACAAACATAAGGCTCAGGGTTTGCTTTTAGAGTAAAGTAAGGAAAGAGACAATGCCATCTCATATGTTGGTGTTCATCTATTTTATTACATCTTTAAAAAAATAATGCACCCCCTAACAAGCTTAGTCTGCAAATACAAACTGTAGGTGCAAATTGAAAAATAATCATCTCTAAATATTTTCACGTGTGATGGTTCGGGTGTAATTTCAAAAAGTCTTCCATTATTGGAATGCATAAAAAAATGGCATGTCACAATATTCAATCAAATTAAGGTTGGATTATATCAAGTGGCTATACTAGGCCCTTTCAATTTCTTTCTGGAAATAGGAGTTATCCTCCTGGGATTATTCAGAGCTTCAGAGCTTTATTATTTATGGCATTGTAAATGTCCTCAGTCATAGGCACATACATTTCTGCTTTGTCATCCAAGAAATATAAGGCATCTTTGATGACTGCAGGATTAAAGCCCTCCTCCACGAGGGTCACTTTGCGGTGTTTAAAAGTTCCAGTGATCTCAATGGTGTCCTGGAAAACATCAAACAATTACACTTTTGCAGTGTTTTGTGAACAGATTAGGATTTGGGGTAAAAGGGAGAGGGCGGGGTATCTGGCTCCTGAGAGAGGTGTGGAAGCTAGTTCAATACCACCTGCTTACAGAAGCTCCACTAGGGGGCCCTTTGTGGAGGTAGTTTTTCATTCCTCTGAGGCTTTAAGGTCACCTGTGGGGATTTGAGGGGCTGTGGAGGGTGAAATGCAGAGCAGGAGCACCTGGGTGGCTTAGTCAGTTAAGTGCCAACTCTTGATTTCTGTCAACTCTTGATTTTCTGGTCATCATCTCATGGTTCATGAGTTTGTGCCCCGCTTCAGAATTGTGCTGCCAGCACTGAGCGTGCTTGGGATTCTTCTCTCGGCCCCTCCCCTGCGGAGCAGTCTGTTGCTTAGTGAGCTTCAGGTTTTACTAAAGGTGGGGTGGGGTGGGGTGGGGCTAGGGATTTAGGGATCATCTGCACACAGACCACTGAATTTTCTCATCCTGTTTGTCCCCTAGACTGAAGCATTTTTACTTCAATTGATAGGTGATGGATGATCTGAGAGTACTTCAATTTTCATGTCTCTCCACCATCTCATTGTAAACGTCAGTGCTTTATGAACATTAACAGAAATAACATACAACTTCCACAATAGCTAGTAACCTAACATTCCAAACCTAACATTTCTCTAGTCTTCAGCTACAGAATAATCATAGAGCTCACGGTCCAAAAGTGAGTGTTAAGCTAACCAACGGGTTAATGTTTGCGAAAGAAAAACATCCTTCTAGTGGAGATAGGCATTTGATAGCTCCAACTGGCTAATGATTCCCAATTAAATTTCACACCGTAGAAAGGTATAGAGCATCAGTGGAGTTTTCTATCCTTTAAAGCTGGAAACAACACTTTAAGTTTCTGTCCTCCTTTATCAAACATAGACTTTGAGTTATTTGCTAATACTGCTGCTGAATGATCTGGTCTGTCATTTGAGGGAAATGGGGATCAGGATTTGGCTTCTGCTAGTTCTATTTTCTGATATTTCTGCTTCCTTGTTGAGCTTCCTGACAAGTGTAGTGAAAATCTGGCCAATATGGTGACCATGGTAGAAGGGAGTTGTTCCCTAAGAGACAGCAGTCTCCAAGAGAGAGGATTATGGAACTCAACTCTCACCTGTATTCTTAGAAACCGGGGCCTTGCATAACTGGGCAGGTAATCGACAACATGGTGAAAGAGTTTCTTTCCATCAAACTCATGGTTTTCCTTCATTTTGATCGAGGCCATGCCAATTCGACCCTCATGACCTAGAAATAAAGAGAAAAAATTAGACGTGTTGTACTATGATGTTTCCCTAGCTCAAAATGGGCTGAGAACACTGACATGGGTTTCTTTTGGACAGTTGGAATTTTTATTTCAGGTATATGTCAAAGTTGTTCTAAAGTGAATGTAACAACAACAACAACAACAACAACAAGAGCTATATACCAATTAAATCTTTATTAGATGCCAGACCCTATAGTAAGTGTGTTTTATGGACTATCTCATTTAACTCTCACAACAACCTTCTGAGGAGGTGCAAGTGTGATCTCCATCTTACAGAAGAAAAAACTGAGGCTTAAAATTCACAGTACGAGACTTGTTCAAGTTCAGACAACAAACAGGCAGAGTCAGAAGCCACACTGAGACAAACAACGTCATCTTTCTCAGCAGCCTAAATGAAAACACCAGAGTGGAAAACAAGCCCTACTGGTAGCTAATGTTTTTGTTTTTGTTTTTTTGACTCCAGTGAAAAGTTCTTGTTCCACTGGCATGAACAATTGGGCTCGGGTTGTTCTTTAGGGTGTAGTGTCAGGTCTGTTGTGCATCCAGACACAACTATCACTTTTGAGACTTTGCCTCTCAGTGTTTCAGAGAAGCTGTGGGTCAGGAGGGTGATGGGAGGTGCAAGGCCGAGCGTCTGTGTGCCTGTGCCATTGATGAGCTTTATTCTCCAAGGCTGTGTCTCCACAGAGACCACGGATCCAGCAGCAAATTGCTCCTCGTCAGGCAGCAAGGTAAGTGGGAAGGCATTAAGCACAGTGACTATACTGATTTCTTGTAAAGATAGCAGCAATAAGGAATTAGTACATTTTTTGCCTGATCCAGCAGACCGGGTAGGAGTTGAGATCCACTGAGATCCACCTCACTGAGTTACCTAGCTGTAATCAGAGAGGGGAAGGAACTGCCTTGTGTCTTTTGTCACCTGGCCCCCAGCTTTTGAAACCTCTCCCATGGTGATTATGTGTTTACCTGTGGCTCCAAAGAAGGCAGGAAACAAGAGGAAACATTTTAAAAGAAAGGAAATCCACGCCTACACAGTTTGCCATGTATCTGAAGGAGGGAGGCAGGGCACAGGACCCTCTTTCTCTAGGGGTCCCTGGTAGCTGGTAGCTCGCTCAAAAGCAACCATCTCAGGAATCTCAAATGTCTCCAATTAGCTTCTTTTTGAATCAAGGCAGAGGCTGATGCAACAGAAATCTTTAGCACTGACTGGCTCCTTGTATCTTGCTCTGACAGAGACTGTGCCCAACTGACGAATAGACCTATTGAGTCTCAGGTCTCTGCCCCAGCTCCCAAGAGTTGGTTTGGGGCTAGTTCAGCTCTAGGGGGCAGGTTCCAGTTTACAACTGTTTTGGCCAGAGTTTCTCTAGAGCTGCACTGTCCAGTATGGTAGCCACTGGTTTCACTTAGCTATCAACATTAATTCTAATAACTTAAATTCAGTTCTTCAGTTGTACTAGCCACATTTCAAGTCCTTAGTAGCTGTGTGGTGGTTACTGGCTACCATACTGGGCAGTACAAGATATAGAGCATTTGCATCATTGCAGAAAGTTCTGTTGAGAACAAAAAGTTCTAAAAAGTATTTGGGAAGTTCTGGGGACATCTAATAAAAGTCAGCTGGGCTTACACTTTGGTGTACGTTCCTGGTCCAAAGCTGAGATCTGTGAAGGCCTTGTTGAGCGCTTTGATACTGAAATTCACCCCGGTAGATTGCCTTCTTCTGGATAGACCTGCACATTTCTGGGCTGCAATAAGGCTGGCCGTGTGCCTGGCCTGCCAGCCAGTGGCCAGCATGGCATTGAGGATCTCAGAATCTGAAAGCTGAGAGATGCTTCTCAGTTTATCTTTAATATTTCTTTTTTTCCCATTTTATTTGAGAGAGAGGAGAGAGAGAGAGAGAGAGAGAGAGAGGCAGGCAGTGGAGGGCCAGAGGGAGAGAGAGAGAGAATCTCAAGCAGGCTCCATACATACAAGTCAGTGCAGACCCTGACTTGAGGCTCTATCCCACGACCATGAGATCATGAGCTGAGCCAAAATCAAGAGTTGGATGCTCAACTGATTGAGCCACCCAGGTGCCCCTATCTTTAATCTTTCAATGCTGCAAGAATTCTCACAGGATCTTGAGTGGACATCCAGCTTATCTACACGCCCCAGCTGGTGGGCCATTCCCCACTCAGGAGACAGGCTTTTGTGTTGTTAATCCTTCTTGTTAGTGGAGACATCTCAGGCTAAAATTTGCCCCTTGGTCATTTCAATCCTTTCGCTCTTGTTCTGCTTACTGGGGCATCACAAGCATACTGGCTCCTTGCTCTACCTGACTGCCTTCCATGTGAAAACCATTAACCTCCTCTTTTTTCTGTTCTAGATCAGTGACTCCCAAACCGTAGTGGTTGTTAGAGTCCCTTGGGGACTAAAAGAAGACATGAAGTGTCTGAGTCTCAAACCCCAGAGGTTCTGATCCATTAGATCTAGGCTTTAAAAAGTCTCCCAGATTGAATCACTGTACTCTACACCTGAGACTAATATTTCACTGCAGGTTAACTAGTTTGAATTTCAATAACTGAAAAAAAGTGAAAGTTTCCCAGATGATTCTGATGATTAGCCAGACAAGGCTTCAGTGCTTCTCAGAACTTAGTATTTTTAAAAATTTGTGGTAACACACGCATAACATAAAATTCAGCATCTTAATCATTCTAAAGTGTCCAATTCAGTGGTGTTTGGTACATTCACAATGTTGTACAACTATCACCAGTATCTAGTTCTAGAACATTTTCATCACCCCCAAATCAGACTTCATTGTTTTTAAGAATCAGTGGGGGGTTTGTTAAAAACACAGCTCCCTGGGCCTCACCCCAGAGATTCTGATACAGTAGGTCTGGGGGTGGCCTGAGAAATCATGTTGTTTCACAAGCTCCCCAGTGGTGCTGGGCCAGGGGCCTGCTCTGAAAAGCACTGGACTCAATCCTCCCAATCCATTCCCCAGATTCTCTCACTTTCACATGCACATTCTTTTGTGTTGTTACCTAAATTCAGCATTTAGAGATGCACGCAACACTGAGGTGGGGTCTGTGAGAGCCCAGCGCGGCGTGATGGCTGACTACCATGCCATGGGCCCTTGTGTTAACTCAGCCCACATTCCAGCATGAGCAGCATGTTGCACCCCTCACACTCTGTGACCTAAGATGTGGCTGCACTCATGTCACTGTCATAGGGCTGGAGAGGAACAGGCAAGAGAAAGTCTCAAATATTCTTTAAAAGGAAAAAAAATAAAAGACAGCACAAGGTCACGTGAAACCACCACAGCTCAGGAAAGAGAGACTCTTTCTGTTCTGGGTATAGGATTTCTGTTCTGGGTATAGGTGAGAATGCCAAATACTCAGTTCTGGGGGAGTACTGCTATCCATGGCACCTCAGAGTTGGACAGTGACTTGGAGGTTTTAATCCTCTCCCATCTATATAATTAAAACAATTTCTTCTCATGATGACACTTATGTATACATCTGGTAGATATGTGTTTAGTATTTATGTAATTGAAGTGAATGACTTCTCTTAACAATCTCAGATTCAGGGCTGATATTACCTTTAATTTTAGTGCTTTGCCTGAAATCAAACAGCCCCACGTACTGGAGCCAAGGACCTGAAGTCAGACCTCCGCTCTCCCCACTCTGCTGGCAGAGGCCAACCTGCAGATGAAGGCTTGGTGACACCACTCTGTGTGATGATTCTGAAACTCACTAGGGTGGGCTGGGGTCAAGGGTGTGTTTTAAAAGAAGTCTGGACAAAGGAAGCTCCTTTTCAGTTTTTTTCTCCTAGCAACTATACTTGCTGTTTCTTGTGATTCTCAGTTTCAAGGCCGAAATATCATTTCCCCACTATCAAGCCTGACGCATCTTTTCCCAAGGCGTGCCAAGTGTTCTGTGGGACCCAGCATCTTGCAGAGATCTGGATTGCCCGAGAGCCCAAGAACAGATGGGGAGCTGAGCCACAGAGAAAGGCCAAGTTCAGATGTACTGACATGGCTGGTTTATGATGGAATATAAAGCAGACTTCAGTCCCTTACTCGCAGGTGGCTGGAGGAGGTCAGTTCTCCAGCAGGCAGGCAAAAGTGATGACAAACTTTGCCCTGGGGTTAAAATGATGCTCGGTTACTGTATGGGTTTCCGCATAGACTTATTGTGCATACCTGGTACAGACACTCCATAAACGTTTACTTCCTGGATGAAATCAACCAGTCCTACGATATCAGCGACTTCAGTGGTAGCCACATTTTCCCCTTTCCAGCTGGAAGAAAAGGCAAGGTTAGCAGAGGTTACTGGGGGTCCCTGGCCCACGTTGCCATGGCAAAGCTTGCATCCCCTCTAGGCCCTTGTAAGGTGTCTGGATTTGTTTTTCGGTCTCTGCTCCCAAGTTCCCCTAAGCTTAGGCACAGGAGAGGCATCCTGCTTAAGAAACAAAAGACAAAGGCAGAGACAAAGGCATTTAAATAATAAAATGTGGAATTCCAGTCTCACCACATGAAACACAATACAAAGAATGATGTTGTTCCAATGTTGAAATACAGGTTTGGCCCAAGAAAGGTACTGGAAATCAGAAACAAATCTCAATGACTTTTTGTTGTGTTTAGGTCTCTCACTTTTCTCACTCACTAACTCTGGTTGGTTTCATACCTGTATTTCAGGGTCTTACGGCAATGGGAAAGCTTTGAATAGCACATAAAATACCATGCTTTATTTGCAGGGAGATTATAACCTTAGTACCCAATCTACATTTGTCTACTTAATAAAACTTTAAAATTTGTCTACATTTAAAAATTCTTTAGATCTCCTGAAAGTATCTTTTTAGTAACATGAAGGTTGCATAAAATCATGGTATGGATCCTGAGTCATGGAATACTCTAGAGACGGAAGGAACCCTCCGGATCATTGGGAGCTTCATTTCATGGGTGAAAAATCTTACCTGCGTTGATGGCACAGCTGGCCAGGAGTAGGGGTGAGCCTAGGAGCTCAGTTCTCCTCATTCATATTCTTGCTCTTCCTACTACAGCCAGACACCTTCCATCCCTTCCTCATTCATGCAAAAGCAAACACGTGTGTCAAGCACTGTGCTAGGTGCTGGGGAGTGAACCAGCAGACACAGGCCTGGCCTCAGGGAGGCCAGGAAGGAAGCTGATGAAACCAAAGTGTCATGAAAGAGTTTCATAGTCTTATTATAAAGACCTTCACATTTCATGGTGCTGACTTGGGTTTCTGTGGGAAACTGCCTGGTTAGGGATGGAGAGTGGAAGGGAGATGACAAGTAGATTTCAGAAACCCTTACTTCCTCTTTGGCAAGATCAGCTCCACATTAGCTTGCATTTGTTTTATCTGAAGAAAAGCCCCACTATTGGAAACAGTGTGAAAACCCCTGGGTCTCCTAGGGGTGCCTGGTAACAACTGAGGATAAATGAGAGAAACTGGATGCACTGTTAGTTAGGCTCCAAAAATCAGGCACATTTTTTTTGCCTACTTCTCATCTGGAGTTGCTCAACCAAGTTATCTGTGCATTGCAGAGTGACACTGCCTGTGCTTTTTTCCTTATTTTCTGGGATTACAGAAGTTTGGATGGACACGCCAAAGAGACAGAGGGAAATGGGGCACTGTAGCCAAAGTGAAATGCAATTCCAACTTAGGAGTAAGCCAAATTGTGCATGTGTTTGTTTTTGACTCAATAATTCAAAGAAACCCACCGGAAAGTATCTCCAACTCTGTCATGAAAGTAGATGAAATTTTCATGGTCAATCATTAAGAGATCTCCACTATTGAAATAGAGGTCTCCTTTCTTAAAGACATCTCTCAGTTTTTTCCTCTCAGTCTGAGTACTTTCTCCAGTATAGCCACTAAAAGGTGTAAATTGTGTGATTCTGCAAATAAGGAGTCCAACTTCACCTAAGACAGAAGAAAGTAAATTTTTATTTTATGTGCTAGCAGTAGGCAAAAGGCAAATTTTATTATTAACATCCTCATAAATCTGTTACCATATACTCAAAAATGGACATCTTAAAACATGGCCCTTAAATCTACAAATACAATTTTTTAACCTTACAGAGGCTGGAACTAGACTTGTCTTCGACAATGAAAAAATTAAAGATTTTCTTTGTAATTAAAAAACCCTCAGAAAAATGGAGTGCACCATTATTCAAGTTGCATGTTTTCAGTTACCTCTCCTTTTTTTTTTTTTTTTTTTTTTTTTTTTTTTTTTTTTTTTTTTTTTTTTTTTTTTTTTTTTTTTTTTTTTTTTTTTTTTTTTTTTTTTTTTTTAAACGTAGGCTTCACACTCAGTGTGGAATTCATGATCCTGAGATTAAGACCTGAACTGAGATCTAGAGTCGGATGCTTAACTGACTGAGCCTCGCAGGTACCCTTTCAGTTACCTTTATTATAAACATTTAAAAAGCTGATAAAACATTTATTTCATTTTCTATGTACAGTAGCAACATTTACATGCTTATCATTTCAATAATCCACATATAGTAGGAATTAGTTTTTGAACTTACAAATGGAAGATATTTTCTCCTTTACCTCAGTCTTTAATTTTCCATAACCTAAGACAACTCACAAGTGAAATATCCCCATTATCCCATCTTAATTTTATAGCATTTCCAAGATGTAAACGTATAAAATTCTCTTTCAATCTGTTTTGATTGATTAGATGCATATTTTCCAAATTCTAGATCTTGAAGTTTCAATATATTTGTTTATAAAGTTGATCTTAAATTCTCTGAAAAGCAACTGTTTTCAAAATAATTTTTATCCCACTTTACATCAAATACGTATGTCCCTCATCTAACCCTAAGTCGTGCCAATGGGCATTGCTCCAGTTATTAAATTAACCCTGGGCTGAAATTAGCATGTAAGATCTTTTTCCAAACTATTCCCAGATTTTAGAATTTGTAATAGAGGTACCTGGGTGGCTCAGTTGGTTAAGTGTCTGACTCTTGATTTCAGCTTAGGTCATGGTCCCAGGGTTGTGGGATTGAGCCCTGCCTCATGGGATTGAGTCCCACATTAGGCTCCACATTGACAGGGCAGAGCCTGATTGGGATTCTCTCTCTTCCTCTCTCTCTGCCCTCCTCCTCTTGCACTCCTCCCCCCGAAATAAATAAATAAACTTAAAAAAAGATAAAAACAATGAACAGGGAGTTTTGAAACATGTAGGGTATGTCTGAATTCAGATATATGGTAGAGTGGGAGCGACAGAGGTCATGAGAGAGAATTTTCATTTAGCAACTTTGCATTTTTCGTTCCTTGATAGAAATGTTAAAAAAAAATGGCCAGCTTTGCAGCAAAATAACACAATGATAAGAAGTGGTGAATGCTAAAGAACAAAAACCTAAGAAACCAAAGAATGAATCAACCAAACAAAACAACTGTTGCTGTACACTCCAGTGGCAACAAGCTGGCCACAGGAAGTGTACTTTCCATGTGTGTCCACGGGTATATCCTGTACGTACATATAGACGCCATACACACAAATACAGCATTCCATGTGGCCACACACTTGTCATTCTAAAAATGCTAGTATTTTATTGAAAAATGATTTACACACATAATTGGACAAATCTAAACTTGAAGGTAAAGACCTTGTAAAGCTATCCCTTTCTTCAAAACACTTACCTCATACTCAAGAAGTTAAGCTAGGTTTCAAAGTATAATTATGTTACACGTAGTGGTAAGTTATTACCTTTTGGAATTTCTGTAACTACTTCTGAGGGTACTTAAGGAAACCTCTTTTATTTCCCCACTCTAAAAAAATGTCACCATGTATTCATTTTAGCAATAATATGCTAGTTCTTAACAGTCACTTGACCAAGTTAAGAAAAGGCACAGGTTAGCGGAACAAAAATCGACTGTACCTTTGGGAATTCGTATGCAATATCCATTTCCATCTCGGACAGGTTCATCTTTCTCCACGTCATATTTAATCAGCTCATAAGCTATGGCTTTCTAGCAAAATTAAAACGTATCATTTTAAATACAAATTCTTTTACATTTTCCCCTTTTTATTGTGGTACAGCACACATGAAGTACAAAAAGTACACTATCTTTAGTGTCCAGCTTGATAAAATTACGTATGGACACGCCCATGTTACTACCAACCAGACCAGGAAATAAAACATTTCAGGTACTGTAAAAAGTTTCCCCTGGCTCCCTTTCTTTCAAGATAACCTCTATTCTGACTTATTGTCATCAGTTAGTGTTTAAAAAAAAATGTTTTAAATGTTTATTTACTTTTGAGAGAAAGAGAGACAGAAAGCAAGCATAGGAGGGGTAGAGAGAGAAGGGGACAGAGAATCTGAAGCAGGTTCAGGCCCTGAGCTGTCAGCACAGAGCCAGACATGGGGCTCGAACTAATGAACTGTGAGAGCATGACCTGAGCCGAAGTCAGACAGACTGGGCCATCCAAGTGCCCCACCATCAAATAGTCTTACACTTGGAATAAATGAAATAAGAAATGAAATATATGCCTTTGTGCTGCTGCTTTCATTGTACATGATATCTGTTACTCATCTAGCCACGTTAGTGTTTTTTTCAGTGGTTTGTTTTTTATTGCCATGGCATTTTCCTTGCAGGAATAGGCACAATTGATCTATCCTTCTGTTAACTCGCATCTGGACTGTTTCTAGTTTTAGACTATTAAAAATGATGCTGTTATGAATACTCTTATTACATGGGTTTTGGTGAACATATCACAATGGATTTTAAAAGTCCTATAGGCCACTGTTAGATGATTCATGTTTCTACCTGTTCCCCAATATATTTAAAGTTCAATGGTACAATTATTTCATGCCTGTGGCTATAAAACTATTAACACTCTCTCATATTTATATTTCACATATTTCAATGGCATAAGAATTTAAGTGTATGTAGTTTAGTAAGATTAATCAGTATATTATTTTCTCTACTAATATTCTCTACTATTACTTTCCCTAGACAGGATTTAGATGTAATGACTAGCCATGATTACTGTGTCCATTTCAAATTTTATATTTAATAGTAGCAAATAACCATTACAAGGCAAGTAGTATTCATAGTCAACAAATGGAGAGCTTGTTTATTTGCAAGGGTATAAAAAATTTGGGGCTGGTAACCAATGCTTCTTTCCACATCAGTTGCAGGGACATCTTCTCTTTCTATTTCAGTTAAAAAATATCTTCTTGTTTTCTGTTTGGTTTTGCTTTCATTGTTTTAGAGAGAGAGAGAGACAGAGCACACAAGCCAGGGAGAGACGGAGAGGGGGGAAAGAGAGAGAGAGAGAGAGAGAGAATCTTAAGCAAGCTCCATCCTGATCACAGAGCTTGAGGTGGGGCTCGATCCCTGGGATCATGACCTGAGCCAAAATCAAGAAAGATCTGGGTAATCAACCAACTGAGACACCCAAGTGCCCCTCTTCTTGTTGAAAGCAGAAAAACTGAGAATAAAACATGGCAATCCATGGATGAGGAGCAAAGAACTAGTAATACATAGCACCGACTTCCAAAGTTCTCAGGTTTGGTTTAAAACAAAAGTTTCCTCGCAACTCATCTTCTTGAGGGTCAGTAGTAACAACGTAGATATTTTGCACCATGTCTCAACTCAGCTTTCTGCCCTTTTTTATTCTGAACTGCATTAGACCTGGGTCTCCAATGTCCAGGCTTGGTACAGGTAGAACTGAAGCTAACTAGAAAAGACTGACCTTATCAGCAGTGGCTCCCGTGGGGAGTAGGAAACTGATTCTTAGTCTGTAGCAGCGGTGCCCAGTAGATTTTCTGTGATGATGGAAATGTTCTACATCGGTACTGCTCAACACGGTGGTCACTAAATATACGTGGCTACTGAGTCCTTGAAATACGGCTAGTGTGCATGAGGAGCTGAATTAAAAATTTCATCTACATAACTTAAATTTAAATGGCCACACATAGCCTGTGGCTCCCACAGTGTATGGAACAGATGCTGAGGGCAGTGGAGGGACCTGTGTGGCATAGGTGTGGGCTGTCCTATGTCAGAAAGGGTCCTCAGGCTTGAGAATGCCTTGTGATAAGGCCCAGATGTGAGGAATGGGATGATTATCACTACAGCTAACAGGTATTCAAGGCTTTATATGACAGACATTGGGCCATATCCTATAAGGATTTTTTCAGAAGTTATTTAATTCTTTCAATAACTGTTTTCCCTTATTCTAACTACTGAGTTTGGGCCAGGCACTAGGCTCTACATTTTCTCTTTTTTATTTCTATTTTACAAACAATGAAATTGAGGCCTAAGGAACATAAGTGACTTCCTCAGGTTCATTCAGTTAGTACACAAGGTGCTGAAATTTTATCTCTTGGGAAGCTCCCTTATGCACACGGATTGCTATCCTTTGTACTCTGCCCCTCAGTCCCTGGGGACACACATTGCCCGAGAGCTCTGGTGTATCTGTTCACAGCCAGCTGGGCAGGAATAGCTGCCAGAGGTGTAATGACAACAGTGACTGCTCAAGCGTGTGGAGGCTCAGCATTTACTGAATATTGCTGGAATTCTGAAAAAATAGAGGGTCACCTGGAAGACTGCTCAAATGCAAAAAAAAGCAGAGATTGTCTAGAGACCCTAGGCCACAAGTGACTGTGAGGGAAGAGAGACTGCCATGTAAGCTGGCTTACACAGAAGAGAGATTTTCTGGTGGAGTTTGTAGGAAAATACAAATGTTCATAAGATCCTAGAACTGGAGTGCCTTCCAGTTGTCTCCAAGAACTACATAGCGGTTCTTACCCCTGCCTTTTCAGAAACACTGATGCCTGCGCCCTGCCTCACAACAACTGAACCCGAAGCTCAGGGGTGACACCCTGCACCTGCATACATATGAAGCTCCCCAGGTGACTGTGATTTCACAGTGTGTGGTAAACCTACGGAACTGGCAACCTTCTGGAGTTTGGTCACATGCCTGTATAAATGGCATCAGGAAGACTTCACACAAGTTGCAGATAGCAAAGGTGTAATAGATTGTTATTAAGAGAAAGTAAGATTTTTAGGGGTGCCTGGGTGGCTAAGTCGGTTAAGTGTCCAGCTCTTGACTTCGGCTCATGTCATGATCTCATGATTTTGTGCGTTTGTATTGGGCTCGCTGTACTGGGCTCTGTGCTGGCAGGGCAGACCCTGCTTGGGATTCTCTCTCTCCCTCTCTCTTCCTCTCTCTCTGCCCCACTCATGCTGTCTCTGTCTTTCTCAAAATAAACAAACTTTTTTTTTTTAAATATTTTTATTTATTTCTAGGAGAGAGAGAGAGAGAGACAGCGTGAACAGGGGAGGGTCAGAGACAGAGGGAGTCACAGACTGAAACAGGCTCCAGGCTCTGAGCTGGCAGTCAGCACAAAGCCCGACGCGGGGCTCGAACCCACGAACCGCGAGATCATGACCTAAGCGAAAGTCAGACGCTTAACCGACTAAGCCACCCAGGCGCCCCAAAATAAACAAACTTTTAAAAAAGTGTTTGCATTCTGAAAACTGGCAACATATACTCTCATATTTCAGTGTACTTACTTTCTGTAGGTAGTTTACTCTTCCGACAGCACCAATTTTTCTTGTATAATTCATAAAGCCAATATTGCCTTCAGTGGAAGCGTAGAACTCATAAATGCAAATGTCCCCAAATCTCCTGATGAATTCCCTCCACACATCTCCTCGCAAGCCATTTCCCATTGCCATTCTCACTCTATGGACACGATCATTTGGTTTCTGTGGTAGGAGGAGGAAACACCCAATTGAAACGTCTCTGGAGCCCATACTTACACACTAGTGATTGACTTTACATTTCTACATATTCATGTTGGTTAGGAATTCACCTTCGTGCACACCTTTTCTGTTACTCACATACATAACACCTCCTCTCCGCCAACACCTGCAGTTTAAGCCACCAGCTGTAACTCTGATTTAATAACCAAAAGAATAGGCTTTTAGCACTTTGATTTTTAAGAGGCAAGGTAAGATAATTTGATAGAACTAAGTAATACCAATATTTAACCCATCCAATCTGAAGCTGGAGGAGTGTGCTGATTGTTTATTTGATGGGGCTGGTGAATCTCAGTGAATTGCCAGAAAGGAGGAAAGATCTACCAAAGACTGACAGTCTGAAGCAACAATGTTCACTTGATGAGGAAGAAGAAAACTGGAAACACAGTGCAAGGAGAGACGTAATGGTTTTCCACAGAGTCATCGCTATTGGGGCCTCAGGGGACTGGAGAGAAGACTCTTGATCATGTCCTCATTTCAGATAGACCCAGAGGCTATAAAACCAGGTAGAGCTGAATGAAGAAAATGAAACTGTCCCAGTGGGATTGGGAAGGGGAAGAGAGAGAGGAAGCTGGCTCCCAGTTGCCTCAGGTGGCCTGGGAGGAATAATACGCTTTGCTATAAATACAAATCACAAAGGATAAGTTGTTTTGAGTGTAAGGAACTGACAGGAGAGCTTGTGTCCACAAAAGGTGGAGTTAGGACCAGGCTGCTTTCCATGCATCCACAATCATTTATGAGGCCCCTACAAATATGTCCAAACCAACCCAGAGTAACTTAAATGATATTTTATATTAATAAGGCAATTTATGTCCTCCAGGAGATCACAGCCTGGTGGCAGAGAAAGGTAAATAAGTATAACCTTAACTGGAAAATTCTGTAACTCTATGACCTTTAAGAGAAAATAGAATGGAATGGGTAAGAGTGCTTGGTAACTAGGCTTCTCCTCTCACATTAAGTGTTAATTTCTATGATCGGACCACGACTTGCTTACATGAGCAAAGATCTGAAAAGCATTTCCTACGTTATTTCCCATTCTGTGAAATCACTATAAAGTTATTTTGGAGTAGGGTTCCTCTTTGAAAAAGAACTGTTGGAATAGGGAGGCTGGCAGTTCTCTGATAAGGGGGCAAGCCTTGGATGTGGCAGTTCAAAACCAAACCAAAACAAACCTTGGATTGATTTTCATGCGAAAGGAGGCAATAGGTCAGGAGAGCAGTGTATATACATTTCATTTCTGAGTAGCTCCTTGGTCAAAAGACCTGACCTCTTTCAGAAGTCTTAACCAGAGAGGTGGACAGATCCTGGTCACCGGTAAAAATTGGGTCCCTTGTGTTGCCTTCCTGAGGAGGAAATGTGTAGAAACAGGAGTCTCATGCCAGTAGTTGTTCCTAACCAGAGTGTTCAGGAGAGTTACCTGAGAAGACTTTTGAACTGCATGAATCTTAGACATTATGACTGAATAGGAATCTACTGTCTTCATCAGCTACCTAGGTCATGGAGTCTATAGATCGTTCTCAATTTATGATGACAGTACATTCCAATTAACCCACCATCCATTACAAATATTGTAAGTCACAAATGCATTTAATTCACCTACTGAACATTATAGCTTAACCTAGCAAACCTCAAATGTGTTTGGAACAGGTACATCAGCCTATTATTGGGCAAAATCGTCTAACACAAAGCCTGTTTTATAATATGGTGTTGAATAGCTCACGTAATTGATTGAATACTGTGAGAAACAGAATGGTTGTGTGAGTATCAGTTGTTCATCCTCATGATCTCGTGGCTGCCTGGGGGCTGTGGCTCACTGTGGCTGCCCAGGGCCACGAGAGAGTATCATGCCATATATTGCTAGATGGGAAAAGATCAAAATTCAAAATTCAATGTATGGCTTCTGAGTGTAGATCACCTTCACACCATTGTAAAGCCAAAAAATCATAGGTCAAACCATCAGAAGTTGAGGACCATCTGTATTTCCTTCTATAATCACCAAGTACGTCTAAGTAGGAAGACCATACGTCTAGTTTGTCAGGGCCAACCCTGGTTTATGCTGTTGTCCTGATGTGCTTATCAATCACACTCTCTCACTCTCAAGTATCCCCATCTGGACGGTGAATCGCAGGGTCACCCTTCCAGAAGGCACTATTCCCAGTAAGGATAGTAAGCTTTTCAGAGATCACCCTCACCACCCACAGTACTGTCCCTCACTGCCCCTCCAGGAAGAAAACATCATAAAATATTTGAAGAATACTGATTTTGGATTAAAAATAACCTCTGGACCCAGGGCTTACATGCCCCCGGGCCTGCGGGAGAAGCTCCAAACGAGCATTCCAGTGTGTGTAAACCCAAGACCTTACTAATCCATATGCAGCCACAATCACCCTCTTAATTCATTTCCTTTCCTAATGGGTGGTGAACATCTGTCTCCCCCGCTTGGACTGTAAACTCCTCTGAGGCCAAATATATCCCTATATCATCGGCACTAAAACACAGTGTCTGCACCTGTGTTTTGCCTACAGTGCGATAAAAGAAGGAATAACCTCCACCAGGAAGCCCTCAAGTTCCCTGACAGTTAATGGCTGGGACATCAGTACAAGGGCAGGGCCTGGGGCACAGGGGAGTTGCAGGGGCCTGGGGTGCCTGGGAAGCAGGCCAGCCTCACAGGTGCGGCTGTCACCTGCGAGTGGCAGTTAGCTGGGCTCAGAGTCACAATACCAACAGCTCAGTTTTCATCACGACCTGAAGGATCTTATTACACCAGCAGAAGGGATTAAGGTTCTAAGCTGGAAGTGTTTGTGCACACAACCTGGGAGGCCCTGGAGCCTTCTGAGATGTCTGGTTCTCACCTAAGTTTTGCTCACCACTGGTTAAGAGTACAGGGTGTGACTCGAGTCTTCCTTCCCATGGGAGAAGCCGTGTTCCTTTATCACCAAAGTCGCTCCTCAAAGGAGTGTTTTAAGTCAAGGGTCACCGGCTCAATTTTTCTTCAATAAGGATCAAACCTTCCATTCTACCTCAGAGGTGAAGGGTCACATGAAAACACCCCAAGAGGACTTAAATCTACACCAGGATTTAATGACTGAATGGTGAGAGGTCAGGGTGTCCAGAGAGGAATGGAAAGCACCAGGCAAACAGAGTAAACAGAAAACGTTTATGGAGGGCTTTACTCCTATGTGCCAGGTATTTGACCTTAATTGTCTTACTCAGATTTCTATAGAATCCTACTGAAATGTGATAGGTAATAAAAGTATTTGCCTCAATTACAATTGAGGAAGCAGAGCCTCAAAATGATGAAAATAATTTGCCGGAGATCATACAGGTAACAACATAGTTGCTCCAAGACTGAAGTCCAAATCTATGTGACTGTAGAGAGAAGTCTTCCTTTTAGTTAAAAAGCAAACAAACAAAATACGTGGCACACACGTGGCTTAACAGTCAAAGTACTGGCAGGCTTTTAATTGGTGAATGTTGTCACCCCACTTACCTGCCTCTGTCCTTTGCCCCTGTTCTACCAGCTGGAGGCAGACACTTTCCACTCTTGTAGCCGCTTCCTCTTCTCTCCATTTTCTAAATTAAATGTTTATTCTGCTTTCTTTTGATTTATCCCTTTTAGACATTGTTTATTGATTTTCTATTGTGTTAGAGGAAGACGAAGCTCTCTATCATCCTCTCCAGTTTTTCCAATATGACAGTTTTTGGTAAATCAGTATTCAGTGCTCACATTATTTTGCTCATAATACACTACTGATGAGCCAAGGAATATGCTACAATCAAATTCTTGAGTAAATTTTAAGTTTTCCTAGAATTAGCTGCCTCCTGCCCCTTTGCTTTGTGTTCTTAGTTTCGATTCATAGGTCTTTCTTCACCCCCCTCAACAGCCTCAAAATACAGTGTTCCTTATGTGAAATCAGCCAGATGCTAGAATTTCCTTTTTCAATCCCTTATGCTTCCTTTTAGCCTTCTGCCCCAGTCTGGACTGGTTCCTCTCTGGGCCTGGGATTCCCTTTGCCCCTCCTTCCTGGCTCCTGGCTTCTCAGCTCTCCTCACTCTCCTGTTTGCATGGAACACTTTCCCTAGTAACTTCCTAAGGGAGGGTGTAGAGGAGGTAAATTATTTTGAGACCTTGAATGTCTGAAAATATTCTTATTGTATACTCAATTGATAATTTTATTGGCTATAGAACTCTAGATAGGCAATACAGGCAATACTTTTTACTTACAATTATGAAGGCACTGACTTTCCAGTGTCCAGTATTCCAGCTAACAGTGTTGATGTTGCCAAGTCAAAATGTTATTCTTATAGAATCTTTCCTCTCTCTCTCTCTCTCTTTTTGGTAGTCTTAAGTTTCATCCTGGTGTAGTGTTAAAATTTTTAATTCCACTCATTTTATTGGGTACCCATCTGGCTCTTTCAATCTGTCCTTCAGTTCTGGGAAATTTTCTTTCCTTTAAATTTTTTTTTTTTAATCTTTAAAAGCTATATCTCTTCAGCATTGTTTTTATTTCCAAATTGGCTGGCCATTATTATTTTCATTTCACTTTTTAAAAATATTAAAGTTTTATTCCTTCTTTATTTTTTTTATTGAAGGATAGCTGACATATAATGTCTTATTAGTTTCAGGTGTACCACAAAGTGATTTGAGAATTCCATACATTAGTCAATGTTCACCATGATAAGTGAATGTTATTACATGATTATTGACTATATTCCCCATGCTGTGCTCTTTGCCCCTATGACTTTTTTTTAGTTTATAAAAATCTCTTATGCCCCTTCACCTATTTCACCCATCCCCTTGTCCCTCTCCCTTGTGACAACCACCAGCTTGGTCTCTGCATTTATGATTCTGTTTTGTGCTTTTGTGTTCATTTTGCTTTTTAGATTCCACATGAGTGGAATCATATGGTATTTGTCTTCCTCTGACTGACTTATTTCACTTAGCACTGTACTCTCTAGGTCTATCCATGTTGTTGCAAATGGCAAGACTCATTCTTTTCTATAGCTGAGTAATAATATTCCTTTATATGTATATAAATATAATAAATATATATATAATTATAATATATATATAACAATTATATATATATATATCTTGTCTTCTTCATCCCTTCTTGAAGTTCTCTTGTATTACTTCCTTGATAATATCCTCCTCTCCATTTTCTCTATTTTATTTTACTAATTTTCTGTTAATTAGATAGTTGGACCTCTTGGATTGATCTTCTATTTTCTTATCTTGTCTCCCCTCACATCCACCATGTTATCTTTTCTCCAACTTTCTCAAGTTTATTTTCCAAACTTTTATGAATTAGACAATTTAAATCATATTTTTATTTTTAGCAGGTTTTATTAGTTTCTTTGTAGCATACTATTCTTGTTTTATGGAGAGAATATCTCTTCTAACAGCTCTGAGGATATTAATTATAGGTTTTTGGAAGTTTCTCCTGCTCTTTGAGTTGATGCTGTTTCTTCTATTCTTTTGGTGATATTTCCTATTGGAGGCTTTCCTCAGGTGTATGCTGATCCTTGACATCTGTTCATGCTCAGAAGTAAGCCAAGTAAAAGACATTTGAGGAGTTTTGTGTGCAGAGGCAGTGACTATTGCCAAGAGGGCTGCATGGTCCTGTGACAGGGTGGTTTGATCTGAGAATTAGACTACTCTATTCTCCTGCTATCAGCATAAACTGGCTATGGAATTCTAGAAGCTGTGCAGGGAAAGGGAGCTGGTGGTCTCTCTGGTTAATAAGTAGATATTTACTCAGTATCTTCAGTGCCTCATCCCTGCCATCCTCCACTGCCCTCATCCCCTCATCCCTGCTGTCATTGAGTTCACAGCTCTTCTAGGTCTTCTCAAGAGAATAAACCTCCCGTCTCCTACATGGGTGAGAGAGGGGAGCCGAGGTCTAGCTACTGCCTATACAGATTTTCCAAAATCCTTGTTTTCAGGCCTGAAGCCTGATCCCATCACTAGTTGTATTTGGTGCCTTTGATTTCTCATGTTTCAGGAAGTCAATCAGCTTCCTTCTTGTTGGTACCAGCCTATTAGGTTTCACCTTTCTTACTACTGTGATGTCACTGACCTTCATCTTTCAGCCCTTGTACTATGTAATTTCCTGTTGCAATGCCTCTTAGTTTCTAAGAGATGCAGCTTGTATGTCTTTTCCTCGGTCTCCTTGTTTTGGAAGATTTTAAAGAGGTGAGAAGGCAGAAGGCATTTACCATCTTAAAAAAAAGCACTCCTGAGTCCATGATCTTGACAACTAACTTACTACACTTTAGCGCAGCTCCCTCGGGAGAAAAGAAAGCAGCCACAGATAGGAATAAAAGGACGAGGCTCAATTTCTCTGCTTTACCAAAGAGGACTCTCTCCCTGCAGTGCATCTTCCCACTTGTGAAGCAAAAGGCACTGTCTAAGACTCTCCCCATCACTCTTCCACGGAAGGCCTATTAGCGGTGCTTTGTCATGCACATATAAGGCTCAGCAGAGCAAAGCCCTTGACACCTGGCCCCGCCAACCAGCCTGGCCTCCGGCTATACTGCTTGCAGCTCCTGATGTATACTGCTTGCAGCTCCAGATACGACAGGCCCTTCCTTGCACTCTGCACGCGCTACTCCGCTACTCTAGGTAACCAGAAGCCCTTCTTTAGAAGTGCATTGTTGGAAAGCATCTCTGCACCCTTTCAAACTCACCTTCTCAGGTAAACCTCCTCTGATTCTGCTCTCTTTCCTTTGTTCATTTTTCTGATTTCATTCCCTTCCTCCACCCCCTGTCCCTGGCCTGGCCCCCACAAGTCAAACTGGTCACTCTCCACCCTGTGCTGCTAAATACCCCTCCATTCTGTTTTCTGTCCGAACGGAGGTGATGCAGAGACAGATTCTAGGCTGGGAAAGGACCACAGAGGTTGCCTAATTTTGGAGGGAAGGCAGATGACACTAGGGAGGTAACAGTAAAGAAGTAAGTTGAGTCTATTTAACGGTCTCAGGGTCCTGGTCTGTCTTATTTCCTCTTCTAAATATCACAACTTGTATGTGTGGCCCCTGGAACTCTTTTCTGGTTCCCTTTTCCTTCTCCCCTCTGCTCCTCCCACCCTGGCCATGTGCCTAGCAAGCAGTACAAAGCCTCACTTAGACCCATCCTACAGCTTCAGCCCCTAACTGGAATAACACTGAGCTTTAGCAGTGTCCGTTCCTCACATATTTTCACCCTAAACGACACTGTTTTTTAAAGACAACTACATAAACAAAATGGGAGATGACAGGTGCACACTGCAGAAAATGAACCAGACTGGACTTTCGTTGTAAACAGGTACTCCGGATGCTAAGCTCCAGATATAACAATGCAAGACAGGTACCATGGTGAAAGAATTTTCAATAATCAATAACACTGAAAATTAACTAGTCAACAGCTTTGTGAGCCAACTCCCACTCAACCTTAGATGAAAGTGATTGACTAGTTTGAATATCTTCTCTTCTTTCTTCCTTCATGCCGGTGGGGCAGAATTTCATCGATTCCTTTGATGATATGTATGGAGTACCTACTATGAGCTGCACATTCTTAGGCACTGAGGGTAATGATAATAATGGCTACTATTTGTTGATTATTTACTAAATGCTAGGTACTTTATTTCCATATACATCATCTCATTTTTGTCTTTACATCTCCCTATGAAGTAGGTATGTTCTACCATTTATCCTGCTGAATGATGGGGAGGTGAAAGAGACTTAAACTGTCTTGCTCAAATAGTAGAGTTGGGTTTCAGACCTGCCCACTGCAGAGTCCTGGCTCTTAAGCACTACATTATTCCCCTGAGCCAAATCTGAACCCTGCAGTAAGGGTGGCTGCTGGAATTCCTCCCTAGTCCTCTGCTCTATCAGGGAGCTACTGAATATGATTAAGACAAGGGACAAGCACAGTGGCCTTGACCTCTCTGACATAGTCTCAGATTCTACTAGTGAGCAGTGCCATGTCTGTGGAGGGTTGCCATTTGGTTTATCTGTTCAGCTGCAGCAGGAATTGCCTCCCTGATATCCACTGCTTGGGGGGCTGGTAATGTTAGCCTACTCTAGGTGGCTCTAAGAGCAAGAAACTTCCTGATTACACTGATCCAGAGCCTTCCACCAAGTATTCTAGTTTTATCCACTTTTGTTTGAGAAGTCCTTTTGACACAATCTTTCTTTAAGTTCCCTTTAAATCCACAGAATCTGGGTTTTCTACTGTGATCTATTTTTTTTTTTAAATATGGTTAAATACATATAACGCAATTTCATACCTTACCCATTTAAAAATGCACAGTTCAGTGGCATTAAATTCATTCATTATGTTGGGCAACCATCACCCATCCATCACCAGAACTCTTTCATCTTGTAAAACTCAAATGCCATACCCATTAAACAATAACTCTGTATTCTCCCCTGCTCCTAGCCCCAGGCAATCCACCATTCCACTTTCTGTCTCAATGATTTTGACTACTCTAAGTAGCATACTCTAAAAATCATACAGTATTTGCTTTTTTGTGATAGGCTGTTTCACTTAACATAATGTCCTCAAGGTTCATCCATGCTGTAGCATACTGCAGAATTTCCTTCCTTTTTAAGGCTAAATAATATTCCATTGTATGTACATACCATATCTGACTTGTCCATTCATCCATTCTTGAGCCCTTGGGTTGCTTCCACACTTTAGTTATTACGAATAATTCTCTTGTGAACATGAACATACAAATAATTCTTTGAGACATTGCTTTCAGTTCTTTTGGGTATGGGACCCAGAAATGGAATTGGTGGATCATAAAGTAATTTTATTTTGAATGTTTTGAGGAACTGCCATGCTGTTTTCATGGTGCTGCACCAGTTACATCCCATCAATGGTGCACAAGGGTTCTAATTTCTCCATACTCTCATCAATGCTGCTTGTTAGCTCTTATTATTTTTTTTTATATATAGTAGCCATCCTAACGAGAATGAAGTGGAATTTTACTATAGTTTTGATTTGCATTTGCCTGATGATTAGTGACGTTGAACATTTTTTCATATGCTTCTTGGCCATTGTATGTCTTCTTTGGAGAGATGTCTATTTAAGTCCTTTGTCTATATTTGAATCAGGTTCTTTATTTGTTACTGAGGTTTAGGAGTTCACTATATATTCTAAATATTAATATCTCATAAGATATGTTATTTGCAAATATTTTTCTCCCATTCCGTATGCTGCATTTTTACTCTGTTGGTAGTGTCTTCTGAGGCAGAGTTTTGAAAAATTTACCAAGTCCACTTTGGCTATTCTTTCCTTTGAAACCTATGGCTTTGGTGTCACGTTCAAGAAATCAGTGCCAAATCCAATGTCATAAAGTTTTATTGTGTGTTTTCTTCTGAGACTTTTATTGCTTTAGGTCTTAAATTTAGGTCTTTTTTCTGTTTTGAGTCAATTTTTGTACACAGTGTGAGGTAAGGGTCCAACTTCATTCTTTTGCATGTGGATATTCAGTTTTCCCAGTGCTGTTTATTGAAAAGACTGGCTGTCCTTTCCCCAGTGAATGGTCTTGGCACCTTTGTCGAAAATCATTTGACACATATGAGGGCTTATTTCTGGGCTCTCTATTCTATTTCATCAGTTTATATGTCTGTCTTTACAATGGTACCATATTGTTTTGATTATTATAGACTTGTAGAAAGTTTTGAAATTAGGAAGTATAAATTTCTGTTTTGTTCTTTTCAGGGTTGCTTTGGCTATTTGGAGTCCCTTGAGACTCCATATGAATTTTAGGATAAGTTTGTTCTGGTTTTTGCAAAAAGTGTCATTAAGATTTTGATAGGAATTGCATTGAATCTATAGGTCACTTTGGGTAGTAGCAACAATGTAATAATACTAAGTCTTCCAATCTGTGAATATAGGGTGTGTTTTCATTTATTTATGTCTTCTTTAATTTCTTTCATCCATGTTTTCTAGTTTTCATTTATGTGTCTTTCACTTCCTTGGTTAAGTTAATCCCTAAGGATTTTATGTTACTGTTTTTTTGATGTTATTGTTTTTTGTAATTGTCTTTTCAGATTTTTCATTGTTAGTGTATAGAAATACAACTGATTATTGTGTATTAACTTTGTATCTTGCTACTTTGCTGAATTCATTTATTAGCAAAAACTGTTTTTTGTCTTAAGGATTTTCCCTATATAAGCTCCTTTCATTAAAAAAAATCTTTAGCCGAAAGTTTTCTTGAGGTAACGTTGATTATTCCTTATAATTCTCCTAAGTATTTTTAAGACAAACCAGAATTCAGGGGTAGGGGAGAAGCAAGAGCAAACAGAAACTCTATATCTACTTCTAGATTTGATATATTACATGAATTATACAACTAACCAGCATATATTTTGATGATATAAAACCCCAATAACATTTTGTTTTTCAGCATCTGAGACAACATTATGAGGAAGGAGAAAGGTGGAACTATTTATATGTGAGTGTGTAGAAGCCTGAAAGAGCTACACAAACATGTTTATTTTCCTCAAGTCAACACGCCCTCCCCCAGGAGACTTCTAACTGACAAAGGGATGTCTTTGAGGCCGAGAAGAAAAGCCAAACAGAAGGGCTCCATATGGATTTCTGAGTTTTAATAGAGAGGCATGCAATCTTGAGCACCAGATGGGGTACTGACTTAAAAAAAATTCAATATTGGCATCGACAGAAATTGCTGTGAGAAAGGTCCTAATCCAGCTCACAGCTAATTATGATGCTCATGAAGCTGATGAATTCTTTGCCTAAATCAGAATAATATGTGCTAAGGCTAAACATTTCAGGGAGAATATATTACCTCTCTTAAGTTAATCATACATCTTTCAAGGGCCATAATTTAGAGGTTCATTCAACAGAGTTTGTTGATGCCCAGAACGTGCGAGATACACATCTCAGTGTCAGAGATCTGGCAGTGAACAAAGCCCCTGGGGCATGGGACGTTAATTTAACTGGGGGAGAGAGAAAATAGTCATCTAAACCTGTACTATGTCAGGAGGGACAGTACTGTGAAAAGCAGTCACCCATGAGAAGGATGGTAAGGGGTGAGGTGATATATTTGTTAATTAGTAGAAGGGGCCACTCTGATGAGCTGATGAGGGCAGACATTGAATGAAGTGAGGAGAGGAAGACCTGGGGCAGAAGCATCCTAGATTCCTTTCCACATTACACAGCAGCTGTTATACAAGTTGAACATAACAGTTGCTTCTAAATAGCAATTTATCAACTTAGTAATCCTCTGAGTTTGCTGTCTAACAATGACTGAAAAGACTAAAAGAAGCAGAGTCTGGTGAGTTTACTGCATTGTCTGGTCTAGTGGTTCTCACCTGGGGTTGATTTTGCCTGCCAGAGGATATCTGGTAATGTCTGAAGACATTTGGATTATCAAAGCCTGGGAGGAGGGAGAGGGTTCTATGGCCATGTCCTGTGTAAATGCCAAAGACGCTTCTAAACATCTACAGTGCACTGAATAACTCCATACAGCAAAGAATGAATGGGCACCAAAGGTCAGCAGTGTCGCTGTTGAGAAACCTTGATTTGGGCCCTGGGCAGGCCTCCAGACCCCTGATGAGAGTTGAGGGACTAGGCAGGAGAGGTTCTTTTGAACAGTCCCATCAAGATATCTGGACATCTGCAAACAGAGTAGATCCAAGGCCTTTGGAGTAACCTTAGGGTGTCTGCTCCCAGCTTGTTAACCAACGTTTCAGATGGTTTCAAAGCCACATGGGGATTTATTTAAGCAACATTAAGAAAAAGTTTCCTGTGGGTCTTGTGGTAGAAGACAAGTAAGGATACAAGATGTGGTCCCTGCCATCAAAGACTTTATAGCTTAGAGAGGATAGAAGGTATGAAGACAAATACTTGTAATGTGACAAGGGCCATAAAGGGGTAGAAGAAGTCCAATGATGTAAGGGAAGGGAGTAATGGCTTGTTGGAGTGACACAAATAGGTTTAACATAGGAGGTATCATTTGAACCGGGAACTGACGGTGAGAAGGCTTTAACCGAGTAGAGAGGGAAGTGGAGGATATGCTAGGTAGAGGGCGAGATGTGAAAACAGGTAAAAAGTAGGGAATATTAATATTAATAGCAACTGCCACCTAGTAAATCCTCTCTATATGATAGGTGCGGTGCCAAACACTTTATCATATTTAGACTACACGCAATTGTAGTCTAAAATGAAAACTGATAGATATGTAGGAAGCAGCTGAAACCAGCATGACCCGAAGTTACTTGGATTCCTATCTTATTCATCTCAAAAAGAAGGAAGCATCAGAAGCATTACCTGGGGTGAGTTGCACAAATAGCGAAGAAGTTCACCAATATACTGAATGACAGTGACATTATATTTTCTGCAGTCATCCCAAAACTGGCTGGCTGAAAATTTGTTCCGCAAAACAAGAGTCGCACCTGCAGAGAAGTGTATATAAAGTGTTAATGAAGAGATGCTACAAAAAACCTCCCTGGTTATATTTGTCATTTTTGAAAGGTAGAACTTTATGGATTATATTCACAAACAAGTTTAGAGTATTAGTTATGCTTTTTTTCTTCTTTAGAGTGTATCTATGGTGCTTACGCAAATGTGCGAGCAATGAATTAGTCCCTTGGGAGCCTCAAAGTCCCCCTGTTCTTGAAGAGCCCAGCTATATGATCAGGCCCAGTCAGTCGTTCCTGGCTGATGTGAAGGCTGGTACTGAGGCTGGGGTAAGTATTTTATAGCTGATCTATAAGTTGATGAGGGAAAAAAACAGAGGCTTGGGCCATCACACATGCATTCATATATGTATGTGGATATATGTTATTACATACACATATATGATTAAAATGAAATGCCACATGGGAGAAAAAAATACCTTTTTTTTTTATTTAGAGAGTTAGAGATGGCTTTCTGGAAGAGGTGGACATTGGACTGAGCCTTAATGTATACAAGCGGCATAAAGCCTACTGAAAGGAAAAATGATGGTGACTCTAACTTGAAGGGCAACATTTCAGAAAGAAAGAGAAGAGATGGAAAGTCAGGTATTCTGCCCAGAGCTGAGGAGCTGCATGAGTAGGGAAGAAAGAAGTAGGGTGGGGATGGCTAAGGGAGAAGTTTACATTAGAGGCTGATGGAGATCCACATGCAGATTTTGGAAGATGGAAATGACAGAGGGGAATTATTTATGGAACCTAAGAATCAAGTGTCTTAACTTGGATAAAAATATTTTAAAGAAGTTTCCTCCTTGATATTCTGAACATCTGTAGCATTAGTTATCAGACAAGCAGGCACGAGGAAATAGAAATGATTCTAGATATTTGGTGGTGATGTGGGAGCCAAATAGCTTTGTTGTTAACATTGAATTAAACGCTGTCCCTGGCAGACAGGAAAGTAGGCAAATTTTATATTACTTTCCCAGCTGAGCACATGTGAATGTGAACTGAACTCCAGTGCCTTGGTGAGAGAAAAAGCTTACCAGTCGTGATACATCCGTGGAGGCCGACCATAAGTGCAGCGCTGTGATACAAGGGCAGGGTGGTATAGAAGATGTCATCTTCCCTAAGCCTGCTTGCAGTGGCGAGTCCCGTTGCATACCATAGGCGATGGTGATTGATCATGGCGGCTTTCGGGAGACCTTTGCAGATACAAGAGAAGGCATGAGTGAGTCAAGGCTGAGTCATTCACAGACCTGTGGTCTGGGAGAGAGATCTGGCTTAGGAAAGTCCATCATCCAGTGGTTAGAGAATGCATTGGGGAGGGCCATGACCTATTACATCAAGAGTCAGCAAATTTCTTCTGTAAAAGACCAGATAGTCAATGTTTTAGGCTTAGACGATAGCAGCCAACCTCATAAAGGAATGAATGTGGTTGTGTTCCGATAAAGCTCTATTTACAAAATCAGGTTGGGAGGGGCTATATTTGGCGAACGGACCATAGCCTGTTGACACCTGAGTTAGATGGGTAGTATAGTAGTAATTAGAAGAGAAAGGCACGAATGTCTATCAAATTTTTGTTTTGTGCCTGCCACCTTGTAAGATGTTTTCAAAATTTAATTCTCATAATTAACAAGGCAAGTAAAACTGTATCCTTTAATCCACAGATGAGAAGGCTGAGATTCAGAGACATTAAATAGCTTATTGTGTTCCCATTACTTTCCTTTGTAACCACTTTTTATAAATTTCTTAAGTATTCTTCTAGAATTTCTTTATATAAATACAAGCAAATACAAAGAGTTGCTTATTTGTCATTGCCCTTTCCTCCATTAAAAAACTCTGCAGGGGTACCTGGGTGGCTGAGTCTGTTAAATGTCTAAATCTTGATTTCGGCTCAGGTCTTGCTATCACAGTTTATGAGTTTGGGTCCCACCTCTGGCTCTGCGCTGACAGCATGGAACCTGTTTGGAATTCTTTCCCTCCTTCCCCCTCTGCCCTTCCCCACTAGCTCTCTCTCTCTCAAAATAAATAAATAACCTTAAAAAAACACACACCTTTCTGCACTTTATCCCCCCTCTACTTAACAATGTATGGTAGAAAACTGTCCATATTTATACAAAGAAATTTCCCTTATTTATTTATTCATTCATTTATTCTCCCTCTCTCTTACTCTCTCCCTCTCTCTCAGTTGCATCAAGTCCTTTGTATATGTGCATTATCACTTATTTAACTATGTTGCTATTTCAAATGATGCTGCAGTGAATAGCCTGGTCCACACGGTAGTTTACACTATGAATGATGCTGTATTTGTAGGATAAATTTGCTGAAGTGAGATTGCAGGGTCAAAAGATATACAACCTTTGTCATTTTGATAGGTACGGCCACAATGAAACTTATGGGGGCTGTCCCCATTCACTCTCCCACCAGCAATGTCTGGGTGTACCTGTTCCTCAGAGCCCTGCCTAGGTATGCTCTCAAATGTTGGATTTTGCCAAACTGAAAGGTGAAAAATGGTATCTCATTGTAATTTTAGTATATTTGAAATTTCTTTCATGTAATATATGTAACTTTTTTTTGGTAAGACTCTATTAAAAGGATAAATTTATATTGTTTTCCAGGGAAGGAGGCCTGGGTGGCTCAGTCGGTTAAGCGTCCAACTTCCACTCAGGTCATGATCTTGTGGTTTGTGAGTTCGAGACCCACATTGAGCTCTGTGCTGACAGCTCAGAGCCTGGAGCCTGCTTTGGATTCTGTGTCTCCCTCTCTCTCTGACCCTCCCCCGCTCACAGTCTGTTGTCTCTCTCAAAAATGAATAAACATTAAAAATATTATATTGTTTCCCAGGGAAAGTCAGTTTAGTGGGGGAGGGCACAAAGCCATTACTAAGGGGCTGGGGCTAGATGTTAAGGCCTGAGTGGGTAAATGGGGTTTATAAACAGGAAGATAGTTTTCTGTAGACTCAGATCCTTTCATATTTGATGGTGCCTTTGCTCGGAATTGCCTAAGTAACAGTCATTCATTATAAGGCAAAGCAGTATGGCCAGCAAACTACCATAATTATAAACACAATTCAAAATTCATTTTCTCTGACAGAGGGAGGGCCAGTGGCATTGTGTCAGTATTTATGCCCCATTCTATACTAATACTAAGACATAGAAAAAAGCATCAATAAATCAGTTGTATTCACTATGGAAAAGAATTGTCCAGATTGTAAAAGCTCTACAATATATTTTTAAAAAGAAATATATATCCTTTGCTGCTTTCAAGTATTTTCAAAATTTTTCTAAGATTATGTATTAATGAAAAAATAAGAATATTTGGTAATTATCATATAATTCTGTGCTAAATAATGTGAGAAACTTTGTTCTCCAATTGCTTAAATAAGTTCTTTTAATTAATCTTTACAGGAGTAACTTAGCAAATATTTTACTCAAAGATAAGGAGAGAAGTAAAATAAACATCAAGCCATTTATTTTCCAATGAAATATAAATTCTGAATTGTGGGATTAAATTAAGGAGAGTCCATTCTCTTTTTCTCCCTAAAATGGCTTTATATTTGACTGCTAAAACCTGCATTGTGGAAGATCTATACTTGTCTGGCACTAAGACTAGAACTCCCTGTCACCAACCAAGGGCTCAATTTTTCTCAATTATTTCCCAAAGGTTACAATTAAATTTCACCAATCTAGGGGCGCCTGGGTGGCTTAGTTGGTTGAGCGTCCGACTTTCGCTTAGGTCATGATCTCGCGGTTCGTGGGTTCGAGCCCCGCGTCGGGCTCTGTGCTGACTGCCAGCTCAGAGCCTGGAGCCTGTTTCAGAGTCTGTGACTCCCTCTCTCTCTGACCCTCCCCTGCTCATGCTGTCTCTCTTTCTCTCTCCTAGAAATAAATAAAACATTAAAAAAAATTTCACCAATCTATTAAGAAATGAGGTAAAAGTCTCATATATTAAAGTACTGTCAGTATGTAGGGGAAGCATTTGGTTAACTAAGTCATTCCACCATTCTGTTGGCATGCTAGTATGTAACTGCTGGCAGATAGAAAAAGGATAGACATGCTTTGGGCACTGGTTTTACTATGTCACTCCCAGTCTCCCTTCTTCATTTTACTTAAAGAAAATACTTATTGAAAGTGATTGTATGAAAGGAAGTTGACCTTCAGGTCTGGTAACCAGGAGAGCAGTTGGGTGCTGAGGGCCTGTTAAGGTGAAGGAGGGAGTGGCTGTAGGCTGGTGTTGAGATAAAAGGCTCAAAGGAAATCTTAGCTTTCTATATAATGTTTGATTGGTTTACAAGGAGACACGTGTGTATTACCTGCTTACATTAAAAATTTAATCAAAAGAGAGAAAATTCACCTATTCAATTTTCCAATATTAATAATAATGGTCAGCATGCTGGTACTGGCTTCTTGTCCTCCTTCTAAATATATCCCTCAGGGCTTATATTATTACCTTTTCATAATGTTTTCCCTAGCCTAGATTAGGCAGACACCACATGTCTGTTAAGTGGAAGAACTGTGCGGTACTGTGGCACAGAGGTTAGATTTATGCACTGTGGAGTGAGCCTACCAGGTGAATCCTGATACTTCTACCTACCTTGAGAAGTTCTTACCCTCTCAGTTTCTGGATCTGTAAAATGGGAATAAGAACAGTATCTGTCTTAAGGATGGTGAGAGAACTGTATGAACATAGACCATAAAGCTCATAGGAGAGAGGCTGGTACATTCTATCTTTAATACTGTATGTTCCATATAGCAGTGTTCCAATAACGCTGGTGACTGGCAGTGTTTTCTCTTAGTGGCTCATAAAATTATGGTGCAGCTTACAGTTGAAGGTATCCTAGATTCGATGAAATGCAGTATTTTAGGCCCTGGGCTAGAGCCATCCTACACCCACAGCACCAAATCAGTGTTGCATGGGAAGACAGTGGTCAAAACATTTACATAAAATACACCCCATTATTGTCCTAATGTCTTTTTTGGAGTCCCATTTATAACTACTTATACATTATGTGTGGACTCAGGATATAATATAATAAAAATCCAACAATCATTTAAAAATTTCCAAAAACCTATTTAGTGCTAAATATCATCCATCCTCAAAATTATTTTTGTATTTCTTGCTTAACCTATTTATCTGTTCTACATACCAACCAGGGGGAAATATATATAGCCTGGGCAAACCCAAATAAGATCATATGCCATGAAATAAGATCAGTTCCCACAGGCAAAGAGCTAAATCCTCTCAACTATTAGTTATCAGATAAGTTTCGCCAAAGGAAAAGAACATTTGAAAACCTAACCCAACTTTTAACTCCTTAAGGATAGGTCTATTTCTTTGAGAATGCTCTCTTAATTTTTACCTGTGGTTCCAGAAGTATAAATGTATAAGGCAGGAGTGGAAAAAGTGACTTCAGACCTCCATGACTCTGGAATAGGTTCTGTTGACACTTCATCCACTTTGTCCAGTAAAGAGTCGACCCCATCCGTGTTAGAAGTTCTGCTCACATAATAGATGGACACATTATCTTTTTTCAGGCTTGGCAGCACCTCTTCAATAGCTTCTTGTAGTTCTTAATAGGGAAAAAAATCCAAACCCATTAAATTAGTCCAGTAAAGTTCTATTAGTATAATAAGCTTCACAGTAATTATGTTCTTGCTGAACTGCATAAACATGACAAGTGGAGTTTGTAGTTACATAATTTTAAACATGAAATTTGCTATACTTGAAAATATCACAAGATTCCAAAGTTTGAGGGAAGGCTGGATTTTAATGGTTTCATAGGCAGCAAATAGTTGGTTGAAATCTGTACAAACAACTAGACATGGGATAAAAACCAAGATATATAAGTGCATAACTTATATGCATGTCTGGTATACATCTCAAAATACTTCAGAAATGAAGTTATTCCTAATACATGTGTCCCCTAGTGATGAAAAGGAAAAGAAAAGAAAATTTTAAGGTAGGAAATGAGGAATGAAAACAAGGCAGCCATACTAACTAAGATGATTGAAATAAACTTTATATAACAAATATATACATTTTTTTTAACACATCAGTAACAAATAGTTCCCTGAGAAAGGTTTGGCTGATCTGGGAAATAAGCTCCAAATTTCATAAGCACATTCTCTGGTCTGAGGAAAAAACAGGACTTTTTTTTTTTTTTTTCCACAAATAGTTTATTGTCAAATTGGTTTCCACATAACACTCAGTGCTCATCCCCATATGTGTCCTCCTCTATGCCCATCCCCCCCTCCCCCCCACATCCATCAGTCCTCAGTTTTTGTCAGCATTCAAGAGTCTCTCATGGTTTGCCTCTCTCCCTTTCCCCCACCATTTCTCCCCCTTGTTCCTCCGTCAAGTTCCTCCTAATCCTCCTATATGTGCAAACATATGATATTTGTCTTTCTCTGCCTGACTTATTTCGCTCAGCATAACACCCTCAAGGTCCATCCATGTTGCTACACAAGGCCAGATTTCATTGTTTCTCATTGCCATGTAGTATTCCATGGTATAGATAAACCACATCTTCTTGATCCATTCATCTGTTGATGGACACTTAGGCTCTTTCCATGTTTTAGCTATTGTGGAGAGTGCTGCTATGAAAATTGGGGTCCATGTGCTCCTATGCCTCAGCATTTCTGTATCCTTTGGGTAAATTCCTAGCAGTGCTATTGCTGGGTCATAGGGGAGTTCTATTGTTAGTTTCCTGAGGAACCTTCACACTGTTTTCCAGAGGGGCTGTACCAGTTTACATTCCCACCAACAGTGTAGGAAAATGCCCAAAACAGGACTTTTTAGCATGTTTTTCAAACCATAGGGCATAGTATAATAGTGGGTTTTTAAAATCATATATAGTGACCAGCATTTAAAAAGTTAAAATAGAAGCAAATATAAATTTTCAGAGTGTATCACACAGAGTAAGAGGAAAGTATTATTTTTTTAAAAATTGGTTTCAGTTACGTGGGTGTCTGGGTACTGAGTCACAGACAAATATATTTTTTACTGTAAGTCAATGCCAAAAAAACCTTTGTGTTTTCAACTTGATTTATGTGCCCTTAAATCATAAGATGAGATGGCCTTTAAGCTTACTTGTCTTGAACTTGTGATAATTGAGGTGAATATACTTAATAGCAAGGTGACCCAATACCCCAGGGAATTACCTTGGGGAGGCTATCCCTAATTTATCCTATATGCTTTGTTTTTCATATGTTTGTCTATGATATCTCCATCAAAACAAAAAATATCATCTGGGAAGATGCATTTAAAAAAATTTCAAAACATTTTAACCAGAGGACTCATGCACCTGGTAAACATAAATCAAAGAGTACAAACGAGTTTATAATGAAGATCAATAGTCCCTTACCCCATCCCTCTTAACAACTACACCTGCTGCCTAGAGACACAATCATTGTTTTAAACATGTTTCTTGTAACAGTCACCTCTCTGTCACCAAACAATGTGCTTTTCCTGCTACCTCGGGACCTATCAATTTTGATCCCCATCCCTGTTTTAACCTTGTCTACTCCAGACAGTTACTATCTCCACTTTATGTTGTCTAGGTTAATAGTATGTGTGTCTATTCTGGGGCTACAATTCCATCTTCCCAGCTTTGCTTACGGATTGGCTCTAGAAGATGAACATCAGTAATCAGGATCAACAAGATTATGACTATGTAAATATTATGCACCACAGAAGTAATACACTATAATAATTCCTGAGTTTTCTCCTGGAGTTTCTATTGGCTATCATTCTTTTGTTGTTTATTATTATTATTTACTATTATGATTATTATTTTATTTTGAGAGAGAGACAGTACACATGTAAGCGCTCAAGTCAGGGAGGGGCAGAGAGAAGAGAGAATCTCAAGCAGGCTCCACAAATAGCACAGAGCAGGCTCAATCTCAGGATTGTGAGATCATGACCTGAACTGAAATCAAGAGTCAGACACTCAACCGACTAAGCCACCCAGGTGCCCATGGCCACCATTCTTCAATAAACTATTTGCCTCAAATATATTGTAAATATTTTTTTAACCTCCATCAGATCAGCTTCTCTCCCTTTTTGCCAGTTGAACTTCCCTTCTCCTTTTCTACTCTTTTGTTTTAACAGGTTTCTTCAGCACTTCAAAATATTAACCAAAAATATTACTGTTACAAAAACATCCCATCCCTTGCCACTGCCTTGGTCCAGATCTTCATTATTTCCTACTTTGATCATCCCAATAGCCTTCTGACAAATCTCCTTATCTCTAACCTTTCCTTGCTTCCAATTTATCAGCTACACTTCGGCTTCTTGTTACTGCCCTGTTCAAAATCTTTCAATGGCTGCTCATCCCTTGTGGTGAGTCCACTCTTCTTATGCAGCATGTGAGGTCCTGAGCTCATTCACAGTCTAACCCCTGGGGACTTTTCTGATGTCATGTCTTAGTACCATCTCTTGTCCCCTTCCCTCTAACCACACTGATCTATGTGAACTGAATGTACCCATATTCTCACATATCATGGCCTTTGTCCAAATGGTTTTTACCTGCTTTGAGTGCCCTCCTACATCCTGTTCACCCGGAAAACTCCAGCTCATCCTTCAAGGCTCAGCCTTGGTGACACTTCTCTCTGTTGTCTTCCCTCCCTCTACAAAGTGAGGTGCTTCCACAGGGGCCTGCATAGCCTTCTGTCAGAGTAGTTAGTACATAGTGCAACTTGCTTGTTCTTTTTCACCTCTATTAGTGAAAACATTGGGATTAAGAATCATAACTTAATCATCTTCACATGGCCAACAATAGTGGTTGTTGTGTGCTCAGCAAGTGCTTACAACTGGAAAAATGTGCACAAAGGATTATGTTTGTGTGGAAGAGACAAAGGAATAAACTAAAGCTGTTGATTCTAAAGAATTCAGATCTTACAATACTATGAATGGATACATCTCTAATAAAATATAATGCACAATGAAATAATTATTATGAAACAAATATGCACTGCACACAGGGCTCAGACAAATAAAGATGACAACAACAATTGCTGTTTCAAGAATTAAGAAATCTCTTCGCTCTTACCCCACCCTCCTTCCCTCCTCTGAGGCTATATATTTAAATACTGTGTCATAAGTTACCTGGGTTAGTCTTTAGTGCCTCTGCTTCCCTCTTTCCCAGCATTTATTCAACATCTATCTAAAGGGTACTCCCTATGTACCAGGCATGGCTCTAAGCACTGGATATAACAGTGAGCAAAACAGATACTGTCCCTGTTCCTATAGAGCCTAATGGGGGAGGAGATCATCCATTAAAATAAGGTATCCTAGGTGTCACAAAAGGTGATATGGTGTTTGGGGAGGAACACAAAGCCAGCCCAGAGGCAGGATCATCTAAATGGAGACCTGAAAGATGAACAGAAGTTGGCAACAAGTTGAAGATCCACTGAGATTGGCTGTGCCTGTCTCTAGCAGAGGGGACAGCTTAGGTAAAGGCCCAGGGGCAAACAGCATGGTGCCAAAGTAACTAAAAGAGGCTAAAGCTGACTGGAGTGTAGAATGGGAAGGAAGAAAGTTGGGAGAAGAGGCTGGGATGTGGGTAGGGTCCAAGTCCCTGGTGTAACCTAGGCAAATGGTCTGCATGGAAGACCATGATAAATTTTTCAGCATGAAATTTACATTCCATTTTTTTAAAAAGGAAAAAGAAAATGTAATTACGCAGGTGTCATGCTTGATCACAGTTCAAGCAATTCATGCATCTTCAATTACATTTTCATGTTTCTACCTAGCTATTTAGTTTGTGATACCTTTTGTAGAAGTCATCTCAGCCAAAGGAAAGGCCATTGCCCTTGCCCAACACAATTTCCCCACATGTCCTCTGGACTGCTGACGTATAATTAGCATTTGGGCATTGACCTGAGGTTCCAGTGACTACCAACCACATTGGGACATACTTAATATGTCCAATTGTAGCAGCCCTTCTTCCCCTAAACTAGAGATGCTGCTATAAAAACTGAAATTTGAAAGGAAATTCTGGAAGTGAATATCAGTTATTAACTATCTATTTGGTATTTGGTGTCTTTCCTTAAGCTTTTTATGAATACAATTGGATACACATGTTTTCTTCTTCACAGATTTTTGTGCAGTGTGTGGGTGTTAATTTCTACTGTAAAGACTACTTACTTAAAAGTGGCATTCAACCAGGACACAAAAGCTCAAGTAATTCTACTTGGCACAGGTTGAGTTCCTGGGAACTCTAGGTTTTCAGATTTACAGTTCTTCTCATCTGTGAGGTTGTAAGAGAAGTGGACTGGATAGAGGGCGAGGTTGAACAGTGATGCAGTCACATAGGGAACTCACTCAACGGATCCTTTGATCCTATGGGGACTCCGGGTCTGGGATGGCACTTCAGGACTGTCCCAAACTAAGGGAAGTGGGGTATACCTTCACCCCTGCCCATGAACCCGTCACTGGATGTAAGTGGTGGGGGCTGGGGTTGGGGGGGAGGATAGTGCTTGACCTTGGGCAAGGCTTGACCATTTGAAGCAAGGGCAAGTCTTGGGAGAGGTCTCAGCTGAGAACTTCAGCTGCCAATGCTCCCAGAAGCTGAGGAATGAGCATTTCAGTCCTGCAGAGGGGATCTGAGTAGTCTATCACAGCATCCACTCTACACTGCATCCTTACTGATAGCAAAGCCCTTGAATTTTTCATTTGTATAGAACAATTTGTATAGCAGCTTTACACAATTTGTGTCACATAATTTTTACAAGAATCCTGTGATACTGATACAGTAACCCAATTTCTACAAATGGGGACAGAGGTTCAGTGAGTCTATGTATGAAAGGATACATACAAAATGAACAGAAATATACTAGATTTATAGGATTCCTGTTTCCTTATATCAGCCATTCAGGTTTAAGTTTTGAAAGACTGCTTTACTTTTTAGAAGATGCTGTCTGTTTGACCTTCTGTTCAGTGTTTGTTAAACAAAGCATGTAGAATCTGCCTTTGAAGAGTCATATTGACAATCTCTTGTTCATCTTCTTTGAAAAGCATAATCTTGAGCTTTACTAAAAGCTTGGGTGTGAAAAACAGTATCCACAGAAAGTTATCTCAGTGGCACAGAGCAGATCTGTTGGTTTCTCATTGGTCTGATTTTAAGCCATGGGTTGAAATAGAACTTCAGAAAAAGAAGTGCATACTTGAGTGATGGAAAATTGAATGATTACCACATTTCCCCTCCCTTCCTTAAAATCTATCTTGTTAAAAAAAAAAAAGGAAATCAAGGTAGCATATGAAGTTTCTCTCTTTTTTTTAATAAAAGAAGAGAAATTTATGAATACTTGGGTCCATTCTTAGAAAGCAGTGGGGAGAGGGTAGGTGGCAAGCTGACCCAATCTTCATTTCAAGGTGGCAAGATGCCCCCGGCTAACCCTGCAGCTTTCTGCTAGGAAAGGCATTTAACCTGGTGGCTTGTCCTGCTACTCCACTGCCTCATGGAATGGGTATCCGACTGCGTTCAATCAAACACCCCAGAAATGCTTATCAATAAAATGGGATCTGAAAGGGGGCCATGACAGGAAATATGTTTTGATCAAAGTTCCAGGATGATCGTGACATGGCTGGTAGACGGGCAAGTCAGGATTGACGGTTTACTTTTTCTTCATTCAAAAAGGCACTGAAACAACACAAACTAGTTCTTAATTGCCCTTGGAGACAGTCTGAAAACAACTTGTCAAATGCCGTTTGTAACTGTGATTTTGCATATTTAGCATTGGCAGTTTGGAATTATCGCATTTAAGAACCCATTGTCTGGTCTGTACATCGACATGCTATGTGTTCCGATATCCTTCAGATAGAGGCATGCATTCACTTCTTCCCCTACCCCCACAAAACAAATCACCCTGAGGTCAGAAAGATGTTAAACCAAGGTTAAGTCTCACCAGGAAAAAGTAAATCTTTAACAGGGAAATACATCCTCATATTACCTTTGTGTACTTATATAACTTCTTCTTCTTCTTCTTCTTCTTCTTCTTTTTTTAAATAGTTTATTGTCAAGTTGGTTTCCATATAACACCCAGTGCTCCTCCCACAAGTGCCCTCCTCCATGCCCATCATCCTCCTTCCCCTCTCCCCCTTCCCCATCGGCCCTCAGTTTGTTCTCAGTATTTAAGAGTCTCTCCTAGTTTGCCTCCCTCCCTCTCCCCAACTATTTTCCCCTTCTCCTCCCCCATGGTCCTCCATTAAGTTCCTCCTAATCCACCTATACGTGCAAACATATGGTAACTGTCCTTCTCTGCCTGACTTATTTTGCTCAGCATTACACCCTTAAGGTCCATCCACATTGCTATAAATGGCTAGATTTCATTCTTTCTCATTGCCATGTAGTATTCCATCGTATAGATAAACCACATCTTCTTGATCCATTCGTCAGTTGATGGACACTTAGGCTCTTTCCATGATTTGGCTACTGTTGAGAGTACTGTATAGCTTCTTAATATTATTTTTCATTTCTCTTAAAGTTCTTACTTACATGAACTCTTGCTTTCTAAATAGTCCTGGAATCAAGGGTAATTCTTAGTCATGAAGTTACCTAGTATTACTAGGACTTACATAATTGTTATCATTTGATATCCACAAGCAGCCATTTCACCTATCTACCAGCTATCTACTTCCCTATTTTTCTCAGAGGCTGTGGGAAGATCTTTTTAGAATACTGGCCACTTACACTCAATGTGCAGAATAATCTGAACTCTATCCTTCTTTAGACTCAATAACATTAACACCTGGTTAAAGTTTGTTTTGTTTTCACTTCTTTATTCCCTTCTTGTTTCTAAGGAAAAAGAACTGTCAGTCTTCTCGAATATGCTAGCAAAATGCTAGTTTATTTTGAACAAAGATGTACAACCACCTGCTTTGCAACCTTTAGCTATGAGCAGGGTAAGAAGAAAAATTTTAGAGAACCTTTTTAAGCTAGCTTTCTATTCAGACCTTGGGCTGCTTGGGATCCCAGCCTTTGAGTACATTACCATTTGAAGTCTAGGATTTTGTCCTCCACTACCCTATGCACAGACCCTCCCTACTATGGTCCCAGCCCATCCTATGCTCATGACCGGCTTCCTTTCTGGCAATGAGCCCCCGGGAGAGCACCTCTCTCCAACAGCCAACTGCCAAAGGTGAACTGGGAGGTAAACAAATCTTGTAGGGTGAGGCTGGGCCTTGGGAGATTGGATCTAAATGGACTTTCTCAAATCAGGATATATTTAACTTTTTTACATCATTTTTCATGCCCTCATGCCTAACCCAATGGTTCTTACACTTCAGAGAAGAAAGCCTGTTACAACCAACCGGAATAATGGAACTCATTAATTTGACAAACATTTATTGAGTGACTACTATATGCTAGGTATTGTTAGGGCATTCTTCAAAGATATATGAGAGAATTCTAAGCCTTCGAGATAATCAAGGTGCACTGAAGCAACTCATCTCAGTTTTTCCTTGTACATCCCAGAGAGAGGAGAGGAGTGGAGATAAGATTATATCTATGCCTTGATCCTTGACTAAAGTTGGCACTGGAAAATTATCCTTCTTCATGGAAGTGAGGCCTCTGCTGTTGGCCATTCTTTGAATTCCCTAAGTCCTTATTTTCTCTATAGTAGAGTCCCTTCAGTAAACAGCTTTTAAAAACTACCACTATTTAGATCATCTTGCTGCTGTCCTTACATAGCAAAACTCTAATAAAGCATCTGTGTCATGAACCTGATGAAAATGGCCTCTGGGCTCCTCTTGCCTGGAATGCCCTCTCACCAACTGCAATAACCCAGCTCAGTGTCAATGCCTCCAGGAACTTTCACCCTCTGCTCATCCCCCGCCTTCCCCCCTTCCCCAACTCTGTAGTTCTTTCAGCATACTTATCACATGCTCCTGGATACCACATTCACAGACATTTGTGTATGTGGCTTAGTTCTGTTACCAGATTGTAACATCCTTGAACTAATTCATCTTATTTTCTCCCTGTCCTATTGTGGCAACTAGCATGTACCTCGTGGGGACTCTCTACATGTTCCCTGACAGTTTTTGTATCATCTGCTTTTCTGAACCTAACCTCAAAAGTTTGCATGACAAGAGTTCTCCTTGGTTCTGACACCAGTTTTATAATGAGGAGCTCCGTCATCGCAATGATGTCCTACTTTTGAAAGTTATTGGAAGCATGTTCCTTCATCACATTGTTCAAGGGAGGTCCAATATTTATGTTTCACAATCTTGCAAAACCAAGCCAAGAGTAATCTGAAACATTTTTTAACTTCTCTGGATCTCAGGTTTGCAATAGAGAGCATCTTTAACTGTTATTAAAGCCTGTGAAAGGGTAGTACATACAGGAACCTTGAATGGTTATGTTGAGTCTTGGTCAGGGTGCTGATGAAGGAGGCCTGGGATATCCTTCCAGGGGAAGAGTTAATTTAGCCACAATCTTAATGCTAGCATAAATGGCAGCAAAGCAAATTTACTATTTTGGAGGTTTTCCTGCCTGTTTTTATAAAATACCTATGTTGTATGAGATTAAACATTAAGCTCGTTTTCCTGTTTTACCCATATTCTGTGTTTGGGAGTTGCTTGAAAAACTACCAGCCCCCAAAGCTGGTTTTTATCAAAGACATCCCTCCAGAATCAAATAGCTGAAAGTAATTTTTCCATGTCATTATTTACATCATACCCTTTTATGGAGAAGGATCCTGAAATGTACTATAGAGAGAATATCATATTCTCTGGGAGAACAGTAAATCCTGAAGCAATAACTGGGTACTAATAATTGGGTAATAATCCTGAGAGCTTTAAGCCCTGTTAAGCTTTACATAGAGTCACCAAAATTCGTGACAACTGGATCAATGATAAATGTCACTGTGCTGCTGGTCTTTTACGTAGACTCCAGAATTTGACAGCTAGTTGGAATTCAAGAGCTCTTATTAGCCCACAAGCCCTGAGGCTGAAGTTCAAAGTACAGAATCAAACTGTTGAATTGTTGCCACTCTAATACTTCTAAAATGTCTCACTTTTACGAACCATGTTCCAATGGTGTAATAGAGTAAGTGCCCTGGAAGTAGGGGAAAAAAAACCGCCCCCCACAAAAAACAAAAAACATGTGGGTTCTGTCCTCAGCTCTCTGTTGCCAACTAGCCATGTGACTCTGGAAAATTGGTATCCCCCTTCCGGGTCTTTATTTGTTCAACTATATAAAACAAGTGGAAACTAGACTGTTTCTCACAGCCTAATCCTCAGACCATTTGCTTTAAAATCATCTAGGGGTAGGATGGAACTTGCTACAAAAATTCACATTCCTGGGGTGCCTGAGTGGCTCAGTCGGTTGAACCTCTGACTCTTGATTTTGGCTCAGGTCAGCATCTCGGAGTCATGGGATCAAGCCTTGAGTCAGGCTCTGCACTGGTCATGAAGTCTGCTTAAGATTCTCTCTCTCTCGGGAGGGAGGCAAACCATGAGAGACTCTTGAATGCCGAGAACAAACTGAGGGCAGATGGGGAGAGGAAGAGGGGAGATGGGCCTGGAGAAGGGCACTTGTGGGGATGAGCACTGGGTGTTATATGGAAACCAACTTGACAATAAACTATTTTAAAAAAAAAGATTCTCTTTCTTTCTCTTTTCTCCTTTTGTCTCTCTCTTCCTCCCTCTATCCCCTCCCCAACTCGTGCATGCGTGTGCTCTCTCTCTCAGATAAAATAAAAATTAAGAAAATTCACATTCCTAGGTCCCACCAGAATCCCACTGACTTCACTGCTTTTGAGGGACAGGGCTCAGGAATTTGCTTTTTAAAATAAGCTTCCCAGGTGATTCTTATGCACATTAAAGTTTCTTTTCTAAATGTTTTTATTGAAAGATATCATACTTATTAAACTCGGAGGATTATAGGACTTGAATTTCTCTCAGATTCCTTCCAACTTCAGAGAATCCTAAGGATCAGTCCATTCAACACATTTATGTATGGACATCTCCACTAAACATTCAACTTTGGACTCCATGTTCCCTCCTTTTTAGGTCAGAGTATAATTCTGCATGGTGTGCAATGTTTCTCAGGGATTTGGAAAAACGGAATGTTTTCCAAATGTGTGGCCTCTCTCAAAGGTCAGTTTACTTCCAGAGTGCTGTTAGGTACACTGGAAAATCTGGTTCAAATTGGATCTGAGTGTCAGAATCACATTATACTCTCCACATACACTGACCGAAATGTAATGCTCAATGGCAGAGGACTGTTGCCTGGGGGTGGGGAAAGAGATACCTGCTTGGTTGTACTTCTGACTTGATTACAGACCTAATCTCTGCAGTCCCTGACCTCCCTCCCAGGGAGCCAGAGGTACTATGCAGGTAAGTAGTACTGAAATCCTTCCTGAATTGGTAAAAAAGATCACTGTGATACGAACTTTCTTAGGAACCAAAAAGTAAAGTAATAGGTTTAAGAGAGTCTTCCAGTTACTAAGAGGTTAAGTTTCTCATTTCTTAGGCAGCTAGAAATTGTTGGGAATTTTCTTGAAAGGATCATCCCCTTTATATAAGTTGGCAGCTTTTAAATTGTCCCCCCTGAATTTTAAACTTTTATACAAGGCCTTCAGTTTTTGGATTATTTTATGCCACGTGAAACAGATGTGTACGTTTCTTGCTTTCCCACGAGTGAACGGACATCTCATCTTTCTGTGACACTACGCAAGCTACCTGGTTTGCCTCCGTTTCCTCAGTTATGAAACTGAGCACGGGGGCAGAGGGGGAGAGCAGAGGATGCTTAATCCGTTCCAGCTCTAACACTACATCCATGTAAAGGAAGGTAGAACGATGCAGGGAAATTCATGGGCTTTGAAGTTGGATGGATCTGGGCTTGAATTTTAAGCTTCAGTTTTTTCAACTAACAGGAGGTAATTACATGTTATGTCTTAGGGTAATAAAAGCACCCGGCATAGGGGTTGGCATGCAGAGGCATTACAGAAAGGTGAGGTGTCCTGGCTCCCTCCATGTCTTTCAGCTCACAGCTGGTTGGTCCTCCCCTGACTGAGTAAGAAGCAATTCCTAGCCCTTATTCAACTGCAGCGACAAGCTTTCTAGGAAAGGAAAACCACCTGTCCTGTGGGGAACAGGTTGTTTCTTCCTGGCCTGGTCAACACTGGGGCATGGAGTTACCATTTCAGGTCTTTCTGAAGTGCATTGGAAGGGAACTACAGAGCCAATGGTCACTTTGGCTATAGATGTAATGGGGGCTGACAAGGGCACTGCAGGAGATCCCCAGCGTCTTCTTGAGGAGCAGGTGGGGTAATCTTCTTTGCAGTGAGAATCTAGAGGGGCTAGATTTGAGAGCCCAAGCAGCCATGAAGACCCTCTATCAGAGGAGGAAACCGAGGGCCAGGAAGGGAAAATGACTTTCTCAGGGTCACTAGCCAAACAGCGGATGTGAGCCTCTGGAGTTCACACTCAAGACTGCATTTTAATGCAAATATTATCAGTATTGGTTAAGAACCTGGACTCTGAAGATAGACAAATCTGGTTAATTCCTCTCCTCTCCGCTCTGCGACCTGGGACAGAAGGCTTCGCCTCACAGTCCTCGGTGGTCTCATCTGCAACGCCCGACAGTAAACCCTATCTGTTGTGAGGATTAAAGGCAACACTGTATGTACCGGCCGGTGCTTAACATAGTGCCTGGCAGAGGTTCAACAGGCTGTTTTAATGACCATAAGCATCTTGAGGAAGGGTTGCCATCCCCTCCCGCTACACTTCCAGTTCGGACCTTAGGTTCCCTTTCCAACCCCGTTACCATACAGCGGCTGGTGTGTCAAGGTGCGGGGGAGCCCCCTGCCAGGGCGGGCGGTCCCCGGGCTCACCTGGCGAGGCCAGTAGCACCTTCGCGCCGCAACACTGGAAGCAGTGTAACAGGGACTTCGCGCGGATGTTGTAGTTGAGGCACGCCATGGCACAGCCCAGCTTGGCCAGCCCCAGCCACAGCCACACGTACGCTGGTTCGTTGCCCATTAAGATCGCCACGCAGTCTCCCTGGCGCAGGCCGATGTGGTCGTGCAGCGTCCGCGCCACTTGGTTGCTGCGCCGGTCCACCTGCGCGTAGGTAAGAGTCTCGTCGCGGAAAAGCAGTAAAGGCTTGTGCGGGATCTGGCGCGCTTTTTCCAGAAACTTGTGTAGGATGGTGCGCACCGGCCGCCGCTGCCCGTAGCTGCGCGCTTGCCGGGCCACGCCGACCAGCCGCAGGAAGTAGCTTACGTCCTGGAAGAAGTAGGGGCAGCACAGGTTCACCAGCAGCGGCAGGAGCAGCAGCCCCGCCAGGACCGTGTAGATGGCGGGCAGCATGACGGCGGCGGGGCCCCCAGTCCCGGCGAGGACAGGGGGCGCGCTCCGGGCGTGCAGCGCGGCGGCGGGGAGGGCTTGGCGCGGAGAGACGGCGCGCAGGCTGCGCGGGAGGCGCGCGGCTAGGCTGGGGCGGTGGCGGAGCGCCCGCACTGCCCGCACCAACGTGGGCTGCCGGGCAAGTGGGGCGGCGTGGGGACTGCCGGGGTGCCAGGCGGGACCCGCCAGCTGAGCCCGCCCCCTCGCGGTGCGCCGCCACCTGCGCGCCCAGCCGCCTGCGAGCCCGGCCCTGCGGTCCTCCCCCTGCGGAGAAGGAGGCTTTGAGGTCTCGGCCGCCGCTCCGCGCGCTGCCAGAGGTCTGCGTTGTGACCGGAGTACCTTCCACCCCGGAGCCACAGTTTCCTTGTCCGAATGCTGATGACAAGACCCACTTAGCGGATGTTGAGATTAGAGGAGATAATGTAGGCGTCGCGCTCTTTGTTGCTACCAATAGCAGGGTGCCTTATACAAACGACTTACTGTGATTACCAGCAAAGCGCCTTGTAAATGTGAGAGTCCGATTATTTATTAATAACGGGTACCAGGCGTCACTGCCAAGTTAGAATCCCATCTCTCCCTTCTTGGTCCCAGGGGCTTTCCACTTGGTCTCTCTTTGTTTTTCAGATTTGCACACTCCTCCGCAGCGCAGTTGCCCGGCGGTCTCCTGTGGCGAGGATTTCATGGTTGCACAGAGCCGCCGCCCGCCCCAACCCCCTCCACCCGCGACTGTTATCTCCACCTCATCCCAGTCCTTGGGCTGTAAGTAAGGACGGGACACTCTAGTCCCAGTTGGCCCCGCCAGGCCCAGCGAGCCCATACTGGGCGTAAGGTAGCGCGCCACACTCCGCCAGGTGAAGTCAAGCCCCAGCGATATTAGACATGTATTTGTTTGACTTTCAGTATTTGGTTCTAAGTGATTTTTTTTCTCTCTCGTGTATGTTGAAGGTTCTCCACTAGTGCCAGCCCAATTCAACATACATTTACTAAGGGGCTTTATCAGAGAACATTACAACACAGAGGAAATTAAGTAAACATTCCCATGTCTCAAAAGCCTTTTGTGTGTGTGTGTGTGTGTGTGTGTGTGTGTGTGTGTGTGTGTGTGTGTGTGATCCTCTCTTTTAATTTCCCTTAGTGCTGCTGCTACCGAGTGAATACTCGCTGCTTGCTACTGAGGAGGGTCAGAATCTAGGTAAAGCAGTGTTCTACTTTCTTCCTCTCCTGTGTTCCTGCGTTCATCTCTTACTCTTAGGAGATAACCACAAGTAACGAGCGTCTCCTCCTGCTGGACTGTGTGCTAGGGGCTTCCCTGTAATATGTTTCTGGAGCATCACAGTCATCTGAAGGTGGCACTTTCATGCTTGTTTACAAACAGTAAATTAAGACAGCTAGTAAGTGACGCATGAGTTTTGAAACTGGTATCTGTTTGGCCCTAGGGCCATCCCTTAGCAACCATGTTAGTGCTGTCCTTTTATTCTCCGGGTTTCTATCCATGTTCTTTAGCAATCTTTTCTTTTCTTTTCTTTTTTCTTTTTCATAAAATCCCCCTCCTCTGTTGTTGTTTTTTTGTTTGTTTGGTTTTTTGCCTCCTCTTTTTATCCGTGGGACCTGACCAAGCAACTCTTTCTTTACCTTTTCCCAAGTCTTTCATGGCAGATCCAGCTACGGGCTAGTGACTGGTTGCATCATTTCCCTGGGGATGGGTTGGGGGCCTTGGTTATCCCCAAGGAATAGGCTGTAGTGTTAATCAAAGTAGGGGTCAGGACAGAAACTAGTCTTGAGGCGTCACTTCTTTTATATGGAAGCTTAGAGCCAGCATTCCCCCCCTCCACTCCCCTTTTAAAATGCTTATTTATTTTTGAGAGAGAGAGAGAATAAGCAGGGGAGGGGCAGAGAGAGACGGGGACAAAGGATCTGAAGTGGGCTCTGTGTTGACAGCAGAGATTCCGATGCTGGGCTCCAACTCCCAAACAGTGAGGTCAGATCATGACCTGAGCCGAAGTCACATACTTAACCAACGGAGCCATCCAGGCACCCCAGAGCCAGCCCTACCTTTATGACCTCATGCCACTCTGTCCCTTCATGGCCAGTCACTTCAGTAGCCTCCTAGACCCCTCTTGTCATGTCTTCCAATAGCTACTTTCCAGGGTGCTAGATCACTGCAAATGCCCCCTTTCTTCTGTCTTGTGCTAAGGAGCACTCCAGCCTCATGCATCAGTAGTTTTTCAGTTCCAAGACCCAAGAAAACAAGACCCAAACTGGCTTGGGTAGAAATAAGAATTTAGGGTAGGCTTTGGAGGAGGCTTCTTTGGTGGCTTCAGTGCTAGGACTTGTACCCCATTTCCCTTCCACTGTTGCTCCACCACCTCTGTTCTCACGTAGGCTCTCCCCTCATGATCCAAAGACGCTTGCCAACCGACCCCATAGGACTACAGGCTTCCCATGTCAACTCCAGACAGAAATGTGAGAATCTTTTTCTTAAGAGTTCTTATATATATAATATATTTATATAAATATATAATACATTATATCTCTATATCTATCTATCTATCTATCTATCTATCTATCTATCTATCTATCTATGTGATTGGGTTATATGCCCATCCCCAGACCAATCTCTGTGGCCAGGGAACAGAAATGTGGATTGCTTTAAGCCCATCAAGGCTCACCTGTGGAGCTGGGCTAGAGTCAGTCCTATATATCTTGGAGCTCTTCTTCCCAATGATTCTAGCTTCCAGCCTGGGCTCCACCTTGCACTCTACCCCCAGGCTAATACGTTCCTGGAAATACTGCTATCATCGTATATCTCCACTGCTTAGTCATCTGCAGTGGCTCCCCATTGCTTCCCATCTTCTCCAGTTGTTACATACAACAACATGTTTGAATATACCTAGGCTGGAGCTGACCATATGTTCTGGGTCCCACCTGGTGCCCTTGGGGTGGAGGAGATCAGTAAGCTGGCACAGTGGCTACACATTCTAGGAACCTCTGCTGGGAAGTTCTGGTTTATAAAGGAAGTTCAGATTTTTTTTTCCTGACTCTTCTGAATTTGACTCGAACTTTCACTGCACTCAATTAATAAATATTTATTGAGTTGCTGTGATAAGCAGAACATCACCAGGCACCAAATATCTAAAAATGGATCCAAACTTCATTCCAACTACTCCTTTTCAAAAACACTTTATTTTAGCATGTCTGGTCTACACCCCCCCCCCCCAAATGCCCTGCACTTTTCTCTCTCTGTGGCTTTTTTCTGGCTTCTTTCAAACACCTTTGAACTCTCCTGCTCTACATTATAACTCTCTTTTAAGGCAGTGGCTCAGAGATGTCTGAATTTCCAAATCCAGTAGCATTTTAAAACAAACCCAAAATAAAATACCAACTTTTACATATTTCAAGTAAAAACAGCGTCCTTCCCACCAACTACAGTCTGTTTTTATTATTTCATAAAAGAATAACACTTTTGTTTAAAAAATTTTTTAATGTTTTATTTATTTCTGAGAGAGAGAGAGACAGCATGAGCAGAGGAGGGTCAGAGAGAGGGGGAGACACAGAATCTGAAACAGGCTCCAGGCTCCGAGCTGTCAGCACAGAGCCAAACGTGGGACTTGAACCCACAAACCATGAGATCATGACCTGAGCCGAAGTTGGACGCTTAGCTGACTGAGCTACTCAGGCACCCCAGAATAACACTTTTAGCACTAAAAAAGAAAGTATAACTGAACCAGACACTTAGAAATGGTTAATTTTACATTGTGTATATTTTGCCACAGAAATATATAAAAAAAGGAAAAAATACACACAAAAAGGAGAGTACAGTCCTTTTCTAGAAAGGATAAACATAAAACCCAAACATTTAAAAAAAGAAACTAAAATATTTTTGAATGTAGAAAAATATTTTTATTTGGTTTATTATATTATACTATACACAAATTGTTTCTATACAAATATGTCCGTTTAGAAACATATTCAACGGTGAAGCATAAAGTAGAAACAAATCTTGGGCTTTCATCCAACTTAGGATTGTTTCAGCATTGAGACCTCAAACACAGAGCTTCTCCACCCGAGGGCCATTACTCGGGCTTACTGCCCACCTCTCCCATGCCCCTACACCCACTGAGCCTGCCTGCTACCTTCACTCAGATCTAGTTCTTCAAGTCTAGTCCTTTCATGGCCAGCCTCTGTGTGGCCTCCTGCACCCCCTTGTTTCCTTAAACTTTCTACCCAGAGTGCCAGGTCACCTCAGATGTCCTCTCTCTTATGTCCTATTGTGAGACATGGCCGGAGGAAATCAGGGGATAGACATGAATACTGAGAGTGCATATTGGCACCATCTAGCTTTGGTAAGGACTTCTCTGCTGCTCACCCCATTCATCCATCCCTGCCGATGTCTTGGCGAAGGACTGTCAGCGGCAGTTCCCAACTCCCTTCAAAGTCCTCAACCCCAACCTCAAATGTGGGTGGTCTCTCCTCCAACTTTATGGATATGAAGTAGCCCACTGGTTCTCAGACTTGATGGGGATCCAATTACCCAGACAGCATGCTGAAACACATCTTGCTAAATTTCTGATTCAGTAAGTCTTGGGTGGGGTTAGAGAACTCACGTTTTGAAGATATTATCAGGCAATGCCGATGCTGCTGGTCCAGGGACTACACTCCACCTCTTTAGCCCAGTTGTTTCCCAACTGCTTAGCAGAGCCTCAGGACTGCAGAGCATGGGAAAGGCAGTCTGGGATCCTACCCTAGCTCATCAGAGCAGTTCCATATATGTCCATTTTACTTCTTGGCATTCCCTGCAGACCTTGCATGAACAAAGTTTTCCAAAAACACTTTCCTTCAAATCCTCTAGCCCATGGAGGATCTATCCCTTGTATTGAACTTATAAACCCACATCTTTGCTTTTGGTTTTGTGTCTGTTTTGCCTTCCCAAATAGAATTCAGCTTTCCTGAACGAAGTCATAGAAAACAACACGAGAGGGGCACCTGGGTGGCTCAGTCGGTTGAGCGTCCAACTTCGGCTCAGGTCATGATCTCACGGTTCGTGGGTTCGAGCCCCGTGTTGGGCTCTGTGCTGACAGCTTAGAGCCTGGAGCCTGTTTCAGATTCTGTGTCCCTCTCTTGCTCTGCTCCTTCCCTGCTCATTCTCTGTCTCTCTCACTCTCTCAAGGATAAATAAACATTAAAAATTAAAAAAAAAAGAAAACAACATGAGACTTGAAGTCAGAGGACCTTGGTTCAAATCCTTATCCATCACATATTGGCTGAGGACCTTTAGGTGAATTCCCTGAGCTCTCAGAGTTACCTTGTGTTAATTTTGTAGGCCTCGAGGTACCTAATGCATGGGGACTAAGGTCGGTAAAAGTGTGTAACTTATGAAGGCTGCAGTTCTGTGACATTACTTAGTACAAACGGGACTTTTGTCATTGGCTTGTTCAATGGCTTATGAGAAGGTTTATCTCCAACCATATTGTCTGCCATGAATCAATCACATTTCTTGAAATGAGGGGTGCCTGGTATCCCATGGAATACCTGGCATGGTGACATTTGGGGACAGATGTACATGATGTAGGTATCCAGACAGGGACATGGTAAGCGGTCAGTGGAGATGGCATATGCTGAGATTGGCCTTTCCTTTGGAGAATGAAGGAGAGGAGAGCCGAGGAACAATTGGTGGTTGGTATTAGACACAGGGAAGCAGGGCTCCCGCTCTTTTTGTGGCAGCCCAGTTGTGCTTGCTAACTGCATAATCAAGACAAAGTACAATATGAGAAAAAGGTGTGTGTTCTCACTCGTTCTCACCAGAATGCCTTTGATTTGGTGTGGAATTCTAATGGAGGGGAATATCCTAGTGAAGTGATTGCTGCTTCTAGAGACACTATGTGTGCTTCACGAGATTCTTTTCTGCTGGTTAACAGCCCTCTCTCTTCTTCTCTTTTTCCATGATAAGCCATGACTTCCCTTCCCAGTCACTCTTCTCCATCCCTGAATGTGTTAATTCTTTACTTTTGAGTTCCTTTCCTTATTTTACCTTCTCTTAAAATATCGTCCTCTTGTCCAATTCATTTTTTTAATTAATTAATTTATTTTGAGAGAGAGAGAGAGAAAAAGCATGAGTGGGAGAGGGGCAGAGAGAGAGAAGAAGGAGAGAGAGAGAGAGAGAGAGAGAGAGAGAGAGAATCCCAAGCCAGATGTGGAGGACCAAACTCATGAACCATGAAATCATGACCAGAGCTGAAGTCAGACACTCAACTGACTGAGCCACCCAGGTGCCCCCAGTTCCTTTTTATAAATTGAAGAATAGTTGACACATCATTTTACATTAGTTTGAGGTGTATCTTCTTGTCTGATTCTTAAATGTTAAAGTTCTTAGGGCTGTATCTTCACCTTTCTTCTGTCTTTCCCTCTAGCTGGCCTCACTTGTTCCTGTTGATTTTGAAGACTCCCAAGTCTGAGTATTCAGCCCTAACATCTCTCCTGAGTACGAGGTCTCATTTGATAATGGCAAACTGAACACCCCCAGATGAATTCATTTGTTCAGTCACTCTTTATTCATTTAGCATTTACTTTAAGTGTGCTAGGTACACACTACTTCCCAGGGAAAAAGGCAGAGCTGATATTTTTCTCATTTTCAGAGGAGTGAATTGGGATTCAGGAAGTTAGCCAATGTGCTGAAGATCACACACAACCAGTAAATTAACTGTGAGGCAGGTACTACAACCCGTTTCTCAGTTCCTAGTTAGGTATCATGGGTTGATATCACCCCCAACCCTCAAAAAACCCTCAGTAGAGCCCCAGAATCTGTGAACGGGACCTTGTATAGAGAAAGGATCTTTCAGATGTAATTAATTTAAGGATCTCGAGATGAGGTCATCTTGCACAGGGGTGGGCCTTAATCCAATAATATATATTCTTAAAAGAGAAAAGAAGGGGAGAGGACACACAAAGAGAAGGCAGTGTAAAAATGAAGGCAGAGATGGGATTATAGGTACCTCTGCCATCCAAGGAATGCCTATGATGGCTGGCAGCCATTTGGTGACAGAGAGAGCTCGAATAGATTCTCTCCCAGATGCTTCAGAAGGAACCATTCCTGCCATTATCTTGAATTTGAACTTCTGTTCATTGGAATTGTGAGAGAATAAATCTCTGTTGTTTTTAGCCAATGAGTTTGTGGGAATTTATTATAGTAGCCCTAGGGAATGCATCTACTAAGCCACATTGTATTTCAAATAAAATAGGATTCCTACCTCAAGACTGGGCTGCGCAGTGGCTCAAAAAGCCCAGCAGCTGACAAAAGAGAAAAGAGTACAAAGATCTGAAGTAAGTGCCACAGAGTTCACTGGACCATTAAGAATCTTCATGTAATAGGCGTCATGGAGAGTAAAATTGTGATCTGGGAATCTGGTTTCCCACGCAGCCTAGGATCATTTTCCTGACGCCAGAACCTAAAATTCACGGATCATCTGCTGTTACGGTGGGTGATTCAACTCTTCTCTATCACTGTTTTGTAGTTCCTGCCATACATTTTACCCTTGGTTCTGTAAATTATGTCCCCTGTCTGCTGCTTGGAATCTGCTCTTAATGGCATGGGATTACCTCCTCTTTGCAAATCTTTCACCATTGGCTCCCTTCTTGCTCAATTATATTCCCAGTTTTCTAGCTCATATTCTGGAGCAAATGTGGTCGTCCAAACAAATTACCCATATACATGACTATATGGAATTTTTTTTAATATTTATTTTTGAGAGGATGCATGAACAGGTAAGGGACAATGAAAGAGGGGGATAGAGGATTCAAAGTGGGCTCTGTGCTGGCAGCAGTGAACTTTATGTGGAGCTAGGACTCCCAAGCCATGAGATCATGACCTGAGCTGAAGTCAGACGCTCAACCAACTGAGCCACCCAGGCGCCCCATGACTATATAGCATTCTTAAAACATGTATCCATAGGCTACACTCCAGCCTATAGATCACTGCAATTGAGTAAGCTGCACAGTCCTGGTCCAGTCAGCTCTGTGTATTTGTGGGGATGCCTGGAGGTGGGAATAGAGAGGGGGATGGAATCTCACATTCAGTATAAACGTGGTCACCGTACTTAAGTACTCACTAGTAGAGTTTTGGCATTTTCCCTTCAAAGGGACTCTGCGCATGGTAAAACACATAAATTGACCTGTCTTATCTTTCTCTTCTGTTTATTTCAGATTGTAATGTCTCCATTGGAGTCTTGTGACTACTACATACAGCAGTCAAGGAAAACTAACTCCTATTAACTAATAAATTATAATTCATAATTTAATGTTTACTTCTGTGGCAAGATTGTGTAGATTCAGGTTTATGTCTGATGTCATAGTCCTCCTGCCTGAAGAACTTCCTCTAACATTTCTCAATTGTAGATTTCCTGGCAATGAATTACTTCAGCTTTAGGTTTTCTCAAAATATCTTTTACCTTCATTTTTTTTTTTTTTTGAGTGGTATTTTCACTGACTAAAGAGTTCTGGTATGAAAGTTCTATTCTTTGGTACTTTCAAGATGTCCCTGGGGCACCTGGGTGGCTCAGTCGGTTAAGCGTCCGACTTCGGCTCAAGTCATTATCTCACGTTTCGTGGGTTCGAGCCCCGCGTCGGGCTCTGTGCTGACATCCAGCTCAGAGCCTGGAGCTTGATTTGGATTCTGTATCTTCCTCTCTCTCTGACCCTCCCCTGCTCGCACTGTCTCTCTCTCTCTCTCTCTCAGAAAAAATAAAACATTTAAAAAAAAGAATTAAAAAAAAAAAAGATGTCCCTTTCTTATCTTTTCTGGCTTGCACAGATTCTGACAGCTGTAATTCTTTTCTTTGTTTCTTAGTACATAGTTTATTTATTTTTTTCTGGATATCTTTAAGATTTTTTCCTTATATTTGTTTTTTAGCAGTTAGATTAGGTATGAGTGTGTGGGTGTGTTTAATTTATTCTACCTGGGATTCTATGAACTTCTGGATCTGTGCCTTGATGTGTCTCATAATTTTGTAAAGTTTCTTGGTCATTATCTCTTCAAATATTTCTTCTCTATTTTCTCTCTCTTCCCTCTCTCTGACTCTTTTTTATTTAATTTTTTTAATGTTTTATTTATTTCTAGGAGAGAGAGAGACAGCGTGAGCAGGGGAGGGTCAGAGAGAGAAGGAGATACAGAATCTGAAACAGGCTCCAGGCTCCGAGCTGGCAGTCAGCACAGAGCCCGACGCGGGGCCCGAACCCACGAACCCACGAACCGCGAGATCATGACCTGAGCGAAAAGTCGGACGCTTAACCGACTAAGCCACCCGGGCGCCCCCGCCCGCGACTCTTATTATTCACATATTGGGCCAGTATTTGGGTGCACAGTTTTTTATTCACTTTTTTTCCTTTGTGTTTCAATTTGGATAACTTCTTGACATATGTTCAAGTTTACTGAATTTTTTCCTCAGCTGTGATAAGTCGATCTAAATAATTCATTTCTGGTATTGTATTTTTTTTTTTTTATTTCTAGCACTTCAATTTGACCCTTTCTTATTCCCCATCTGTTCATACATTGTTTTAAAAATGCCTGTTACTCTAAAGAGCTCCTCCCTACAGTTCTTTCCTACCCACATGAGTGGACTCTGTCATGATCAAAGAGTTCTTCAAAGCTTAATACACATACCTGTCCCCCCCCAACACTTACCTTTTGTTTCACTATAATGTTAATCATAGTAACTAGAAAGATAAGTCTGGTCCTGATTTCTTCAAGAGAGAGGAGGCTAGTTATCTTTTTTTTTTTTAAATTATAGTTTATTGCCAAGTTGGTTTCCATATAACACCCAGTGCCCATCCCCACAAGTGCCCTTCTCAATGCCCATCACCCATTTCCCCCTCTCCCTCACCCCCATCAACCCTCAGTTTTAAACTGAGACTCTCAGTATTAAAGAGTCTCTTATGGTTTGCCTCCCTCCCTCTCCTTAACTATTTTTCCCCTGTCTCCTCCCCTATGGTCCTCTGTTAAGTTTCTCCTGTTCCACATATGAGTGAAAACATATGGTACCTGTCTTTCTCTGCCTGACTTATTTCACTTAGCATAGCATCCTCAAGTTCCATCCACGTTGTTACGAATAGGAGGCCAGTTATCTAAGATAACTTCAGAACTGGTGATGCTAAAATTGGTGACCTTTTTTTTTGTTGTTGTTTTTTCTTTTTAATATTGAAACAAATCAGACAATTACAAGAATTTAATGGTGACCTTTTTTATTTTCTAGCTTGTAGCTTGTTCTTTTGTGTCTAACCTATTTTATGCTTACGACATGGTTCAGATAATGCATAGGGACCTTCTGAACACCAAGACAGACCTAGCCATCAATCATAGCATTCTCTCTGAACCTAAGGTTAAATCAGAATCTTTTTTTGTTTGTTTGTTTGTTTAGCATAGTGCTATAATCTGCCATGACCAAATTATCAGATTTGACTCCTGAGATTAGTTCTGCTTATCATCTCTATAGTATTGATCTATATTTGGACAATAGATTTACCAGGGAAACTTTAAAAATTGCATGTCATATTGTTATTTTTAAAGGTGCTCTCATATTATTGAAATACACACTAAAATATTTATGGATGAGATCATGTTGAACCATTGGAGAGATAGTTGTAGAGACTGTGACATTTTCGTCTGAAATGCTTCAGCTTGTATCTCATAAAAACAAGAGCCTTCTGTAGAGTTATAACACTTGGGAAATTTAAAATTAATGCAATTCTATTATCTAACGTATTTAATAGTATCACTTAATATGAGCTTTTATTCAAATTTCCCCAATCATCTCAATAATTTCTTTTATAGAATTTTTTAATCATCCAAGAACCAATCAAGGATTACACATTGTCATTAATTATCTGTTTTTTTGTCTTCTTTAACCAAGAGCAACGCTCCAGCCTTTTTCAGTCTTTCCTGACGTTGACATTTTTGGAGTCCAGCCAGGCATCTTGTAGAATGTTCTTCCATTTGGGTTTATTTGATGGTTCCTTAAGATTAGACATCGGTCATGCAGTTTTGGCAGGAATACCATAGAAGTGATTTGTATCCTTCTCAGTGTGTCATATCAAGAGGCATCTGCTATCAGATTATACCGTTACTGCTCATATTAGGTTTGGTCGCTTAGTCAAGATTCATTGTAAAGCCATGTTTTTATTTGTAATTCATACATATTCTGTGGGGCAATGCATTCAGATTGTATAAATATTCTTTTATACCCCAATATTTTTACTGAATGGTTTTAGCACACTTTGATGATTCTTGCCTGAATCTATTATTCCTGTGGTTGGTCTAAAATGATGATTTTTCTATTTCTAGTGTTCCTTCCACATGCATTCATTAGCATCTCATCTTTTTTTCTTTTTTTCCTCTCTTTTTAAAGATGGGTATAGGCATGGTAGAGTCTAGTGCGCCTGCCGCCACCCCGCGACGATCACCTCTATCCCCTGTCCTGCAGCCACCGCCTCGGGACCGTCTGTATGATTAGGCCACAATCTTCAATGAGTAAACATATTCCTCAGTTCTGTGGTGTACTTAGTCACACATTTATGGAGTTTCTGAAGGGCAGCAGAGATTACTGCCAGGCACAGCACGACCTCTATGCAGACAAGTGAACTGGAGAAATTCATTACCACTCCACCAAGAAGCCCCCATAAGAGTGGTTAACCTGGACACAGAAGCGTTGAATTGAAATCCACAGAGCATTTTACAAGAGTTCTGCCCTGGATGGGGTAAACTTCAGTGCACTTCACTTTTATTGCCTTAGTATTACTGGATTGAAGAACTGCTGCTTCTTTTTAGGAGGTTCATTTCATTTCCCATTACTCCCAACTTCATACTCAAAGCACCGAGAATTTCAAGTGGAGTATATCGAAGTAGACTCAGTTTCTTTGCATCATTATGCATTCAATTTTTAAAATTCTTTCATAATCTTATTGAGTGTTTTTTAACAAAATTAACATGGCTCGAGTGAACCGCCCAGCTTCTGTGGAAGTCACATACAAGAACATGAGATTTCCCATTACACACAATCCAACCAATGCGACCTTAAACAAACTCATAGAGGAACTCAAGAAGTATGGAGTTACCACAATAGTAAGAGTATGTGAAGCAACTTATGACACTACTCTTGTAGAGAAAGAAGGCATCCATGTTCTCGATTGGCCTTTTGATGATGGTGCACCACCATCCAACCAGATTGTTGATGACTGGTTAAGTCTTGTAAAAATTAAGTTTCGTGAAGAACCTGGTTGTTGTATTGCTGTTCCTTGTGTTGCAGGCCTTGGGGGAGCTCCAGTGCTTGTTGCCTTAGCATTAATTGAAGGTGGAATGAAATATGAAGATGCAGTACAGTTCGTAAGACAAAAGCGACGTGGAGCTTTTAAGAGCAAGCAACTTTTGTATTTGGAGAAATATCATCCTAAAATGCGGCTGCGCTTCAAAGACTCCAGTGGTCATAGAAACAACTGTTGCATTCAATAAAACTGGGGTGCCTGATGTCATTGCCTCGGAAGTGGAACTTGAATCAGGACCTAATTTGTCGTGCATACTAGCCAACATGTTGGTTTAATGAATAAGTCTAATGAAGCTTCCATAGGAGTATTGGAAAGCAGTTTTATCAGGCCACAAGTTTGATGGACTTGCAACCTCTATGCTTGGGTTACGATCAACCTATTTGGACACTTAGCAAAAGATTCTTGCTGTTCAGCATTTAAAATGTGCTTATCACTTGTACCAATTGATCTTTCTTTCCTGAAATCATGCAGCATTGAGTTATGTCTTTAAATCTATTCCCATGCCAGAATCTTATCAATATATAAGAGATTTAGAAAGATTAGGTGCCAAAATACCCAGGACAATACTTGTATATTTTCAGTGTTATACAGAACTAAAATCCCAGGAACTATGAACATTCTGGACCTTATGTGGTTTATTCCTTCAGCCATTTCATACATAGAAATTAGGGTCTATGTGGTTATTTGCCTGCTCACTTTATGTTTACATCTCCCACATTTGTACCAGTATAGATCAGGTTTGCTCACCCTTTATTTGGCGGGGGGGGGGGGGGGGGGGGGGGGGGGGGGGGGGGAGGGGATTTTTACCAAGTCTTACAATGATTGTTTCATGTCTTTCTATAAATTTTATTTTGTGCTGTTATGGAAAACCTCCATTTTGAAAATCTACATTGTACACAAGCACATGTCTTTAATGCCTCCAGACAAAAAAAGCCTTACAGTTAATTTTAATGTTTGCACTTTGGGGTGCAACTTACAGGGAGGGCCTGAAAAAAGAACAGGAGGGGACTATTAAGTATTTTAGTAAAATGTTGCCTTTGTCTTGTGCAGAACATGTAGAATATGCTCTTTAATTTAGTAAATATTTTTTTAAAGGTAGAGATACTTTGTTATTGTAGCTAAAACAATTCTTAATCATAAAATTTCTGAAATTCTTGTATTTTTTTCTTACCTGAAGTTGTTTACCAACTTAGTTTTGTTTGAAGTGTGATTTTTTTTCCTTCTCTTCCCAACCTCTCTTGCAAAAAAAAAAAAAAAAGTGGGTTTCTGCTAATGAATTGAGCAGACATCTAATATTTTATATGCCTTTTGAGCTGTGTAACTTAATATTTGGATACTTGATAATTTGTTTTATTACATAATTGAGAAAATGGTGATGTGTATTAATGTTAGTTCAACCATATATTTATACTGTCTGGGAATGTGTGGTTATAGTTCTGTGGGAGAAATAATTTGTCAGTGTTCACCAGCTTGTAAAAATCTAGTGTGAGAGCTTGAACATCTAAATAAATAATGAAATGCATTTATCATTAAAAAAAATAAAGGTGGGTATAGAATCATGTATTTTTTAAAAAGTTCAACATGTTATAGTTCTTTCGGTTATTTATTTACTTATTAGTTTTTTAAAGTTTATTTAAACTTAAAGAGAGAGAGAGAGAGACAAAGAAAGGCAGAGAGAGAGGCAGAGAGAGAATCCCAAGAAGGCTCCGCACTAACAGTGATGTGGGGCTCCAGCCAATGAAATGTGAGATCGTGACCTGAGCTGAAACCAAGAGTTAGATGCTTAACTGACTGAACCACCCAGGTGCCCCATCTTTTCAGTTATTTATTTTTGCTGGCTCCTTTATTTATTTATTTTATTTATTTTGCATTTCCCTATCTGCCTTTGAGCATGCTGTTATGTTCTGAAAAAAGAATATGTTCCACGTTCCCTTGTATTTTTCCTGACCTAGCCCTGGAATCAATCATTTTTTTCATGTGACCTGCTTCCTTCTGCTGCACTTTGGTATTTAGATACTGAGATCAGGGTACAAAGGTGTATGCCTTGCTACAAAGGGTCACTGCTTTTAGGATCTTTCAATGGACAAAACTAGGAAATATACATTTTTTAAAAACCAAGAATTTTAAGTGATACCTCTAATTCCTTTTTTAAAAATAAAAAAAAAAAAGCTTATTATTTATTTTGAGAGAGCAAGGGAGAGAGCTTTCATGCAGGCACATGAGCAGGGGAGGGGTAGAGAGTAGGAGAGAGAGAATCCCAAGCAGGTTCCTCAGTATCAACACAGAGGCCAAGGTGGGGCTCAATCTCACAAACCGTGGGATGATGACCTGAGCTGAAATCAAGAGTCAGATGCTTAATAATTTCTTAATCCAATGCTATACGGTTTGCTTCTTCTTCTTTTTCCATATCTTAAGCAAAAATCTCCCACAGTGGCAAAAACTGGTTCCCAATGTCAATATATTTATTTATCTGAAATTCTAAAATACACATAAAACTGGTTTCAGAATTACTGGATCAATACCACTGTCTGTTACAAACCTACCAAAGTTGCTTCAAGGTTTTCTTGGAGTTCTTATCCTTAGAATGTCCCCTGATGACAGAAAAATTAGAGTTTTGCATTCAAAAATTACTTGGAATAGTTATTTCTCTTCTTTCAAGTGATCATGTTATTGATGTGATCGTACTTATGTGGATTTGTTTCTGTTTCTGTTCAGTTTAGAATCAATTCAACCTGTGGATTTAATTTTATATTTTGAAGATGAAAACATTTATATGGCTCAAAAGTCAAAATTCTGTAAAAACATGATCAGAAAATATTGTCTTCCCTATCTTTCCCACTCATTTTCATCTTCTTGCTTTAGGTAACCAATCCCACCAGTTTCTGGTTTATCTTTCCTGCATTTCATTTTGCATAAATAAGCACATATTTCCCCCCAGCTGTAATGAGATTGACCTAACATGTTTTCTTATTCACTTTCTTTTTTAAAGAAGGCAGCATACTATACATACTTTTCATTTTTTACCTCACTTTTTTTATATATACAAAAAAGATTTTAATTTCTATTTTCTCTTATTATGTTTCTGACACATCAGTTTTGGCCAAAGAGAAATAATTTTCCTATTGGCGCAAAGCCCCAAATTTCAAATATGTTCCCAATGACTGACCAAACATTTCCTATTCTGGGGTACCAGTGAGGTGCCTGAGCGCACCTATGATAGAAAAGAAAGAGAAAAAGAAAAGAATGTCAGGGAGAGTAGTGGGGGAGAAGGTAGAGAGAAAAATTAGCCTCTAGAAAGCATTTATTTCACATTTATTAAAATTTCCACTAGATGGCAGTAACATCCCAGGTATAAGGTTGGTAAGGGTTCTGGGAAAGGGATAAAGGAACCTGCTTGGAAAGATCATGTCTAAGTACAATCTCTCTTTCCTGCAGAATCTTGTAAATAGATTTACTCTTCATGTCATATCAATATAACTTTTAAAATCTAATTCTCAGTGCTGTTTATCCCTCCGTAATCTAATATTATTCTGGGAAAAAAAACCCAGACCTTGACCCTGAATCAATCTATATAGATAGTCTCAAATTAGATAAGATGCTATGAACAGCAAATATGAAAAATAATTTTAGGATTCAGTAAAATGTGTTTTTAAATCTAAAATTAATTATGCTTTCTTTATTAAAAGTAGCTTAACTTTCTTATTCTTAGTTCCTTTTTGTTTGATCCTGATTTTAAAAACAAGTAAAAAAAATAGGAAAATTGAGAACTAAATTAAATTTAAAAAAATATTTTATTTATTTTTGAGAGAGAGATAGAGACAGCATGACCAGAGGAGGGTCAGAGAGAGAGAGGGAGACACAGAATCTGAAGCAGGATCCAGGCTCGGAGCTGTCAGCACAAAGCCCAGTGCAGGGCTCGAACCCACAAACCGTGAGATCATGACCTGAGCTGCAGTCGGATGCTTAACCGACTGAGCCACCCAGGTGCCCCAAGAGAGAAGTAAATTAAATAGCTAGATTTATTCTAACTCAAATTAGGAACTGGTAGCTAGTTTTAGAAATTATAGGGGTAATACCATACCCCTGGTTAATTCAGCAGTTCTTGCAAAAAGTACTTTTTAATATCAGTCATGGGGTTTCATGGCCAAGATAGAGAAACTAAGTATCTTCCATTTGCAGGCTCATTCCAGCAGCCAGGGTCTATAATTAGTCTTACTGCCAAAAGCTGCAGCATAGCCTGCCAGCCAGGGGAAGAAACCTGAAACTTGCAATCCAGGTGCTATGCGGCAGGTTTCTCTGCTCTTCCACCTGTTCTTTTGCTCACTGCCACTTTCTAGCTAGCTGCTGAGGCACAGGTGGATTGATGATGACATGGGGCTGGGCTGCAGCGTGAGGGATCCTAATTTCAGGAAGTGACAATATCCAGAAGAGACGTAACAAGCACAATATATACTAGTTTAATATGATATGAAATGAACTGTTTTCATAGGTGTAGAGGAGAGGACTGATGGCATCAACTGGGACTTGTCAGGCAGGGCTTCTAGGAGGTGGTGAGCTTTGAAAAAGTGATCAAGGAAATAGTATACATGAGTTGGTGGTTGGGGAAAGGCAGACAGGGTGGATAGGAGGAAATATGTAAGAACATATGGATAATTGAAAATCATGCCATTTATATCATAGCATTCTCCTGTGATGAAATGAAGGAAACATGACTTAAGTCTGACTGCAAAAATCTATTGTGTTCACTCGAATTATTTCAGAATTTTTCACTTCTCTTCCCCTCCTTTGTCCTTGTACTGGCAACACCATACTATAGACTTTCCTACTAGCTTTTTAAGTGATTAATCCACTAACTTTACTGTATATTTACCTTTACCAGTAAGATTTGTACTTTCATAGGTCTTCTTTTCTTTTTAGAAATTTTTTTTTACAGTTGATTTATTTTTGAGAGAGAGAGAAAGAGAGCATAAAAAGGGGAGGGGCAGAGAGAGGGAGACACAGAATCCAAAGCCGATTCCAGGCTCTGAGCTGTCGGCACAGAGCCCTACAAGGGGCTCAAACTCACAGACCAGGAGATCATGACCTGAGCCGAAGTCAGATGCTTAACCGACTGAGCCACCCAGATGCCCCCATGTGTTTTCTTGTTACCAGTTAGCACCTTTCCTTTTTAGCATAAAGAAGTTCCTCAAACACTTCTTCTAAGGCCAGTTTAGTGGTAATGAACTTCGTTAGCTTTTGTTTATCTGGAAAAATCTTCATCTCTCCTTCAGGTCTGGAGAACTTGCTGAATATTCTTGGTAGGAAGTTTTTTTTTTTTTTTTTTTTAACACTTTGAATATATTGTGCCCCTCCCTTCTTGCCTGTAAAGTTTCTGCTGAAAAATCTAATAGCCCTTTAGGGGCTCCCTTGTATGTAACAAGTTGTTTTTTCTTGCTACTTTTAAGGCAGCAAGATGTGTGCAAAAAGCTCCCCTCAAAGAAATACAGGCATTCTGGAGCAACAGAAGGAGAGCATGCTCACTTTCTGGGATGAGGCAGGGGGAAAGCATGTAGACCACACAGGTGGGAAAAGAGAGGGGGAGGAAAAAAACAAAAGGCCTAGCATTAAAAAAAAGAAGAAGAAGAAGAAAAAGAAGAAGATGGCACCCCTTGGCTGGAGCAAGGCAGAGGTGGAGCAGAGCCCACCAGCTGGCCCATAGTTGCTGCTAAATGAGATGAAAACAGGCCTTTGAAAACAGTGAGCCTCCTTAGTTCACAGTCTTTGGGTGAGCCCCGGGCAGGTGAGTCAGTGGGTGTGGCTATGTAAGAAGAGTTCTGAGCTCATTAGAGTCTTCTGAGTTTCCTGGGGTCGAGCCCCGCTCCTTTTCACAGCTTGATGTTTCAGGGGCTTGTCTCTTAGGCGCAGGTCATAAAAGTTGGGGTGCCTGATGTACAGTTCAAATCCTTCACTCCTCAGGGAGAAGCTCCAGGTTTTGAGTTCCCTCCTGATTGTGCCTCAAGCCACCTGGGGTGAGATTCCGTTTGGCCTCTGCTACCTGCTTTGCTGTGGGATGTGAAGGGGACACGGAGACAATTTGTAGGTTTTCTTCAGAGGGTGTTGTTCCCTGTGTGGCTGCATATCCAGGGTGACCATGGGAGAAGGTAAGTCCAGGACCCTCCAATGCCGCCATCTTTGCCTGGAATTCTCCCCTCTCCTCTTTTCTCTCAAAGTTTCCACCAACTTTACTCTCCCTGATGGGAATTGAGAACCATGGCCCAACATCATGGCAGTAAGATCTTGGAGAGTCTGCAAATGTTATCTTTCCCACAAGTTTTTTCCCTTTTGTTTTCCCTTTTTGTAGTAAAGTTTAACATCCCTTAAAAGGGAAAGGGCTGGTGTGCTTATCTACAGAGACAGGAAGAAAAGGATCAAGCTGCCCTTGATACAGCTGCTCTTGGGAAGAAGCAAAACCACAAGGGTTGGGGTAGGTGGAGGCAGCTTTTAAAAAAAAAAAAAAAAAAAAAAGTGAAATAGGAACCGAATGAAGGCCCAGGGAGCAGGTGTGGGCCAGGAGTAATTCAGGGCTCACGGATACTGGTGGGCATTTTCTCTCCCACAGGTCCTTCCTGTGGAAGGTGCCTGTGGCTTTTTGCTCTTTGGAGGACAGTCTAGTATTTGAGAGAGGTCAGTTCTGCTGTAAAATATTCTCAGTACTTGCCAAAGCTGTCTGCATGTTAGAATCACCTCGGGAACTTTAAATAGTACAGAACCTCCAGTCTGACCCCAGAACTACAGAATCTTGAGGAGTGGGCCCCAAATGTCTCTATGGCTTGAAAAGCTCCCCTGTTGATTTTCTTGGAATTTATTCAGGTAGATATTTAGAAACCACTGCTCCAAACATATTAAAACTTAGGTGTAAACAATTTCCCCCCAGAGAACTGGGTGTCTTATTTCACTCCATGTGTATTTGAAATTTAGTAATTAGAACAAATGAAACCACATTATGACTTTAACACATGATAAATATTGATCTAGTGTGGCAAATAACATTTACTGAATAATGACATTTATAGCACTTTTAAATCTTCCCACATGATTTCTTATCTATATCCTCATAACTGCTCCGTGAGGTAATCAACCAAGGAATATTTAATGAGTTCCTAGTGTTGATCAGGAACAGTGCTGGTTAGACAGGAAAATGATTATTGCTCCCACATTACACATTAGGAAATGAATTGTAAAGGACTTAACCAGTGTTCCAAGGTCAATGGGTAGGAGAGTCGGGAATCCAGTGACCCAGCCTGGCTCCTCACATACTGGGCCCTGCTGCTTGGAAACTTGTGTGTTCACCTTCCTCTGGCATTGTCATGGTTACCCTGCAGGATCTCCTAGAGATCAGTCAGGACTCCGTGTATTCCTTTGTCTTCCCCCTTTGTTCTCTTTCTGTTGTATTCAAGTTCTCAATTACACAGGACCGCCCCACAGCCCCCCCCCCCCCCCCCCCCCCCCCCAAGCTAACTTCAGTTTCTCCAACCAGCTTGTCTCATTTTCCTCTAGGCCTTTGGAAAAACAGATCTGTAACAACTCACTGCAGCCTCAACTTCCTCTTAGTCTTTATAGTCTTTTTCCTCTTTACCCAAATAATTCTAAGTTAGATCACACAAATCCCATGCACAGTTTTCAAAAAAAATGTTTGAGAGAGAAAGAAAGTCCGGAGGCGGTCATAAGATGGAGTCCGATCCGCCATCGTGGTGTCTTTTTCCAGACCCATCAGACCCGCCATCTTGGTGTCCTTTCCCAAACCTGCCAGACATAACTTTCTTTATATTGACAACCCATAGTATTTTTCTTCACACTGTCTTAGGTCTTGAATTTGGAGGTACTTTGAGGGTCTATTAGCTCTATTTAGGTTCTCACACTCAGACCCTGAACTCTGTTGGTATTTAAAGGGGCCAGGCCAGGAGGAGCTGTGACCTAGTAGATGGATAAGATACAGCCGGTGAAGGGGTCTCACCTGGGGTAAGATGGAGCGGCAGCAACTGGGATTGTGGAACTAGTAGGGAGGAAATCAGCACGACTAAGAAGCCTGAGGCTGTTCAGGGACTAACTTTAGTCTCTGGAAGAGGGGGAATTCCCCGGTAAGAGCAAGGTGGAGCATCACCGCCCCAGCCCCCACTGTCTTCACTGGGTCTGTTCTAGGCAAAGACTGGCACAAGAGGCTGAGTGTGGAACAGAATGTTACCTGGCTTCTCGGGTACCTGGAGGGCAGAGAGTGGGACTAAAAGTGCCAACCTTCTAATCACGTGATTCACTCTATTGGCAACCAGCCCCCAAGGTTAATGCTTTCCAAAAGTTGCCTCATTAACATAACAAATGACACCTCTATTTCTTTCTCCACTTTGGAAATTCCAAGGGTTTAAGAAGTTCTAGGCTTGAAGATGAAGTAAATTTTTTTTGTTATAAATCCCCATCTTGTGGCACAAAATTTATTGAGCACCAACAATACGCTAGGCGTTGTGCTAGGCTCTGGGCATAAAACCATAACTAAGACCTATGCAGTCTCTGTTTTCAGAAAGCTTAGAGTTTTAAGGAGAAGACAGCATTAAAGAAATAAACTACAGCTAATTAGTTAAAAGTGTACCGGATGCTGCAGAAATGTAAGGGCCTTGAGGCGCCTGAGTGGCTCAGTCGGTTAAGCGTCTGAGGTCGGCTGTGTCAGAACTCTCACACCTTGTGAGTTCGAGCCCCATGTCATCGGGCTCTGTGCTGACAGCTCAGAGCCTGGAGCCTGCTTCGAATTCTGTGTCTCCCTCTCTCTCTGCCCCTACCCTGCTCACACTGTGTCTCTCAGAAATGAATAAATATTTAAAAAAAAAAAAAAAAGTAAGACCCTTGAAGCTTAGTGTCAGCAAGACAAAGGAGTGCAGAATCAGAAAAGGACTAGGTTGACCTTCGGATCCTGTCGGTGGGGGCCATATTGGAGAGCCTGTGGGCGTAGGAGGCTGGTAAAGCAGCCCTAGACAGTGAGAACTTGGTTTTATGTTTCTAGGTACTCTCAGAACATCTGTGGGATCATCTGCTGTTGTGTTGTCTTCTCTTCGTGATGCTACCTAATGTGCTTGTCCGGGTTCAATTTCTGTCAAACAGAAATCATCCTGCTGTGCAGATAAGCTCCAGGCCTCAAGATAAAATGTGATTTCAAACCAAAAAAACCCCCGTTTATTTAGAACATAGTCAATTAATGGAATTACTTCCCCCTAATATGTAGTTTATGATAATCAGTTAATTTTCTCAAGTACAAGTTTGAGGTTTTGTAAGAAGATGAAGAACAATGGGGATGACCGAGTTCTTGAACTATTACATTCAGTCTGATGTATCAAAGTCACTCCAAGTCCTCTATAGAATGTACACATTGAGCTACATTATTTATTCACACAATTTCCCCCATACCAGCAATGGAGTCCTGTTCATGTGTCCTTTGGCTCCGGAAAAAAAGGCAAGGATTTACAATGCAGACAAACTTCTTGGTTAGATGGAGGTGGTAGTGGTGGTATGAGGGGATATAAAAGAGCAGCAAAAGGAGAAAGGGATAAATAAAAAGTAATTAGAAAGTGATGTTTTTAGGGGCACCTGGGTGGCTCTGTTGGTTAAGTGTCTGACTTCAGCTCAGGTCACGATCTCACGGTTCATGAGTTCGAGCCCTGCGTCAGGCTCTGTGCTAACAGCTAGCTCAGAGCCTGGGGCCTGTCTTCAGATTCTGTATCTCCCTCTCTCTCTCTCTCTGACCCTCCCCTGCTCACGCTGTCTTCCTCTCTCAAAAGTAGATAAAACATTAAAAAAATAAAGTGATGTTTTAATTAAAACTTTCTCTAATTTTTGGTTTGAAACTGGGATGTTTGCAGTCATGAAATTTGGTCAGCTTTACAAGATACACTTCTGTTTGATAGCTCATTCTTGGCATTGTGCCTTCAATTCCAGTATCTGCCACCAGGTGGGCGGTGGTATCTTTTAGGGTGTCCAGGTGTATTTAACTGATTGCTAAGTATATTTCATTCAGTTTTAGACGTATCTCTATTTGGACTAGTGCTGCCCTGTCTGTTGCTAACCATATGTTTACTGTATCTCTGATCATTTCTTAGCATATATTCCCAGCAGTGGAAGGATTGAGTCCCAAGGTATGCTTATGTGTGAAGCGTGTGATACAAATGCCAGCCTGAGCTCCAGGAAGCTTATGCCAGTCCAGTCTCTCCACCAGCGTATGAGAGAGACTGTCCTGGTGTGGCTTACAGATTGCAGGAGGATGGAAACGGGATAGATTCTCTCAGCCAGCTGCTGGAGTGCTATGGAGATGATCATTACAGTTGGCAGGTTGTACTCCTAGCTTTTACTAAAATTTTGTTAATTGAGTTGATCAGTAGGACTTTGGTGAAAGAGTAGCTGAGCAGAAAATCTTGAAATCCTGTCACCAGATGGCAGTTAGGAGGCCTGGGTTCTGGAATTTAGAAATGTTGGATTCTGTCTACTCCCCTCCCTATCACTTGTGTCTAAGATGGTGCTCCTACCCCTCTCACCCTGCATATGGCTGTAAGGGTCTGTGTGTCATTTCACAAGAGAAGCCTGGTAAGTGTTGTTAATGGGAGAGAGAAGCAGATGCCTTACAGTGAAGAAGGACCTAAAGGAGACCATTCTTGTATCCCAGTTGTTACGCATTTCCTGGCAACATGCATTGTTGCTCTCTGAGATGGTGATTCAGATCTTATCTTAAGGGCACAGTCAGCCTGAGAAGATTCCAATAACTGCAGGAAAATGCGGCTGGTAGTTAATCAGGATGTTTAAATGTCACTCAGTGATTGATTACTCGTGAGTCATGATGACGCACTATGATGCCCAGCATTCAAAGGACACAGTGACTCTCCTCAGCCAGCACCTCACAGAAAGATAGATGCATAACTGGTGATCCCTTGGGATGAGTCCTCCCACGAAGCTCTGGCTAACATCGGGAAATTGAGGCATTTCCCAAAATGCTGCTTTTTTAAAAGAAAAATTTACGCCTTGATTGGTAAGAGCCAGGGATTTGGGGCATTGCACTTGTGTACCCCATTGGCTGCCCCATGATCGGTCATGACTTGATGAATGAAGCGTAATAAGAGAAGGAATGGAAAAGTACTCATGGGAAGATTGGTATTATATCATTGCTAACATGCTGCTTGATTCTGTGGCTGTCCTAAGTATGAGAAGCCTCTTGCACAGTGCTTGATGCTGAGGAGGACCTCGATATTCTAAGTGTTCCAGTAAAGTAGAAACAAAAGCCTAGTGGGGATGCAGAATTCAGAACCCCAACAAGAGAGGGGTTAATTCCTAAGCTGAAAAGTACTTTTATTTCTTCTGTTCGATGTTCCAATTATAATATTTACTGAACACTTTCCATGTACTAGGCACATATTACTTTATTTCATCATCGCAGCTTGATGAGGTAGGTTCTGTTATTATTACCCCCATGTTATAGATGTGGCAACTGAGACACAAAGGGAAATTATCCAGCGGTATTCACCTATGAGGTGGCACAGCAGGGCTTCACCTACAGGCAAGCCTGGCTCCAGAGTCCCTATTCGCACACTCATATGACGGGGCCTCTTTAGACAGGCCAGCTCTGTGTTCTGAGTACCATGTCACAATGATAATTCCCCCAAATGAGACATCTGGTCACTTTCAAGAAAGAGAGCGGGAAGGAAGTGCACTCCTTTCTACTTCCCAATTAAGCACTACTCATTTAGCAAAGGAAACAATTAGGATAATACCTTAATCATGGAAAAATCAAACAGCCCTTCCAAACCAACATTTAAGCCACATTTGCTCCAGCCTGGGCTTGACCCCCATGGGGGTAGTAGACCGGTTGGCCTTTTTATTTTTCTCCTGGACATTTTGACATTTTATAGACCTACAGAACACATTTGTGAAGTGCTTAGAATTTGCAGTTTCTGCATAGCAGTCCTCCCTTTATGCCTTGCCGTGATAAACATGCCCAGATAGTAAGTTCACAGAAGGTTGTGAGCTTTGAAGTCTTTGAAAATTATATGACAATGTTGTATATGTAATCATGGGTGAGAGCAAGCCAACATCTTCTTGAGTGCCAGACACACGGCCCCTATAAATCCACTGCTAAGAGCAGAGAGTGGTGGTCCTGTTTACTTAAACTCTGGGATGGAATGGGCATGGTTAGCATCACCGTAATTGACACCATCAGGAGATCTGAACAGATTTGCTGCTACTTGTTCTGTGCAGTTAAATCCCATGCTTCGATCAATAATTCAGAAGAAGAAAGTCTCTAGACTCCAGGTTGGATTAAAAAAAAACTTCATTTTCACTGAAATGTACATGGGAGAATTTTTTAATGCCTGGGGACTGTACAGTTTAATTATGGGGAGATAAGGGTTTATCAGTGAGAATTTGCACTTTCTTGGAGGCCCTTTGAAGTCACATCTGTGTTCTTTTAACTGGACCAAAATTTTTTCCGCTAGGATGCAATAGGAGCTTAGGACATTTCTCTTTATGGTGCTCTACTCCAATGGCTTCAGTATTTAGTTACAGTTTTATGTATGTCAAGTTTCAGTCATGATGATCTATGAAAATAGGTCTAGGAGGCAGACTCTATTGTTTTGTATCTGCTTACTGTGTTGCTAGATGAAGTCCCATGTGGAATTCTTACACTTGGCTATTCAGTCGTTCTGCTTCACATGCTTTTTGTAAAATTATGAAAGTTGTGACCAGATATTTAAATTTGAAAGAATGGTTAGGAGCTCAGGTAAGTGTACATTGAAAGGTTACCTAAAGCAATCTTGATGGACAAATGTGACCTGTCAAATGTTCTGGGTGTTCAAGCAATTTCCACAAACCACAGTGAAAATGATTCATTTTTTAAAAAGGGTTAAAATTAAAGGCTCTCAAGTGTGATACCATCAAGTGATGGTGGAGTGAATAAAGATTGATAGCAATAGTAATCAAGTGACGGTAGAGTGATTAAAGATTGATAGACTAGCTAGCACGTAATATCCAAATGATGAAATCTACAGGACCTCCTTGGTTGACTTACAAGTTGAGAATTTGTCAAACTAAATATTCGATGTAGACGAAACAGATATTTGGAAGTGAATATGTCACAACTGTACCTCAAAAAGAGAAAACAGCTTTCAGATTTTAATCAGCTAAGGGCTAAAGAGTGGAACATAAAACCTTTAAAACTTGCCCTAAGGTTAGATTTTGAGGTTCTAAGGTAAGATCTACTCATTGTCGACATTCTCTCTAAACATTCAGGCATCCTGAAGGATCCGGTTAATAATGTGTAGGATTTGTTCTACTGCTGTGAGAGGTCAAATAACTTCACCCTCCCTTCTGGTGAGTGGCTGTTGGACCTGAAATATTCTCTCCCTCTGCTTGGTGATGTGCTAGCTGAGACTCCTTCAAGGAGTTGACCTAGAAGACCCAGAACTTGTTTCACCTTTTCTCTCCCAATTTTTGTCAATGTCTCCAACATTCTCCCAGCCATTAATTAGGTCTTAGAACTTGGCATCATCTTTGACTTTGCCCCTCTCCTTTCTCTTCCTGTGGCCAAGTGTTATTGATTCTATCTTGGGAATACTTTTTAAAAAAACAAACGTTTGTTTTTGGTGGGGGACAGACAGAGGATCTGAATCGGGCTCCATGCTGACAGCAGCTCAGCGTCATGAACCACTGAGCTGAATTCTGATACATAACCAACAGCGCCACCCAGGCGCTCCTATCTTGGGAATATTTCTTGGATCTATACTTTGCTCCGCATTCCCATTGACATTGCCTTAATTTAGGTTACTGTTATCACTTGCCAAGATAATTGTCAGAGGGCGTAATCTACCCCTAACATGTTTTTCTTCCTTATTTTCCATTATCTCCCTGCAGATACTGTTTTTTTTTTTTTTTTTTTTTACTTCTTTGACTATGCTACTGTTGTTCTTTCTCCTTGAATGGCTTTTACTCTGTTGTTGTATACATAAATCATACCAATTCTTCATGGTCCAGTGCAAATGCTTTCTGTTCCCCCAAACTCTGCCCTGATCATGAACCTCTTCTGTTCTTGCTCTTTTTTCCATTTCCACAGCAATTTTTCTTTTTACCTTTATAGGGGCACCTATTATTGCATGATTTGTCATAATAATTTATGTTATGCTTCATTTCTTCTACACTTTAACTTTTTAACATAAGAATCCATGTCTAATTAACCTTTACATCTTCAGCACAAACTTAGGATGGCTGGTTCTGTGCTTTGCACTATGCAAATCATGCAACTCTGGAAACAGTCTGTATCTAAATAATGTCAATAAATTGTCTATTTTCATGTCCCTTTCTGGGTGCCAAACTATAGGCTAATTGCTGAATGGCTATTATAGTGTAATTGTTATAATTAGGGATAGAACTAGTGCATTTTAGCATTCATCTTTAAAGATAGCTAAATAGAGGGGCTCCTGAGTGATTGAGTTAAGTGTTCAACTCTTGATTTCTGCTCATGTCATGATCTCACAGTTTGTGAGTTCAAGCCCCATGTTGGTCTCTGTGCTGACAGTGCAGAGTCTGCTTAGAATTCTCTCTGTCAAATAAATAAACTTAAAAAAGATGACTAAAGGGACAAAATAAATTGGATAAAAGTTTTGTCTGATATGCTGAGTAAGGGTACGAGAACATACATAAGTAGTAGTGACACAATTTTACAATCTTTGTTTTTTATACTAATTATAACTAATGGTAGTTATACATGTAACTATTGTTAGTATTACTCCTAATATTACTAAAGCTTTGACCAAAAGACCATTGAAACTTACTTATTTAAATGTTTATTTTGAGAGAGAGGGGAGAGAGAGAGAGAGAGAGAGAGAGAGAGAAGACAGAAGACAGAATCCCAAGCAGGCTCAGCACTGTCAGCACAGAGCCTGATGCAGGGGTCAGAATCATGAAATGGGAGATCATGACCAGAGCCAAAATCAAGAGTTGGATGCTTAACTGACTAAGTCACCCAGGCACCCTAAAATATACCAGTGCTTTTAGATATTGATATAAAAAATTAAATAGGGCATTGGAATGCTATTCTCTTTCTTTATCTAACTGTAATGAACTAGAATTTGTATTCCTAGCATATCAGTGGGTAATCCGACACAACCAGGCTTTTGGGGTGAATAAATTCATACCAGCTCATATACAGAGTTGAAAGAGTGCCATCATACAGAAGCAGAGATAATAGGTTAGGCATATAGATTCAAGAACCAGACTACCAGGGTTCAAATTCCAGTTTTGACACCTAGCTTTACAACTTTATGGAATTTGCTTAACATTTGTTTCTCTGATTTCTTATTTTCAAAAAGGCTTACATATAGGATTATTGTAAGAAAGAACTGAGTTGCTCTATGTAAAGTACTTAGCATAGTACATACTATTTAGCTATTAGGAGGTCTTACCTATCATAATTATCTTTGGAATGTTAGACATTATTAGTCTAAGACTCTTACAGATAAAGAAGCTGAGACCCAAAGAGGTTAAGCAATTTACAAGATTATCTAGATGTTTCTGAGAGCCTGGGTAACCTCATCACGGGGGTTGTGTGCTGTTATATTCTGTGCTAGGCCCAGTGTGGGGCATTGAGTTGGCACCCTCAGGTATTAGAGGCCCAGACAGGTGGACAGGTGGAGATACAGTGAAGTAAGTAATGTGCCATGATGCAGAAATGTAGCATCTTTTAGGAGCTCTGAAGAGTTCCAGATTTCCTAGATAATCTCCAAAGGAGGTTCCAGGGGGAAATGATCATGCAGCTAAGACCTTAAAGATGTTGCCTTCATCTATTTGGGCTGTTGTTATAAACTACCATAGACTGGGTGGCTTATAAACAACAGAAATTTATTATCAACAGTTGTGGCAGCTGGAAATCTGAGATCCATGTGCCAGCATGGTTGAATTCTGGAGAGGGCCCCCTTCCAGATTATAGACTGTTGTCATTTCATTATGTACTTACCTGGTAGAAAGCTCTACCAGGTAAGAGCCCAGGTAAGAGGGGAAGGAAGCTCTGCAGTGAGTCTTTTAAGGGTTCTATGAATAAGGGCCTTACTCTGATGATCTCATTTAATCCTGATTACCTCCTGAGGCCCCATCTCCTAATACCATCCCCTGGAGAGTGGTGTGTATGTGTGGTGTGTATGTTGGGGGCAGGGGAGGTAAGGGTTTTAGCATATGAATTTTAGAGGGATGCATTGAGTCCATAACAGATGTGAAAGATTTAGCTATGTAAAAGAAGGTGGGGGAAAAGCATTTGGGCAGTGTGCACAAAGGCCCCAACATGGGAATGTATGTAGAGAAGCAAAAAATGTCTAGTCTAGCCAAAGAGTGGAGACCTCCAACTTTCTTGGCAGCAAATGAATATCCTCCTAGACAGTACCCTGTAATTTCAATACTGGCTGTTTATTAAAGCCTTCTATTATATTAGTACTAGATTTAATAGTGTGCCGCCAAATTCATATCTACCCCAAATCTTAGAATGTGGACTTGTATGTAAGTAGAGTATTTTCAAATGTGATTAATTAAGTTAAAATGAGATGGACGGCGGAGGTACAAAATTCAGTGACTGGTATTCTTATAAGGAAGCCGTGTGAAGATACTAAGATACAGAAGAGACGCACAAAGAGAACGCCATGTGACATGGAGGCAGAGTGTGGAGGGATGCATTGGTGAACCAAGGGGTATCAAAGATTGTCAGCAACTACCAAAAGCTAGAAGGGAGGTATGAAACAGATTCTCCCTCAGTAACTCCATAAGGACCCAACATTGCCAATACCTGGATTTCAGACATTTAGCATCCAGCATGTGAGGGACAACAAAATGTGTACTGTTTTAAGCCATTTAGTTGTTAGTAATTTGTTGTCACAGTCCTGGCAAACAAATACAGCATTCTTGGTGTGGGTTTGACTTCTCCAGGTGACAAGGAAAAGGCATACATAGATTGCCTTCAGTGATGGAAATTAGTGTAGTGGGCCACAATTTACTCACTCCATTGCTGACATGTTAAAAAATGTGGCTGTTTAATTTTTTACAAAGGATCTGTTCTTTCTCACTAACCCACACGGCAGGAGTGGTGAGTGGGGAAAAATAATCTCTAACAAACCTTGAAATAGCTAAATTATATATTGTAATCTGTTACAGTTCAAATAAGCTCCTCTTGATTATTTAGTTTTTTAAGGGCCTTTGGGTGTGCTTCTTCTCCCCCTGCTCCTCTCCAAGATGGCAGGCATCTGCGTAAATGGAGGACCCATTTGACTCTGTGACCGTGAGGGTGGTGGGAGCCTTGTGGCCATGCTGGATTTTTCTGGTTTTTCTCTGCTCAAGGAGATCTCTTCATCTTGATCTGGGCCTTGCTCTTGGTCAGCCACAAGGAGGCAAAAATACAGCCTCAAGTGTCTGGAGTCACTTTCTTCCTCCACTGCTCTCCTCTTGCTTTTAGTCTTGCTGGATTTGATGCCATGGTAGACAAGGGCACCCTTTAGAGCTACAGGAAACAGGCCACTAACTCAGATTTCCTAGCTGCCTCCCCATCTTTCTGGATGCGTCTGTAGTCAGCACCCTCTGAAGCTTAAGTCCCAAGCTAGGAAACAGCAGTGGTGTCTATTTCCATTGTTTCCCTTTTTCTCTCTGTTTTTGGCCTAACTTAACCCATGTCTCACCTTCCTTTTCTGAGATACTTATGCTCCTTTCCCTTGACAGACTGGATACAAGATGAAACACTAGCTTCCCAATAAAGGAAAAGCTGAAAAACTTCTTTCTTAGCCAATGATGCATAAGAACATGACAATGCACCAGACATAGCTTTATTATCCACTCAGCCACTGTAGATCCCAAGCCTTGAGGTTGGAGCATGGAGCATGTTCTACCTAAAGGTGGCTCAGTGTGAATGGGGGTGTGTCCAGAACTGGAGTGATGCACACTTTGTCATTGTTCATCTGGAATTAATATTTACTCAAAGCCTTTAATGGTATCTGTTACTCTCCATTAGATATAGGATACCTCTAGAGGGTAGGATGACTCTGGAGCCACCTCAGACAGTTTTGCCTCCCTCCTACCATACTGTGCTTTCACTTCCTGTACCACGTGCCACTGTGGTCTTCCATTTTCATAGTAGGATGGATTTTCTTCCAACCTATAGTATAGTACAGCTGCAGCAACTTATGCAGTAAAAAATGCATTCAGGTTGCTTTCCTCACAGGTGGAGTGCCCAAGGCAGCCCTTGAGGCATTCAGAACTCAGTTCCTGCCTAATCCTTGCCTGGTCTCTGATCTGCTATAACCTTGTAACTTTCACTGACATACTGACGTAATGATGAACTCACTTTTGCCCTTTACATTCTTGAATCGTTCAGGATGTGTGTTTGTGACTCACTCCTGCTCTTTGGAATGGAAACTCAGGTGATAGTAGAGGGCCCCCTCTTATTAAGGTGTTATAGAGTCGTTGCCAAGGGGAGGAGATAAAAACTAGCAGTAGTATTTTTCTCATGGACTGTTAGATTGTGGAACTAACCAGATCCTTCCTTTTCATCTGTTAGGATTCAGCTTCAAATCATGAGGTTTTCCTCTGATATTCCACAACCATATAGAAATGAGTATGTCCTCTCCTATAGTTTGGCATATTTGGACAGGGGATACCTCTATTAGAGTTTTTATCATACTGTATCATAGAATTTATTTCCCTTCCACTAGAAAAGTTCTTGCTAGGGTAGAGACCAGATCTTGGTTATCTTGGGATCCCAGTGCTTTGTAGAGGGATTGCTACAAAGCTAGGGCTTGGAAAATGGAGAGGAATGTATGAAATGTCCTAGAAATAGTACTCATTAAGAGCCTGAACTCCTTTCGTCTTGGACCCTGCACTTGTCAAAAGACATAAGGAGTAGGGAGTTTTCACACCTATATGATGCACAGGACAGCCTAATGGGTAAACAGCTAAAGGTAAGAGCTTCTTTAAAGCCATGTGGTCCTGCGCCTTCCTTCTGGGATGACAGCCTGTTAAGGACAAAGTCGGGTTGGAGTGAGTGTTTGAAGATCCTGAGTGTCTGGCTGCTTCTGTGTCTCGAAGCAAAGCCATTAGAGTCCTGAAACTGATGCAGATCAACTCCTTTCTGGTAAATGCCTCTTTTTGTCATAAAGTCTTCTTATGATAACAGTTTGTAAAAAAAAAAAAAAAAAAAAAAAGAGCTCCCAAATATTTCCTGGGCACTTGTTATACGCAAAGAGGACACTGTTTTCTCGATAGCAAGAGATATCATTCAGGGGAGTGTTTCTCTCACTGGTGCCAACAGTCAGTGCCAGGATCCATTTTTGGCTGTGGCGCATTCGTCATTTGGAAATGAACTGTCGACTTTTATAACTAGGGATACCAGTTGTCTGGCTTGGAGTTAAGCTGTCTGGTTTAGAGCTGGGTCATCTAGTTCTGGAACACATGGTTCAGAATCCATTTGAAAGGGCAAATTAAATGCAAGTCACCTGGCTTGGGTGCGGTGGCTTGGATAACCGTAAACTTTCTGGATCCCACTGTTCGGCTTTGTGTTTGAATGCCAGGACTGAAAGTGGTATTCAGGAGAGCCCTTGTGCGATAGTCCAAATTGCTGGGAGGAGCTGGTCCCCAGAGGTGACTTTCAGCACCTAGGATTTTGAGTATCTTTTTAAACATTTTCAAAATTATGCTTGCTTAATTTTAATATAGTGGTAAGTTTATATTATTTTTAATATACTTATAATTTTTGAAATTTTAGCAGTGGGGCAGGAAACTCCTCTATTCCTAAATCTACATCCTTATCCAGGGCTTAACTAAGAAGTGTCTTTTTTCTTGCATTTTCTGATCTTCTTTCTGTTCTTTTTGTGAGCTAGTTGAGTAATAACTAAAACTCAGCGGTGAGTCTTTTCATCAAGGATGGAAAGTCCCACGTAGGAAATGGTACCACCAGCAATGGGTCAGTCGTTTATGTTGGCCAATGTAAGGAAACCTACTTTCTTACACAAAAGGTTAACCAACCAAGAGGAAGTAATTGTTGGGGAGGATGGGGGAGGAGGAGTTGAGTTACCTTCTCATGATGAACTTCAGCCCACACACTATGGGAAGTGCCAGATAGTACTTAAAACCATAAGGGGTTGAAAATTCTTTGTTTCTAGATACTAAGGACCAAGAAGGTATGTATGATTTCAAGGTTTGGTGCAACTGTTTCTGAATGGAAAGTGAGTAGGTTTCAATTACTGAAGAGAAGAGGGTGTGGTGGGCAGGGACATTTTTAATGTACTTCTGTCACTGGCTGAAACTTGTCCTGGATCAGTGGTTTTTAAATAATCCTCTGGGCTGGAGGAAGGAAATACTAAAACTGTCATTTATCCTTATTGATTTCATCCTTTAAAACTGTTTAGTTCTTGCGCTGTTTTATGATGTATAGAAAGGATGTTCCTGGGGACCACTGTCCCGGAGAAAAGAGGAGGAGGCAGGATGGAAAGACCTAGAAAAGTGGAGTAGCACAGAACTTGAAAGTCTTCCTTTTTTGATAGAAGAAATGTGGCAGCCATTTGGGAAGATTCTGGAGAGAGCAGGGAAGATATTGACCTTTGTTGATGGTGACTGTACGACAGGCATTGGATTAAATATTATTTACTCTTGTTAAATCACTGCACATGTAACTTACATATGCACTCATTCTTATATTAATTTCTTATTCATTTAGTGAATATCTCATTTAATCCTCAAAATGGCTTGAGAAGCAGATTTTAATTTTCCCAGTTTTACAACCGGGAAGCAAGTTTTTTTTCCCCTTTTTTATTGAAGTGTAGCTGACATATAATATTAGTTTGAGATGTGTAACATAGTGATTCTCCATTTGTATACATTAAGAAATGATCACTGCAGTAACTCCAGTTATCATCTGTCACCATGTGATTACAATATTACTGACTGTATTCTGTCTTATACTTAATTTCCATGACTTTCTAACTGGAAGTTTGTACTTCTTAATCCCCTTAGCCTATTTTGTGCATACTCCTTGTTTTTGTATTTATGAGTCTGTGTTTTGTTTTGCCTGTTCATTTTTGTTTCTTAGATTCCACATATAAGTGAAATCATACAGTATTTGTATTTCTCTGTCTGACTTATTTCACTTATAATCACTTCTAGGTCTATCCATGTTGTTGCAAATGGCAAGATTTCATTCTTTTTTATGGCTGAGTAGTATTCCATTGTGTGAGGGCGTGCGTGCAGACACACACCTTTATATATTCATCGATTGATGGACACTTAGGTTGCTCTGGAAACTAAAGTTTAAGCAGTTAAGTAATTTGCACATCACATGATTTATACCCCTGTAATTCTGCAATCTCATGCCTTATTGCATAGATTTATAACATACACTCCAGGGTTCTTCTCAAAGAGATGCTTCTGTAGTAGGTTCAAGTGGGCTTCTAGTCTGCTCACAGCAGGTGGATTTCTCAAAGTATTTACCGAATCAGGGAATACTTTGTTGTAGTTTTCTATTATTGTATATGTATTATATATACAATTGTATATTGTATTATTGTATATGTCCAAATCATAATTTTATTCTTTTTAAAAAAGTTTTTCTTTTTATGTTTTATTTATTTTTGAGAGAACGAGAGACAGCGTGAACAGGGGAGGGACAGAGAGAGAGGGAGACACAGAATCTGAAGACAGACTCCAGGCTCTGAGCTGGCTGTCAGCACAGAGCCCAACATGGGGCTCCAACTCATGAACCATGGGATCTGAGCTGAAGTTGGATGCTTAATCGACTGAGCTGCCCAGTTGCCCCTTGTCCAAATCATAATTTTAGGCCAGGGATACTTTTCTGCCATTCAGGCTGACACCAAGCCTTGGTTTGACATTTCAGTCAGCTCAACCTTGTTTTCTTGGCATTAAAAGCAAGCAAGCAAGCAAACAAACAAACCTGAAACTCTTGTAATGGCTAAATTTCAGGGAACTGATTAAATCTTACTAGTTCATTTCATTGGGATTAGGTTGAATTGACACAAAGTGACTCAATCTACTTCCTGGTGGTCTCATTCTCAATAGCAGAGACCCATTTTTCTCCCCTTTAATGGTAGAATCCCCTTATCTTCGTGTCATGCTCCGGCCAGCACGTAAATGTCTCATGATCAGGAATCACAGTTTGTTTATCCTTCTGTGTCCCACAAAGTGCCTAGCAAAGTATCTGCACTTGTTGAACGAAAATATTGGATCAGGGCATTCTAGTTGCTATGGGTGATTTATCATCTATTGACTTAAAATGGTGATTTGTTGGCTTTTTTGCTGTCTTGGCAGTAGAACTAGACTTTACATGTTTTGAGAGACATGTAATTTATTCTCTTAAGAATATGAAGCCATGCAGCTTTTCTTAAGCATAAAAATTTCCATCTCTTCATTTTAATGAAAGGTGTGCAAAGTTGGAGGACAAGGTAAGAGGGTGAGTAAATTAGGAAAAACTTTTCTCTCGAGTGCTCAGATATTTAATCACAATGCCTTTAGCATAATACAATGGATTGTTGTGAGGACAAATTGAGGTGATCGTTGAGAAAAATCTTGGGAAACTACAGATTATAGACAGGGACATTTCTCTTCTTTCTTTGTTTTTTAATTTAATTTATTGTCAAATTGACTTCCACACAATGCCCAGTGCTCATCCCAACAAGTGCCCTCCTTAGAGCAACAGGGACAATTCTAAAAAGTAAGATTTTAAAGCAAAATAAGGTTTTTAAAAAACAGAACTTCTGGTGTTCTGACAATGTATATGCTGTCTAATGAAGATTAGAAAAGTAAGCTCTGGTCTGGTAATATTATCTAGTGGGAATATATAACATTTACCATTTTAACCATGTTTAAGTGTACAGTTCAGTGATGCTAAGCACATCCATCTCTGGAATCTTTCCATCATCCCAATCTGAAACTCTGCCTAGTAAATGTCTTCCTCTTTACCCTCCTCCCCGCCCTGGTAACCTCTATTCTTTGCCTATGCCAGGTACCTCATACAAGTGGAATCATTACGTTTTTCTTTTGCGTCTGGCTTATTTCACGTAGCATAATGTTTTCAAAGTTTATGTTGCAGCATGAATGAGAATTGCATTCCTTTTCAAGGCTGGAATATTCCATTCCATTGTATTTGTGTACCATATTTTGTTTATTCCTTTACTCTTCGATGGACACTTGGGTTGTTTTCACTTTGACTATTGTGGATAATGCTGGTATGAACAATGGTGTACAAGTATCTCTTTGAATCTCTGGCTTCATTTCTTTTGGGTATATATCTAGGAGTGGAAAAAAGATCTTTTAAAGCTTCTTTGAGGTTATCCAGAGCAAGTAATTCTCCTCTCTTCATGCCCTAAAGAGTGAGCAGTTCCTTTCTTCATCTTCAATGTGCTATAGACCTCCACCTTTTCCCCTAGGCTCCTCTTCCTCCTCCAAATTTGATATATCAAGATGCAGCTACAAAAGAGTTTGAAATCTGACCCTACCCACTGTATGCCCATAACAAGCCCTATTCAAATTAGGCCCACCAGCTGGCACTACTTTGGAGACTGACAAATTAATATGAGCTAAGAAAAATTAAAGTGTAAGTTCCATTATAAATGGAAATCCAGTAGAAATGGAAAGTGTCATACAGAGCACTATACTTTAGATTTGAGCTTCAGTTCATTTGATAAATTACTATCTGCTGAGCACTGTTGATGGACAACAGGGAAGGAGTTGAGAGCTGTTCTCAAGCAGCTCAAATTCTAGAGGAGGATGCATAATATTTAGTAAACTACAGAAACTCCACAACAATGCTATTAATATTCAATTGTTTATTCAACATTGCTCAAGCCCCTGCTGCACGCTGTTCTCGGCCCTGGGTGTACATCAAGTCAAAGACAAAGTCCCTGCTCTCCTACAGCTGACTTGCTGGTGGGGGAAACCAGACAATAAACAAGGAAATACACAGTATAATAGTTATGTGTTTTTCCTATGGAGAAAAATAAAGCAAGATAAGGGATGGAGAGTGACTGGGGTGTGTGTGTTGTTTTAGGTAGGCTGACCAAGGTGGGCCTTTCAGGGTCCGTGACTTTGAGCACACATCTGAATGCAGGGAGAGCGACAGTCAAAGAGATGTGTGAGCGATAAGGTGGCTGACAGAGGAGTAGCACCTGCTCTAATGTTATATTTCAGAGATAGAGAGATTTGGGACTTAAAAAAATTTTTAAGTTTATTTTGAGATACAGAGAGTGAGAATGAGTTAGCAAAGGCAGAGAGAAAGAGAAGAGAGAATCCCCAGCAGGCTCTGCACTTATCAGCACAGAACCCAACACAGGTCTCAAACCCACAACTGTGAGATCACTGCCTGAGCTGAAATCAAAGAGTGGGAGGCTTAACTGACTGAGCCACCCAGGAGCCCCAGAGCTTTGGAATTTAGAGTAATGGGACAAATAAATCTGATGCTCTATGATTTTAGGTACATAATTTTGTGACACGTAAAATTTTAAAGCACAAGATCTATCTATAGGGGAGTATTTAATGGCAAGATACTTGTGTTTTAAAATGAATGAACGAATATTTCAAAATGATACGAAATCATTGCTAGGGATCCCCCTGCCTCCATCCATACATGTGCTGTGCATTATGAGAGTTTCTGTGTACGAGATGAGCATGAGGTATTTGTTCTGTGGCTTTACTGTGAGTGTGGTAAGCCCTTCTTCTATCCCACTTTGTTCTCCCATTTGGATTCCTAATTCAATCAGAGTTGTTAATCAGGAAAAAAATTGATTAAATCAGTTCTGACTAGTTACCACACAAAGAACTAGATAGTTTTAAACCAATTTGGAGGTTTTAGAAGCATTTAACAAGAATATACTGAGGAAGCCAAAGAAAGATATCCCTAGTCTCGAAATTTCAGGGAGAATGACAGGGCACGTGAATTTTTTTTTTTTTTTTGGCTGGTGTCAGAAACTTTTGGGGAAATGGAACAAAATCACACCACATATCTCCTTAATGTTGTGATCTCTTTTTATAATTCAGGGTTGTGTGCATGTGTGCGGGTTTGCGTGTGTGAGCGGTGGTGGGGAGGGGAAGGGTGGGAGAAGGGTTGCAAAATTGAAGCCTCAATTATTGTCCTCACCTCAAGCTGGAAGAGAAGATAGCACGTTGTAGAATACATGCCAGTGTATGATCTCAAACCTAGTCTCTAGCAGTGTCCAAGAGGGAGGGACCAGAGATGTTAGGAAAATCAGAAAATGGGGAAGGGGATCCAACAGAACAGGGGATACAACAGAAAATGGGGAAGGTGATCTGGTCCTTGAAGGACAGGTTTGGAAGAGAGAAGATGAAGGGTAAGCTTTCCCAGGAGGAAAGGGTGGTCTGGGCAGAGATACCATGGTGGGGATGTGCAGTTGATGTTTAGGTAAAGCAGTGGGGTCCTGATGGATTAAGACTGAGGATCTGGCTTGGAGATGTTAAGGTTAAGTTTGGAAAGATAAATAGAAGGACAAGAAGAAAAAGAGAGTTCTGTGCTTTCCTTCTTTTATAAGTTGCTTTTTGACACATTAACTTATCAGGTGATAGGCAGGACCATCCCTTGCTCCTTCATTGGTCTGTTGTTAGGGGAATAACCATAGATCTTGAGGTGCTCCCTGTAAATAAAAATACTGTCTTCTAGGAGCTCCATTTTTATTGGCTGGCATACAAACTCCTTGTAAAAAAAAAAAAAAAAAAGTAAGCAGTTTTTCTTGGGGTACCTGGGTGGCTCATTCAGTTAAGCATTCAACTCTTGATTTCCGCTCAGGTTGTGATCTCACAGTTCATGGGATCAAGCCCCAAGCTGGGCTCCATGCTGACAGCACTGAGCCTGCTTGGGATCCTCCGTCTCTCTCTCTCTCTCTCTCTCTCTCTCTCTCTCTCTCTCTCTCTCTTTCTCTCACTTTCTCTCTGTCCCTCCCCTCCTTGTGTACACACAATTTCTCTCTCAAAATAAATAAAAAATAAAGAATTTTTAAAAATTTAAGCAGTATTTTTGTAAGAAACAATGAAATATTTCTACCAGGACCCACTAGCCCCTCCACCCCCATTTTTTAGAGATAACTATCATTAAATACTTCTTGCTTATTCTTCTTGGTGTTATTTATTAGGTCAACAAATATTTATTGAATGCCTATTATGGGCACAGGGGATACAACAGTGAATGCAAGTCCCAGCTCTCAAGGAGCTTCTGTTTCACTGGGAAGAAACAGGCAGTAAACAGCAAGCACATTTAAAAAAGTTACCAAATATTTTTATCTTATACGTACTCTTGCAGCTTGCTCTTTTCACTTGACCCTTGGCCAATCCTATATTTTTAAGTAATTTTTAAGTTTTTCCTATCACTATCATTTTAGATAGTACTAAAATGAACATTTTTACAGACTGTTTATGATCATCTGTAAGGTTAATTCCTAAGAGATGGAAACATACACATTTCTGTATTTGATAGACACTGCTTTGTTTCCCTTTAAAAATACTGTACCAACTTCTTTACCAATAGTGTAGGACAAAGTGCTGATTTCTTTATAGCTTATTCAACAAAGGGAATTACCAAGTGTATGGGAATTACTAAATACAGTAGGTTAAAAAATGGTATAGAAATTACACTTAAAAAGATTTTTAATTTATTTTTTAAATGCTCGTTTATTTTCGGGGGAGAGAGAGAGAATGAGTGGGGAGGAAGTGCAGAGAAAGAGGAGAGGACAGAGGATCCAAAGTGGGCTCTATGTTGTCAGCAGAGAGCCCGAGGCAGGGTTCAGATCTATAAACCTTGAGATCATGACCTGAGCTGAAGTTGGACACTCAACTGATTGAGCCACTCATGTGCCCCAAAACATTTTTAAAGGAGTGTTTCATTTTAAATATCTTGAAGAAATGATTACTTCCTCTTTGAGGCTGTTCTTGGTTCTTTTTATCATGCAGGGGAGAAAGCCACCACTCTTGTTTCAAGAAATCTCCAGGTTCTTGTGACTGGGAGTGGGAGGAGGGCTTGGCAGGGAAAAGTCCCTCCTTTATTTCTGATCTGGCTCTCTGTGGATGCTTGAAGGCTCAGTACCAGGATTTTCCAGGAGAGTGGAGTTGATATGTACAGGAGATCAACTTGCTCTGATTATAGAGACATGGTTAAAATATATTTGGTTTCAGTACTTAACTGAAAATCTGATGCAACTTCTAGAAAACCCATAAATGGCTTTAGACACACTTAAAAGAAGACCTAATCCTTTCTTTTAAAAATAGATGAAAATATTTTGTTTTCATCTAATCCCATCTTAAAAACAAGAACCCCCTTAAAGTGGTTCTAAACTAAAATGTTTGAGTCCATTTCCTATGTGCATTTGTTCTTTGGCATCTTCAGGGTTAATTGTTTGCTTTGCTCAGAGTTGAAATTAAGGATGTTTGGAAAGAAAGGTCTTGATTCTTCATATTAAATGTTGCTTGAGTGTGCTTAGCTTTCATCCATGAGAGAGTAAAACTCCCCTTGCAATGATTTTTAAAAAATGCTAATTCCTTCATCTCTGGGCAAAACAGGTAGGAACTCCAAAGATACTTGCTAATTTCTCTCACTTGAGGGTTCATAAAAGTTTGGTAAGCAGAAGTGATAACTGTGTCTCCTTCCGTTGTCCGTTTCCATCCTTCTGAACACTTGGTTCCCACAGAGGAAGCCATCCTGCTGAAGTCAGCCTCTAGGGAGCTTCCTTTTGTTTCTTCAAGATTAACCAGTTCTTCCCTGGCAGCAGCCGCAGGCAACTCTAGGAGAGACTCTTCTGGGCTTTTGGTATTTTTCCAAAGAGCATTTTTCTCCCCCAATTCCTCACTGGTAGTGAGGCTGCTTTCCTACAACGCCGCCTTCTTCAGATGAGATGCTGATTCTGATCTGCCATCTAGCAGTTTCCGGTAGCGGTAAGTGGTCAAGAGTGTTTTTCCGGGAGTTGGTCTCAGGTTCTCAAGAATGTCCTCTAGAGACCCAGCCTGTTTTCTGTGTAATTGCTAGAGCCTTCAGAATAGCTTTGCTTTTCTCATTGTTCTCTTTGCATGGTCATGGAATGGGTACCTGTTTGATCTCCCTGCATCCTCCCTTTTGGGACAGAGGGTTAGGTCCAAGCTGAGGTGAGTCTTGGGGAGCCTTCAAGGGTTGATGAGGCCAAGAGAAAAGTTAGCTCAGGGCTGTCTAGAGCTTTCTGTTTCTCTTTTCTAGGTTGCTCTCTAGATCTTTTCATCTTCTGGTGTGGTTGAGGTTTAACAAAAGTCTTCATTTTTCTCTTACTAAAAATAGTTTAGAAACTAGTTGGGTATGAGAAATAGGACATTTTCTTTATTTCCTTTTTCAAATTTTTATTCAGTTAGCATCACCTATTAAATGGCCGATAAGAGTAGCATCAGTGTCCATTTCTTCTTGGTTTGTGGTGTTTGTCACTTCCTTTGGGAGTAGTCGGTTTCATTTTTTCCAAGGGGTTTGTATCTAGCTCCTCTATTTAAGGTATTGTTTATTCTATGACTGATTCATGCTTTAAACATGAACAGTTTACTAAACTACCCTCTGAGGCTGGAGTGGTACGTTTTTAGTGCTGAGATTTGTCTGAACTGAGAAATCGATACTTCTAGCTGTTTGGTTGACAGATGTGAGAGTTTCTCAGGTCCCCGGTTAACAATTAGCTGTTTTGAAAAGAAACGAAACTGGTGAGAAACAATAATTGGGGACTGAAGACTTATTAGAAAGGGGATGAGGAAATATAGGACCATATGTGAATTACCAACATCCATGTTCATGAATGGTCACCTCTGTTCAGGTGTTGTTCTATGCTAGCCTTTACTGCAAAAAGTAAATTCAGAGTGATTTTTAAAAAACCCATATTTATCTGTCTTGTGCTTTTATATTGTTTCATCATGCATGCATTCTTTAAAAATGAAGGATCAAGTAATTTTTTGTGCCCCTGGGTTTGTTTTTTTGTTTTTTTTTTTGTGCACAGGAGGATTTTATTTTGTTCTTACATGGTAAATTGGAAATTTCCATTTAGTAGGAAAAGACTTCTTGTTTCAAAGTAAATTATAATGTAACTTTCCTATAAATAAAACTTGTTAATGGGTGCATTCTAGATGCTTGTATTGCATATACAAGAATTAGATGCTGGTATTTGTTTTCAGGATTTCTCACAAGAAGGTGTCAAAGAAAATAGTAACCTACAAGTGTTCCACATGTCTATAGACTTACTTGACCTTTTAGCAATATTAAATATTTTTCAAATGTTAATTTCTGATTAAGTATTAAATGCAAATATTAAATCTATTTACTGGTCATTGCATTTTCGGAGATTCTTTTTTTCCTTTGTTTCCTCTCTCCTTTTCTTTAGTCAGCTCAGGCTTGTTCAGCACCTGTACCATGTCAGGCTCCGTGCAGAATGCCCCGAGGAAGATGACACAGTAGGAAACCCTGAGCATTTTATTTCAATATATCCTTCTCTGACTCTTCTTTTGTTTTTTTTTGTTTTTTTTTTTTTTTTTTTTACAAATAGTTTATTGTCAAATTAGTTTCTACATAACACTCAGTGCTCATCCCCAAAGTGCCCTCCTTCATGCCCATCCCCCCCTCCCCCCCACATCCATCAGTCCTCAGTTTTTGTCAGCATTCAAGAGTCTCTCATGGTTTGCCTCTCTCCCTTTCCCCCACCATTTCCGCCCTTCTTCTCCCCCTTGGTCCTCCGTCAAGTTCCTCCTAATCCTCCTATACGTGCAAACATATGGTATTTGTCCTTCTCTGCCTGACTTATTTCGCTCAGCATAACACCCTCAAGGTCCATCCATGTTGCTACACATGGCCAGATTTCATTGTTTCTCATTGCCATGAAGTATTCCATGGTATAGATAAACCACATCTTCTTGATCCATTCGTCTGTTGATGGACACTTAGGCTCTTTCCATGTTTTAGCTATTGTGGAGAGTGCTGCTATGAACATTGGGGTACATGTGCTCCTATGCCTCAGCATTTCTGTATCCCTTGGGTAAATTCCTAGCATCCGACTCTTCTTTTGAAGCTGAGTGTTCCCTAGGACCTGTCCTTGTCCTTGTATTGACTCCGCCTCCCCCTCTGGCCTCTCCTCACTTCTTTTTATTCTTGTTCTTCCTCAGTGGGATCAATCCTTTCTCATGACTTCAGTGCTTACATGTATGTTGATGATTCCAAGTCTGCAAATTGGTGTTTTCTCTTTAGTGCTGAGGATATTTTCAACGATAAAGAGGAATTTCAAGCCTAATGTGTGCAAACTGAATTTATTATTCTAGCATCCCAATTCCTGCTTCTTTGTTTTCTCTTTCTTCTCCTTTCCCTGCTGTACTCATGGCACCTCTGTCCCCTCGTCCTGAGCCAAAAACCTACAAGTCATCTGAGATTCTTCTTTGTTCTGTACACCAACATAGGGACCGTTTATAAACTCTGTCAATTCAACTGCAGAAACATTTCTAGAATCCACCTCCTCTTGCCTGTTGTTATTGCTCCTCCATCTATTTCCATGCCAGGCCATGCTGTGAGCATAACCTTGCTACAAGTGCTGATAGCATGCACTTGCATAGAGAGACCCAAGAGAGTAATGGCAGTGGACAAGGGAGCCTGGATTATAACCATATCATTCTAAATTTTCTTCTGCCTCCCTATTACCTGCAGGATTAACCATGGGTCTTGAACGTAGCCGTGCTCTGTGCCACTTTACCTATCAAATGCGGATAATGATAGTCCCCACCTAGAAAGTTTTGGTGAGGAGTAAATGAGATGATACATGGCACGTATATAGCACAAGGCCAAGTACCCAGTGAGCAGTAATGATGATGGCAAAGATGAAGATGATTACTTCTTTCAGAATCCATCTCTAACTTTCCAGCTCCATGTTCCCTAAAATCTCATTGCCATGACTGTCACTGCTACCCAAACCTTCTCTTCCCTCTTACAGAACTAGATCTTTTCACATGCTCTTCCTTTTGCTTCTCATTACCTCATTTTGCTGAGCAAACTCTTCTTTCCTTTTCAAAAGGATTCAGCTCAGAATCACTCTCCGTGTGGTCTTAGCTGACTTCAGAAGACAGGCTCGGTGGCTCCGTTCCCTCTGCCTCCATGGTGCTCAGTGCTCCCTTCCATCACAGCCTGTGCTTGCCATTCTAATAGTCTATGTATCTGTTTTCATCTTCCCCAGACTATGGGCTTTTGAAAGGATACAGGTAGAAACTAATGATCCTTACCTCCCTCTACTGAGTCCAGGTTTGACATAGGCTAGGCACCCAGTAAGTGTTTGATGATTGAATACCAGCAGGGATGGCTCTCAAATTTGATAGGAGGTTTACTGCTTGTGGAGAGTTAAATATACAGTTAAGAAAAAAAAAAAGCTTTCCCTGCCTTGAGTACTAACTTTGTAGCAGGTGGCACTATGCTAAATTCTTTATAGGCATGCCTAGTGATCTAATGAGTTACTCTAATTGTCCCTGTTTACAGATGAGAAAATCAGGGCTTAGGAGAGAGGGAACTTGCTGGAGGTTTTGAAGCTGGCAGGACCTTGCAGACTGGTGGAGGAAAGGGAAGTGAGAGGGGAAGGAAGATGACTAAGCCAAGGGAGGTGTGTTTGTGAGAGAAAGGCAGCATGGGAAGGGCAAAAACACACTGGCGAGGTAGCAAGGGCAGGCTGGGAAAGGAGAAAGGAAAGAGAAAGAGAAACAAGGAGAGCAAGTGAAAAAATGAACGGGATAAACAAGGGGAGGAGGGGAAGCAGGGTTCTCACCGCTTCAGAATCTTGTGGCCAGGGAACAACTGCATGCCTGACAGAACCTAAACAGACTGCAGCGTTAACATGACCACTCACAACAAAATCAATCTAGTCTACATTCCATGAGAAAATAGAATAATTTATTGTTAGGCCATGGTAATTAGATATAATTCCTAAGCAATTTATAAATGTGGCTGTACAACCATCACTCATACACACACACACACACACACACACACACTCACTGGCTTAAATTGTGTTCACTTTTGTCCACTGTGGACAGTCTGCAAGTGCCTATGGCTGTTGTCAGCTGTCACTGACACTAAATGTGATTAAAACATTATCTACACCTCCCACCCACTATCACATTCAAGGCTACACCCATGTAGGAAAGAAGCACAGTCCTACTCCTTATCCTTTGCTGAGCCTCCTCCCAAGGCTGAGATTTCCCTGTTGCACCAGGATTTCCCTTTCCAGAGTTGTCTTGCTGTGCTTCAGCCTCACCTCCTTATCCCTCAGGGGCCGGGCCCCAGGGGCTGTTCCTGGGCTGGTAGGCAGGGTTGCCAGAAGATAAGACCACAAGGTCACCTTGTCCAGAGGTGGGAGGACTCCCTGGGGCTTTGCTTTTTGCTTTGGGGACCTGGGGCCAGAGGAAGGACAGGGCAAGGGAGAAGATGGAGGGCAGCAGGAGGAGGGAAAGGCTGGTGCCCTAATTATGCCTTCCCAGCTTCCCATCCTCAGATAGCACCATTGCTCAGGCAAGAGGGCTTTTCAAGGTTTCCCTACGCCCACCCTGGTGCCGGCCTCCTGGACAGCCCTCCTCCCTTCCACTCTTGGTTGCGTTAGTCCTCAGAGACCAGGTGAATTGGTTTGGGAAGAAAGTGAGTGAGTGAAAAACATGAAGGAAAGGTAAGGAAGCAGGAAAGGGAAGCTGGGAGACTGAAAGAGGGGGGGAAGGGAGGAAGTAGTAGAAGAATAGACAGAAGGGAGGAGGAGAGGGAACACGTTTTGGGGAGTGAACCATATATACGTATATATTTAACCTCAAAACAGCTCTAGGAGAAAGGCATTGTTGTCTTTATTTTACAGATTCAAAGATTTAGTCTTAGGAAGGGTAAGTGACTTGGTCAAAGTAACACTAGATAAAAAGTTGCTGAGCTGAGATTAGAATCCTATTATCCTAGAAGTCTCTTCCATATAGTACAGTGTTCCTGAAGATGAGAAAGCAGAGTTGGGGAGGGAGGAAGGCAAGCCGGCCAGAAGAGAATGGAGAACGGAGGGAGAAGAGGCCAGGAGGTGCTCACAAGGGGTGAGGGCCGGGGTTGGGCTTGTTGAAGCTGTAGGAGTCCTTTCTCCCTTGGCCCTGTGTCCTGAGAACTGGAGAGAACCCACTGTGCTCAAAGGGAGTAGAGGATTCCCCTGGGGGCACTCTGATTCCTCCCGAGACCCAGAGATGAAGACAGGCAGGGATGGGCTCACCTGGGCAGCACTCTGGGTAAGTAAGGAGAAGCTGCCAGGAATCTGCCCCTTTTTGTTCTCCTGGCTTCCGCCGCTCCTGTCTTTTCCTCAACTGCCTTGGCTCTTTTCTTTCCCCTTTCTTCTCCCATGTCCTCTAGTTCCTCCTTTGCATTTCTCTTGCTCTATCTCCTTTCTTTCTTTCTCTTTCTTTCTTTTCTCTCTCTCTCTCTCTCTCTTTCTCTTTCTCTTCCCTTACTTTCTTTTCTTTCTTATTTAGAGAAGGGGGAGGCAGAGAGAGAGAGAGAGAGAGAGAGAGAGAGAGAGAGAAAGAGCAAGAACAAGTGGGGGAAGGGCAGAGAGAGAGGGGGGAGAATCTCAAGCAACTTTGCACTGTCAGCATGGAGCCTCATGACGGGTTCCATCTCACATGATCTGAGCCAAAGTTGGATGTTTCACTGACTGAGGCACCCAGGTACCCCTCTATCTCTTAGGTTCAGTCTTTCTCTTCCCACTATTTTCCCTTCTCTCAGTTTATTCCCAGGGCTGTTCCCTCACCACAAAAACATTTTGACTTCAAAGATTTCTTATCCATTCACACTTATCTGCTTTGTTTTATTGTAGAATGTCCTGAAGGAAGTTAGACTCACTGTGCTCATTTAATCCTAATGTTTATGCAGCTACTTTGACAGAGAAAGTTCAGAGGGCTGCCTTCAAGACAACTAATATCTAATGAGCCTTTTCATCTTGTGCCCCCATTCCCAATAGTTCATTCAGTATGTTCTGAGACTTACAGAGTGTATTTACCCTGCATTCTGTAATGAGTTACTGGAAAAAGCAGGAATCCAAGGGTTGCCTGTTTGATTCCCAAGGACAAGCTTCCAACCACCCCATCCTGCTGCCCCTTGAGCAGGTCAGTGGGCTGGCCTTTCCCTTGGAGGCCTCTTGGGGAGTTTATTGCATTCAGAATGGGTTGTTTGTCTTGTAGGTTTTGGACCATAATCCAACAGCATACCAAAACCAGATTTACCTTTCTGAGTTAGACTAATACTAGCTCAGGAGACTGGTAACATAAAATAAGAATGACAATTTGAAACGTGTAATATAACTGTCAAGAGGACCAGAATGTTCACTTCAGCATGTATGACTAGTGTACTCTTTCCCTGTAGGCAGACTTCTGTGGGAAAGCAAGTTATTATCAGCAGGTTGCTTGGTGATCATGGAATTGGAGCATGGGGAATTAACTATAATAACTTGATTGTTGAATGGCCTCAGATCATTAAAGGGAATCTCCATTTGAACGCTTTGTTTAAAATGTTGAGTCACCTGCGCTCAGGTGTACCCATATTCACTATAAGTAGAGACCTTGTGGAATCATATTATGGACAGGATGCGCTCCTGGATACAGGATACAGCTGTTGAAGCAGCTTTTCTAACTTGGATATCTTGTTATCTCCCTCAGTCTCATGGTGTCTGAAATCAACTCCTTACTTTCCCTGAACAAACTAGAGTCTTCCTTTTGACTTTGTTATTCTTCCATTAGGAGAGTTATTTTCTATAACCAAGATTCAAAACCTGAACTGGAAATGTAAAAAAAAAAAAAAAAAAAAAAATCCTTTATGCAAGTATAACTTTCAATGTTTTTTAAAAAAATTACTCACTGCTTTTTAAAATGAAGTAATACACAGAAAAGTCCTTAGCTTTTACTTAACTACCCCTTGCTCTGTCTTCCTCTTTTCCCGTTTCTCTTTCTTCTGAATCGCCCCCCTCCCCCCCACCATGACTTTCACACAGGGAAGCCACCATTTTAATCACTTGCATGAGATGAAACCAAGAATTAAATAAGACCTGCCAGCAGCTTTCCTTTTCCCATTTCCTTGACTTTGGGGGGATATCAAAAGCAAGGAATGTATGCATATAAAGACTCTTTGCTTCAGCACTTGGAAATAGTTGAATTTCAGAATTCCTACTTCTAGAGCTAGATTTCACGTTAGCAAACCGTTTCTCTCACCTGATTGGCTTACTCTAATTCCTTAGACCAACTGGTCCAAAAGTTCAACACAAGATGACTTTTTCTTTGCTCTGACATCTTGTAGAACTGGAGTGTCAGCTGAGGTATTTTGGTGAGTTGATAAATGTCCGAGAATGACAGCACTCAATTTCACTTCTTCAAAGTTAAACTAACATCTGTTATATTAGTGTGAGTCCTCCGTTAAGTAACAGTCTGGAATCGTTGCTGTCAAAAGGAAAATAGTGAACTGGAAGCAACATGGGCCTGAAGGTCTATTCTTAACTTTTCATTTTAACTTTATGTCTTAAGGAAGGAAAATACTTGAAGAAGGTCATTAAGAAGAAATAACTTTCACAAATCTTATGGAAATATTAATTCATTCAATACTGATTATATTATCATTCTGGATGAATTATTAAATAGAGAATATTTTCTACAAGAGCCAAACAGCTAAAATTTACAAAATGAATTTATTCAGTATTTTTAAAATAAAAGGTTTTGAAGACATTTTGAAAGGTGGTATTAGAGAAATTAAAAATGAAATAGCTATATGGCTTAGAGGTGGTTTTAGGAAGGATATGGTATTGCTTTACGTTTGCTTGCTTAGGAGCTTTTAAAATGGGAAGTGCTTGCAGAATTACCTAAAAGAAGAAGGGGAGGGGTGATAACACGGATATATTTTTTTAGTTGTCTTTGTGTTATATATTCATCTTTTGAACTGGTTATCTGTTAGTACTAATCCCTCAAAGCAATGTAGCAAACCATTAAGAAGAAAGAATAAATTGGCCAGTGGCCAGTACTCTTATTAACTTCCTGGGAGATTGAATTTCTTTTTTCTGCTTGCACCTAATTGCCACCTGTCAGGGTGTAGTGTCCCTTTTGCCATCTTGCTTAAAGAATCATTATTCCTTTCACCTGCTCCAGGGACTCTGAGCCCACGAAAACACAACACGTTTGTCTTACTCCCCAGAGAGAATTTTAAAGCCCTAACAAGTTGGCTTAGAACTTGCACATGAACCTTAATCATCTGGCCAGATGGGGCCACCAGATCCAGATATCCTTGTCACAGAATCCATTCATCCTTTTCCATGCTCCCATGTTGTATCAGTTGTGACTATTTTTATTTATTTTTATCTTTTAAGTAGGCTTCAAGCCCAGCATGGAGCCCAGCACAGGGCTTGACCTCACGATCCTGAGATCAAGACATGAGCTGAGATCAAGAGTCGGACGCTTAACTGACTAAGCTATCCAGGCACCCCTGTTGTGACTATTTTTTTTTTTTAGAACAAAGATAGTCATTTTTCAATGAAAACCCACTTTTATCCATATTATTTCTTGCAGGAAGACCCTACCTCAAAAATCCTTTCAGTGCATGTCTGTCTTGTCTGTCTTTCTTTCTTGTGCTTCCTTTTGTTTTCTTCTGCAAGCTTTGCAAATTTCTCTTCTTCTTTGTGCTCTTCAGTTTGCCTGCAACACTCTTCCTATTGTTAAGTAAATATTGTTCATCATTTCACAACTTTCCTAGGCTGGAGATGTGGGTGTAAAAGAGGATGGGGTCTGGGTAGAAGGAGGAAGTAGACGAGAAAGTCACAGTGGCCCCCAGCTTGGGGAGATCTAAGACATTCTGGAGCATGGGGCTGAGTCCTAGGAAGGAATAGTTGCTAAAAGGGAAGTTTCTTTACACCTACTGTGGTGAACATTGAGTAATGTATAGAATTGTCAAATCAATATGTGGTATACTTGAAACTAATATAACATTGTATGTTAATTACACTTCAATAAAAAATTAGAAAAAGGAAGTGCCTTTTTGTGTCTGAAAGCCCTTGGTCCGTTCCTAATAGAAATTTAAGACATCATTCATTCTTTCATTTATCTAATAGTTATTGAGCATTACTGTATGCCAGTCATGCATTGGATGCTGGCGATATAACTGTGGACCAGACAGATGAAGTCCATGCTCTACTGGAGTTTGTGGACTGAGGATGCAGCCAATGTAACATAATAGGCAAGTATGTTCTGAGTGATATGGGCTCTGAAATGGGAACTTCTAGTCTATATGAGAGCACATAGAGGTGCTCCTATCTCTGATTTGGGGGATCAGAGATGCCTTGTAGAGGAAGTGATGTATAAATTGATATTGGAAATAAAAGTAGGAGTTAGTCTGGTTAAGGGGTTGGATGGAGTTAGGTGGTTATAGGCAGAGGGAAGAGCATGTGCTGGACTTGTAGCTGGAAATAAGCTGAATTGAGTACTTCTGTTGTATGGACATGACGGGATGCAAGGAGGAATGGGGGCTGTGAGGAGAGTGAGGAGAAATCAGGCTAGAAAAATGAACAGGGACATCCAACGATGTGGAACACCCAAGGAATCACGTTAGAATCCGGTCTTTCTTTTCTTTTTATTAAAGTTTATTGATTTATTTTGAGAGAGCTGGAGAGAGAGCAAGCGACCGAGAGCGCGCTCGAGCATGCGCACAAGAGTGGGGGAGGGGCAGAGAGAGGAGGGGAGAGAGAATCCTAAGCAGTCTCTGCATTATCAGCATGGAGCCCTATGCGGGGCTCGATCCCATGAACTGTGAGGTCATGTCCTGAGCTGAAACCATGAGTCCGACTCCTAACCCACTGAGCCACCCAGGCTACCCTTGGTCTTTTTTCCCTAAGGCTGTCAGGAAGTAATTGGAGTTTTTTGTCCAGACTGTCAGAGATGCCACTTACCGTTTATATCAATGTTTGTGCTTCCATGTGGACCCTGACCTGTAGGTGGCTACGGCTGGAGCAGGGAAACCTGTTTTGAGCAGTGCAGGGAAAAGCAATCACTGGTCAGCAACCACTCCTAGAGGCAACCAGATGCCTGCCGCTTCGGTGGGGGACCTGGTGAGGAGGCAGCAGAGGGCTCATCTAGGGCAGCACAGTTGCTAGAAGACATGGGGGCAGAAACAGAAGAGTTAGTGGTCTACATTTAAAATGGAAGGATTTATCCCTGCTTCTAGCAGCACCTGGCAGCAGTTGCCCTATTTTCTTATACAGAGTCATCATTTTAATAACCGGTCCCTAGAAAGGCGGTAGGTCTCACAGAGTGCCAGTGCTCCTATTTGTCAGGCACATGCAGGGGTAGCTGTGCCCTCAGCAGGCTGCCGCTTTTCCTGGAGGGGGTGGATGGAACTTGTGGATCTGGGGGCACGGCAGGAGGCAATATGGATGGCTTCAGGCTTCTTAGACTCTCAAAGATTTGTAGTGGAGCGGTAGTAGACATTGATGAATTTCCTCTGCAAACCCCTGTCTTGTAACTGCTAAGCCATAAGCATTGCTGTTCCTATGCTCTGGTCTCTATATGACTGACCAACTTCTTCTTCATGTGTCTTTACTGCATCTTGCCACACCACCTCTTTGAACAGAGAGCGAGGAAGTCGTTTCTCTTTCAAACTGAAAGAACACGTATTCAGTACCTCTGCCTAACCGGTCGTGTGTTTGAAAAGTCTCCTGGGGTCATTTTCATTTCCACAGTCTATTGGGTTCTAAATGTTTGAAATCATTTGTTTGCCCCTTTCTATACTCATTCTAAATCTTTAATAGAGTTTACCATATGAAGGCAATTAGAGCACATGCAGGGAAAAATGGAAAGATAATAACATTATTCTGGCTTTTTTTGGTAACTACCTGGAGAAGACTATGCACAGAATAAATGGAGAAACATTTAACTGCATTTTGTTTCCCTAGAGCCTGGCCAATAATTTCGGTTCCTATGCAGCTCCCACAGTTTAGCAGTGGTTCCCAGTGCTAGCTGTGGGAAGGAATCATCTAATGACATTTAAATAAAAAGCAGATGCTGTAGCTTTACCCCTGTTATATTCTGATTTATAGGATTTGGGATAAATTAGAAAATTTGGCTGAATTTTAATGCCAAATTGAATGGCATATTTGGGCTTACTTTATGTTGTTTCATATAGTATCTATAATATGAATAGATTATTTTTGTGTAGAATTATTCTTACCTACATAAGATAAATGGATTTAAGCCTGATAAATGGAATCTGTTATTTGTGATTGTGTCAATGATTCCTAATCATTTAGATTTGACTAGGAAGAAAGTTAAAAGATGGAAATTTATGGTTAATGGGCATTTTTCCAAACACTAATGTTGTGTACTTTTCTTTTCTACATAGGCCAACTGTTGAAGCCTGGTGAAAAATAATTGGGTGCAATAATGTTCCGCAGTAAAAAAAAATCACTTGGTAAGTGTTGAGGTTTTCAGATGCCACAAAGTGAATCTGACTTTTAATCTTTATTTTATTATTATACTTACTAAACTCCATTTTGCTTTGTAGAGGTGTAATTTATATACAAAAATACACAAATCTTAAGTATTCAGTTTGATGAGTTTTGACAATTGTATATACTTATCTGGACCAACCCCAAAGCTAGATAATAGAACATTTCTATCACCCCAGAAAGTTCCCTTGTGCTCTTTAAAAATTATTTATTTCTTTTAAAGTTTATTAATTTTGAGAGAGAGAGAGTGAGTGGTGGAGGGGCAGAAAGAGAGAGCAAGAGCACGATTTCCCCGCACTATCAGCCAGTGCAGAGCCTGCTGCAAAGCTTGAACACACGAACCATGAGATCCTGTGTTGAGTCAAAATCAAGACCTGGGTGCTTAACTGACTAAGTCACCCAGGTGCCCCCCAAATTATTTATTTTTAACTGAAGTAGAGTTGTTATACAATATTATTAGTTTCAGGTGTACAGCATAGTGATTTGATATTTATATATATTACAAAATGTTCATTGTGATAAGTGTAATTACCATCTGTCACCATGCAAAATTATTATTTACCATATTCCCTATGTAATACTTCATATTCCTGTGACTTATTTTATAACTGGGAGTTTATACTTGTTAACTCCCCCTTTCCTCTGGCAACCACCAGTTTGTTCTCTGTATTTATCAGTCTGTTTCTATTTTGCTTTGTTCATTTATTTTTTAGATTCCACATAAAAGTAAAATCATATGGTTTTGGCTTTCTCTGTCTGATGTATTTCACTAAACTTCATACCCTCTAGATCCATTCATGTTGTCACAAATGGCAAGGTTTCATTCTTTCTAATGACTAAATAGTATTCCTCTGTGTGTGTGTGTGTGTGTGTGTGGTATATCTTTGCCCATTCATCTGTTGGTAGACACTGGGATGCTTCACTTTTTGCTATTGTAAATAATGCTGCAATAAACATAGGAGTGCATATATCTTTTTGAATTAGAGGTTTTGTTTTTTTGGGGTAAATAACTCGAAGTGGAATTGCTGGACTGCATGGCATTTTTTTTTTTTTTTAATGTTTATTTTTGGGAGAAGGCATGAGTGGGAAGGTGCAGAGAGAGAAATCCAAAGTGGGCTCCACCCTGATGGCAGAGAGTCCAATGCAGGGTTCAAACCCACGAACCGTGAAATCATGATCTGAGCCAAAGTCAGATGCTCAACTGACTGATCCATCCAGGCACCCTTGGTATTTCTGTTTTTAATCTTTTGAGGAAACTCTATACTGTTTTTCATAGTGGTGGTACAAATTTACCTTTCCACAAACAGTGCATGAGGGTGCCCTGTTCTCCACATCTTCACCGACATTTCTTATTTCTTGTCTTTTTGATTCTACCATTCTGACAGATGTGAGGTGCTATCTCATCGTGGTTTTGATTTGCATTTCCCTGATGCTTAGTGATGTTGAGCATCTTTCCATGTGTCTGTTGGCCATCTGTATGTCTTTGGAAAAATGTCTGTTCAGGTTCTCTGACCATTTTTAATTGGATTTTATCTATCTTGATTTATATGAATTCTTTAAATATTTTGGATGTTAGCCACTTACCAGATATATTATTTACAAAGATCTTCTTCCATTTAGTAGGTTGCCTTTTCATTTTGTTGATGGTTTTCTTCACTGTGCAAAAGACTTTTAGTTTGATATAGTCCCAATTGTTTGTTGTCACATGCAAACAGTGAAATTTTACTTCTTCTTTACCAATTTGAGTGCCTTTAATTTCTTTTTCTTACTTGATTGCTGTGGCTTGGACTTCCAGTACTGTGTCGAATAAAAGTACCAAGAGTAGACATCCCTGTCTTGCTCCTGACCTTAGAGGAAACATTTTTAGCTTTTCACCACCAAGGATGATGATAGCTGTGGGTTTGTCATATGTGGCCTTTATTATGTTGAGATACGTGCCGTCTACATCCACCTTGCTGACATTTTGTTTTTATCTTCTGCATCTGTTGAGATGACCATATGGGTTTGTCCTTCATTTTTGTTGATGTGGTATATCACACTTTTGATATGTGGCTATGGAATGATCTTTACATCCCTGGAAGAATTTTCTGAGAACAGGACATTCTTGTCTATAGTCTTGTCACAACACCCAAAAAGTAAAACATTAATTAATGACATAGATTTCTATTTTTCAATTTTTCCTCTTATCTCTCAGAGCTGATTTTTATTTTTGGTACAGTATCTAATAAATGTTCACACACTGGATTTGGCATTTAATCCCTTTGTTTTCTTTTAAACTTAGACCAGTTTTTCATTATATAGAATTTTGGAAAAGTCTAGTCCAATTCCTAACTAAATTTGGATTGTACATTTTTGGCACAAGTACCATATAGTTTGTTTTCTTTTTTTAAATATAATTTATTGTCAAGTTGGTTTCCATGTAACACCCAGTGCTCATCCCAACAAGTGCCCTCCTCCATGGCCATCACCCTTTTCCCCCTCTCCCCCACCCCTCATCAACCCTGAGTTTGTTCTCAATATTTAAGAGTCTCTTCTGGTTTGCCTCTCTCCCTCTTTCCCTCCCTCTCCTTAACTATTTTTTTCCCCTTCCCCTCCTCTATGGTCCTCTGTTAAGTTTCTTCTGATAAACATATGAGTGAAAACATATGGTGTCTATCTTTCTCTGCCTGACTTATTTCACTGAGCATAATACCCTCGAGTTCCATCCACATTGCTACACGTGGCCAGATTTCACTCTATCTCATTGCCATGTAGTATTCCATTGTATATATAAACCATATCTTTTTGAACCACTCATCAGCTGATGGACATTTTCTAATGGACAATTTATTAAGTAGTGTTTTCATGAGGAATGCAACTTTCTGATCTTCCTCACATAGAATTTAATTTTACAGACCAATAATAATTTCTGGGTAATGAGGCTAAATGTTTTGGCCACATATGTGGGTCTATATCTGCTCTGGCACAGATGTCTGGAGAAAACTGACACCATCCTTTACATCATCATAATTGGGAATGATGCATCTTTAGGTTACATCAGTTCCTATAGATTTGGTCAAAGATTGGAGAGCTATTATAACCTAAAGTATTCAGGCAGTCAGTTAACATTTTTGAGCCCCTAATATAGGCTAGGAAATGCCACTCTTTCTTGACTTTAAGTAGGTTTTTTTTACAGTTCAGTAAAATGCATGTATATTCACACAATTGTTAAGTTTACAGTAGCAGTGATAACTTAGAAATTGTTAAACAGTACTGCAAGTGGTATATTTGCCAGACTAGAGACTTTCTAATCAGCCTGGGGTGGTCAGGAGGAAAAATCATGCAGAAGTGATTTTTTTTTTTTTTTACTTCAGTGAGATATTTAATATTTGCAACATTTAATAAAAGTGTGCTTAAATTTATGTAAATTTTCACAACATCATCAGGAAGCTTGGGCCATTAGTGATGTAGATGAAAATCTAATAGGCCCAAACAATGTATTGTAGGGAAACAAAAATTTTCTCTTACATATGCTTTATTATTTATTATCATCATATTCATATAAATCTCACATTCTTCAAGATAGAAAGAATTCCAGGTAATTCAGTCTATTTTCTGTTCTTGTTAAAAATTTTGATTCCAGTATAGTTAACATAGAGTGTTATATTAGTTTCAGGTGTACGATATAGTGATTCAGCAATTGTATACATTACTCAGTGCTCATCATAAGTGTATTCTTTATCTCCTTCATGTTTCACCCATTCCTCCCCCCTCCCCCCGGTAGCCTTTAGTTCTCTCTAGTTAAAGTCTGTTTTTGGTTTGTCTTTCTTTGTTCATTTAAATCTGTTTCTTAAATTCCACATATGAGTGAAATCACCAGATTTTGTCTTTCTGTGACTGATTTAGTTTACTTAGCATTATGATTTCTGGCTCTATCCATGTCACCTGAAATGGCAGGATATCATTTTTTTTTTTTTATGGCTGAATAATACTCCATTATATATACACACCAAGTCTTCTTTATCCACTCATCTACCACAGAACACTTGGGCTGCTTCCATAATTTGGCTATTGAAAGTAATGCTGCAATGAACAAAGGAGTATATGTATCCCTTCAAATTATTGTTTTTGTATTCTCTAGTTAAATACCCAATAGTGGAATTCCTGGGTCATATGCTAATTCTGTTTTTAATATTTTGAAGAACCTCCATATTGTTTTCCTCACTGTCTGTATCATACTGTATTTTCACCAAAACCCACATGAGGGTTCCTTTTCTCCACACTTGATATCTCTTGTGTTTTTGATGTTAGTCATTCTGACAGGTGTGAGGGGATAGAGATCTCATTGTGGTTTTGATTTGGATTTCCCTGATGATGAGTCATCTTGAGCATCTTGTCATGTGTCTGTTGGCCATCTGTGTGTCGTCTTTAGAGAAATGTCTGTTCATGTCTTCTGCCCGTTTAACTGGATTCTTTGTTTTTTCATATTGAGTTGGATAAATTCTTTATGTATTTTGTATACGAACCCTTTATCAGATATGTCATTTGCAGATATCTTCCTCCATTCCATGGATTATCACTTAGTTCTGTTGGTTGTTTCCTTTGCTGTGCAGAAGGTTTTCATTTTGATGTAATCCCAGTAGTTAATTTTTGCTTTTGACTTGCTTGCTTTAGGAGACATATCTAGAAAAATATTGCTATAGCTAATGTCTAGGAAATTACTTCCTGTTCTTAGGGGTCAGGCCTCGCATTTAGGTTCTTGCTCCATTTTGAGTTTATTTTTGTGTATGGTGTGAAAAAGCGGTTCCAGTTTCACTTTTTTTTTTTTTTTTTTTTTTGCCTGTAGCTGTCCAGTTTTCCTAACACCATTTATTGAAGAGACCTTTTCCCATTGTATATTCTTGCCTCCTTTGTTGAAAATAATTGACCATATAATCATGGATTTATTTCTGGGTTTTCTATTCTGTTCCATTGATCTATGTGACTATTTTAAATAAAATTCATTTATTTTGAGAGAGAGACACACACACACACACAGAGAAAGAGAGTGCAAGCGGGGTAGGGACAACAGGGTGGGTGAAACCCAACCCGGCTCTGCACTGTCAGCACAGAACCAGAAATGCCGCTTGAACGCCTGAAACCATGAGATCATGACCTGAGCCAAAATCAAGAGTCAGATGCTTAACTGGCTGAGCCATCCTATGTGTGTACTTTTTATGCCAGTTCCATACTGTTTTGATTACTGTAACTTTGTGATACATCTTGAAATGTGGGATTGTGATACCTCCAGGTTTGTTCTTTTTCAAGATTGCTTTGGCTACTTGAGGTCATTCCATACAAATTTTAGGGTTGTTTGTTCTAGGTCTGTGCAAAATACTGTTGATATTTTGATAGAGATTGTACTAAATCTATAGGTTTCTTGGGGTGCTATGGACATTATAACAATATTTGTTCTTCCAAAACATGAGCTTAGAAAATAGTTTCATTTGTTTGTGTTATCTTCAATTTCTCTGATCAACTTTTTATAGTTTTGAGAGTATGAGTCTTTCACCTCCTTGCTTAATTTATGTCTAAGTATTTTATTATATTAATTGCAATTATAAATGGAACTGTTTTCTTAATTTCTCTTTATGCTACTTCATTTTTAGATATGGAAGGGCTGCAGATTTCTGCATATTGATTTTGGATCCTGTAATTTTACTGAACTCCTTTATTGGTGAATTCTAGTAATTAATTCTAGTAGTTTTTTGGTGGAGTCTTTAAGGGTTTTCTACATAAAGTATCATGTCATCTACAAATCATGAAAGTTTTACTTCTTCCTTACCAATTTGGATGAATTTTATTTCTTGTCTAATTATTATGACTAGGACTTGGAGTACTATGTTGAATAACAGTGGTGAGAGTGGACATCTTGTCTTGTCCCTGATCTTAGAACAAAAGCTCTCAGTTTTTCACTGTCAAGTATGATGTTAGCTATGGGTTTTTATTAGGTTGAGGTATGTTTGCTCTAAACCTATTTTGTTGAGAGTTATTTTCTTTTTTATCATGAATGGGTGCTGTACCCACCTGTAAACTCCAGGCATTTTTCAAACCAATGCTTTGATGCTGCATGTCCTCGAGGATGTTTGTTGTGCCATCTCTTTTAGGGTAGGGACTCTGCTCCATGTTGTCCTTTCTCCTGACTCTCCCAGACTGGAGCAGGCTGAATTTTGAAGTTGCAGGTATTCAGCTCTGATGGTTGTAATAACTTGCGAAATTACACCCCTCTGGTTTTCATTGCCAAATGTTATGAGGATTATCTGGGCCTGAGGTGCCTGTTGTGAGGGTCTGTTTCATTCCAATCTCTGAACCTGTGGCATCCCTGATTTCCATGGACAGGCCTGTGGGTCTGTTGAGATCCTGACTGTGTCTCCGCCCTTCTACCCTCTTTGATGTGTCCTCTTCTTTACATTTTGCTGTGGAGAGTCTGTTCTGCCAGGCTTCTGGTGGTTTCTGGGTTATTTACGCTGAAGTGGCTGTTACCTAGTTTGTATCCCTTATATCAGATGAATTTAGGGTTCTCCTGGATTATCTGGAAGCTCTCTGTTCTTGGCAATTCACCCTTTCCATGTAGCTTATATGGGAGGCCCCAGACAAATCATTTTAAAGCATATGAAGAGCATTATTCTTGTGTAAAATTCCTAATTGAGATTTCATGTAGTTTGATAACAGAGGAAGGAAAAGAAGTAGGTAATAATGGCTTTCTTTAAGCTAGCTAAAACTGTTCTTGTTTCCAAAGAACCAAGGAGGTTGTGGAGCCAGCATGCATCCCTCTCCAGGGAAGCCCTCATCCAGCATGTTGATGGGGTGTGATCTGTCACATTATTTCTTTCGTTGACATTTTGTGGGCTCCCTCCTCTGAAAAATATTAAAAACTATATCTTACAATGGCGTGGGTATAAAGACAAATATAATCCATTACTACTATATTTGTTTTTTTCTTCTAATTTTAAAATAAATTAAAATGTAAACATTTTTATGTGTCCCTACAAGTATTGTGGGCCCTAGGCAATGTGTCTCCTGTGCTTAAAAAGGACGTAGTTTTTTTGGTTGAAATGTATCTTCCTGCTTCTCAGGCATTATTGTGATCATACACTATTTTTCAGGTAGTGGGTTGGTCCTACTTTAGAGGATTGATGATAAAGATATATAAGACATGGAAACTACCCTTATAGGCACTGTATCCATGCATCCATGCGTATGAAAGTACATGTATGTATATTACTATAGATGTTTAAGGAGTGTTATTTCTGCTTGTGTTTATCCCTTATGGAACAACAGGAAATCCAAAAGTTCTTTCTTAAGTACTTTTGCAGTTATACTTGTGAAGGTATTAGTTGTTTTTTTGAGCTTGGTTTTTGTTTAATATTTTGAAATTTTTGAAATTTTTTTCAAAATCCTCTATTTTCTTAGTTAACTGAAAATGAGGCCATTAGAATGAAGTGATAATCAGCATTGACCAGTGATATACTAAGAACAGTGCTGGTTTTAAAAACCTCTCATAACTTTGGAGTTAGTATTTTTTAATGAGTTTTCTTGTATGCTTTAATCCAGAGACTAAACCTTTGCTGTTCATCTTAAGTCTTTCAGGGCATAAGCTTTCCATTCATACGTTCATCAGCTCTTTAACTGGGAGAGGAGGAGGCAGCATTGGCATTCTTAGTCCTACTTATGTTCTAGATTTTTATGCCATGCTTAAATCTCTTTGAAATAGGAGTCTTTTTTTTTTTTCCTCCATAGAGAGAACACCGCATACTTAAATTCTTCCCATCATAGTCACTGTGAACAGTTGCAAAAAGAAAGTGTAGAAAAGAGCTATCTTCTGGCTCTCATACACTTTGCAAAATTGTGTGCTGCTCTAAGTTTATTATGTGGTATTACGTAGGCTTTGAGCAATCTGATGTTTTATTACTCAGGACATGGGCTAGATTGGGCTACTGTTAAAGAACCTCTAGTCACCGGGGACTCTCTAAAGAGGGCTGATCCTCAACAACATCCTTTATCCCTTCTCAGTGGGTATAGGGGGTGGTGGGTATTTTCTCCTTCAACGTACTTTATTCTTGGTCTTCATGACTCTTGTGGAAATTCTTGCTCCTCAGACTGCTATGATCCTATCTCCTTCACTGGACCTCAGTGGTGGAAATTTCCCCTGGTTCAGTCTTCTATACTTTTCTTGATGTATACTGTGTTCGTCAGAGTACTCTTCTCCTTCTGCTCTTCTCTTTGGAGATGACTCTTAAATCTTCAGTGTCTATTGTGACATCTTACTTAAATGTTATACCTTATTCCCAATTGCTACTGTCTTTGATCTAATAATTCTATGAATATACCTTTGGGCTGTATAGAATCAGTCATCTTGTCTAGATTTTCTTCCAACTTGACAATCTATTCCTATAGAATAGGAATACCAATTATAGAATAGGAACTACCATTGCTGATGGTAGTTCAGGCATGTAATTTTGAAGATAGATCATTCTCTGGGCAGTAAATTCTCCTAAATGTTAACTAGAATTTTACATCCTTGTTAAGTTTACTTTCTTTTCCGTAGTTGGAATAACAATATTTGTTCTGCCATTTATAATAAAGATCATCAAATGTTTAAAGGTCTTTTTCATATTGGTGCTCTCACAGACACATGGAGAATACTGTTTGACCAAATATCCAGGCATCTCATTGCCCAGTTGAGTTGACACATTAAAATTAACCATCACAGCCATATTTTAGTTTATTGTTATTCTTAAATTTGTCTCTCCTTTTAGTTCTGTCAGCTTTGTTTTATATTATTTCTAGGTTACATGATTAGATGTATACAAATTTAGAGTTACATATTTCTGGAAGGATAATATTTTATTATTATGGAGTGGCCCTATTTATCTTTGGTAATTTTTACTGTATTAAAGAACACTTTATCTGAGATTGGTGTAGTGATACCAGGTTTCCTCTGATTAATGCTTACATGTTATATATTTTTTCTTTTAACTTTCAACATTTTAGAGTTCTTAAATTTAAGACACAGCATATAGTGTTTTTAAAAAATAGTTTGACAGAAGTACCTGGGTGGCTCAGTTGGTTAAGCGTCTAACTCTTGACTCTGGTTCAAGTCATGATCTCATGGTTCATGAGATAGAGCCCCACACAGGGCTCCATGCTGACTGCATGGAACTTGCTTGGGATTCTCTTTGCCCGTCCCCTGCTCTTTCTCATTCTCTATCTCTCTCAAAATAAATAAACCTTTAAAAAAACAGTTTGACAAATTTTGACTTTTTTATTATTAAAATATAGGCCTTACATATGAAAAAATTGTAGAGGATCTGGATAATGTTCTCTTCTTCGAGTAGAATTTACTTTTCACACACAGTTAGAGAAGGAACAGATTATCTTGGTCCAGTCAGGAACTGAGGTACTTTGAGACTGGATTTCAGTATTTATAAGGTCTAGTCTATTTTTGTTAGTTCTTGCTCCTAGAATGCAGTCTTTTCAGAAGTCAACTGGAGCCCTAGAGTGTTACCAAGGCTCCTCTTCCCTGCTGGGTTCTGAACTCTAATTATTGTCTTATCTCACCTCTGGGAGGCTGAGGAATTAGCAAATGCCTTAAGGGGGAAGGTACAGAATATCAGGTTTGCATCAATACATTGCTCTTTTCTGATGGTTCTTGGCCCTTCAAGTTTTGTCTGATTTTGTTGTTCTGTATTTTCCAACACTTTGTATATTTCATTTAGCTGTTATAGTTGTTCTTAACACATGGGTTGATCCTTACACAATTTACTCCATTATAGTGGGAATCTGAAAAACACATTTTGAATAATGTTTTATAAGTTTACCAGAAGAATACATTAAATATTACTATTCTCTGGTAGTTATATGCATATTTGAATATATCAGAAGATCTATGAGTAAGGAACAAGCAAATGAATAGTGAAGTTGAATAAGAAAAAAACGGTTAATGAATATGTTAATGAGTATTTTCTGTTAGAATAGGGTTAAGTGTTAGCCATGACATGTACACAAAAAAAGCCTATTATGAACTACCTTATTATAGGAATAAGAAAATTATAAATACTACTTAGAATCTTGTTCTATGTCATACATACTTATTGGTTTTAGAACATATTTATAAATGCATTTGCTCCAGTTCTCCATTTCTTTATTATTTAGCATCCCATATGTATAATATTCTAATTGTTATACTTTGGTTTTGTAAAAGAAAACCCTTAATTTTATCCTTAGAATTATAATACTTTATTTTAGATTAAAAACATTTTTTTTAAGGTTTGTTTATTTTTGAGAGTCAGTCCGAGCAGGGGAGGGTCAGAGAGAGAGGGAGATATAGAATCTGAAGCAGGCTCCAGGCTCTGAGCTATCATCACAGAGCCCAGTGTGGGGTTTGAGCTCTCAAATCGTGAGATCATGACCTGAGCTGAAGTCGGCCACGTAACCGACTGAGCCACCCAGGCACCGCTATAATCATTTATTTTATTTTATTTTATTTTATTTTATTTTATTTTATTTTATTTT
>NW_024080752.1:2679914-2968203 GCF_003009895.1 Hyaena hyaena
AGAGAGAGAGAGAGACAGCGTGAGCAGGGGAGGGTCAGAGAGAGAGGGAGTCACAGACTGAAACAGGCTCCAGGCTCTGAGCTGGCAGTCAGCACAGAGCCCGACGCGGGGCTCGAACCCACGAACCGCGAGATCATGACCTAAGCAAAAGTCAGATGCTTAACCGACTAAGCCACCCAGGCGCCCCTGAAATTGGGAATCTCTTCTGATGGTGAAATGAAATTTTAAAGCTTATGAAGAAATTCCCAGTATAGAATTTTTTATAAAGAAAAGTACCCCTAATACCTGAAATTGTCTCCTGTGAATTGTAAATTTACCTTCATATGAATGAGCTAGTTAAAACATTTTATTTCAATGCTTCTGGCTGAAATGATCTTGGTTGACTGTGGTTGACTGTGTTCATTGCCTTAATGATAATCAGAGCTTTGACTGGTAGTTCTTTAGCTTATTTATCCATCCATCTACCTAGATAGATAGTTTCACAAGTATTTACTGAACATCCATTATGTGCCAGACTCTGTTCCACGGGTTTCAGATACAGCTGTGAACAAAACAGATTTTCAAAAGTAAAAACTTCAACCTATATGGAGCTTACATTTCTGTGTAGGGGAGAGTAGGAAAGCTGCTCAGCAAAATCAATGAAAAAGTAAATTATCTTGTACGTTTGAGGGGCCGCAATTTTATGAGGCTGACGTGCTGCCTATTGCACTCAGGAGGCAGGTAGGGGGATACAGTTTTAAAAAGGGTAATCAGAGAACGCTGAATTGAGGAAGACCTATTTGAGCAAAGATTTGAAGGAAGTGAGAGAGGAGCCCTGTAGATATACAAAAGAAGCATTCTAGGTAGACGGAATGGCAAGTGCAAAGGCTTTGACATGGCTGTGTCCCTAGTTGTGTTCAAGGAATAACAAAGAAACCACTGTGGCTGGAGTTGAATGAACCATGGGGAGGGTTGTCAGGGCTAGATCCAATTGTTTGTTGTTGTAGTTGCTTTGTTGTTTGTGTATGTGTGGGGTATTTTTTTGAGGCGTAAATGAATACAAAATACCAAATTAGGTATAATAGAGAATATTCATTTAGAGTAAGAAAATAAATACTTATAAATTAAAATTTTGAAAATTTGAAAATACCACACATCTCACAAAATCCAGAAAAATAACCTAATGTCTTCATTAAATCACTGTCCAGTGCAACTTTATAGTACTTCTCTTCCTATATTTTTGTCCCCCTATTTTTGGATGCCTCTTATAGGACCATTATTTATTACATAATTTTCTATAGAAACACTAGAAAGATAATTCAGTTTTTCCTCAAGCACAAAGTTATGGTAGTTTAGAATAGTTTGTTGGCTTTATGGCTTCACGTAAAAATACTAATTTTTCAATAATTTCTATCCTGTTTCCTTCATATGTGAGCTGTTAAAAATGTACTTCTGTGTAGTACTGCTACATGTGGGTTTGTGCTATATAAGCACAGAAATTCTAATAAATTTTATTGCATCCCATGGGAAAAAATATGGTTTGCTTATTAGATATAGTGTCAAAAACACTAGACACTTAAATTCCTAATACTCATTCTTTCACACACAATTTGACATGTGTGATAGCTGGAAGAATTTTTGCACAGGCTAACTTCTGGGTCTGTATTGCAAACCTGTCTCCTCCATGATCCACATAATTCTGGTGCTAGGTGCTATAGGACATGGTCATGTTGCTGTGTGACCTTAGGCTCTGCATCTTCATGTGAGAACACTGGATGAGTCCCCCCACGGAAGCAGGAGTATTTCTGAGCACTGTTCCTACCCTGGGGGACCACCATTGACATAACTCTATACAGAATTGATGGTGAATCACATAAATATACTCCAGTAAACACAGACACAAGGCATTTCCAACTTGACAGCCTCGTACCTGGATCCTAGTGCCATCTGACATGAGGCAAAAAGTGTGATGGGGGAAATTAGACTGGAAGAGACAACGATCTTAGCCATTATGGCTAAAATATTTTATTTTTGCAAATCAAAATAAAAAACTACATGTATTTTTTAATTTTTTAATTTAAAAATTGCTTTTCTTTTTTTTTTTCAGTTTTATCAGGAAACAATTGACTTATATCGCTGTATAAGTTTAAGACCTACAGCATGATGGTTTGAGTTACATATACTGTGAAATGATTACCACCATAGGCTTGGCTAACATCCATCTCCTCAAGTAGATCTAATAAAAGGAAAGAAAGAATAAAGGGAGAAAAAATTTCTTGTGATGAGAACTCTTAGGATCTACTCTCTTAACAGCTTTCCTGTATATCATCCAGCAGAGTTAGCTACAGTCATCATGTTGTACATGACATCCCTAGTACTTACTTATAAACGAAAGTGCCTCCCCACCCCATAACCACAGTAGTTTGATCTTTTTCTATGAATTGTTTGTTTAGGTTCCCCATATAAGTGAGATCATATAGTATTTGTCTTTCTCACTCTGAGTTATTTCACTTAGTATAATGCCTTCAAGGCCCATCCATGTTATTGGAAATGATAAGATTTCCTGGGCAAACACATCTCTAGAATTACTCCCAGGGTCTTAGAATGGAAAGTGCAGGTGAGGTTAGCTGAAGCTCAAGATTCATTAGGTTCATGGTAAGTGGGCTTCTTGTGGTTGGAACAGGGTGGGTGTGTGAAGATCAAGCAGGGCCCTGAAGGCCATTGTAAGAACTTACTTTTCTGTTGAGATGGTGTAGCATTGGAGGTTTTGAGCAGAAGGAGATGGTTCTTGTGGTAGGCATATTAATGTCCCCAAAGATGTCCATGTCTTAATCCTTGGAACCTGTGAATAGGTTACCTTACATGGTAAAAGAAAGTTTGGAGATGTGATTAAGGATCTTGGGATGATTATCTTGGTGCATACAGGTAGGCCCGCTGTAATCACAAGAGTCCTTATAAGAGGGCGGCAGGAGAGTCAGAGAAGGAGAAATGACAATGGAAGTGGAGGTCAGAGTGATGTGGTCATGGGCCAAAGAATGTGGGCAGCTTCTAGCAACTCAAAAGGCAAGGAGCAGCTTCTCCCCAGAGTTTTTAGAAGCTCAGTCCTTATGAAACACCTTGATTTTAGCCCGTTAGCTCCGTTTTCAGACTTCTGACCTACAGAAGAATAAGCTAAGAAGCTAATGTGTTGTTTTAAGCAACTGAGTTTGTGGTGACTTCTTAGAGTGGCAATAGGAAATGAGTAAAATTGTAAAAGGAGCACTCTGGTTGCTCTATTGAAAACAGATTATAGGGACAGGGGTAGAAGCAGGAAGGGCATAGGGGAGGCTCTTACAGGAGTAGCAGGAGAGAGAAGGGAGGACTTGGACCAGAGTGTGAATGGGGGCGGGCGGGGGTGGGAGGGGAGTGTGAGAAGTGGACAAAGTTTTGACTTCATGGTATCTCTTTTAAAATACATGTATCTGAATGCTTCACTAATAGGTAAATAAAGCAAAGTTCTGATTCTTCTTTTGGCCTTGTCACATGTGGTCCATTATTCTGCTAGGAGGGACACCGGAGCAGGACCTGGAGGTGTCCTCTTGAAAAGTCCATATTTTATGTTCGGTGGCAAACCGCCTCTACCAAATTTCTTCTCTTTTCAGTAAATGACCGCAGGTCAGTTTGGATAAGGTGCTTGGCTACACAACCTGCCTTAGCCCACAGTGTGTATTTAGTTGCATAAGTTCCCTTCGGAGCTCTCTGGGACAGGTGGTGATGCCTTTTCACTATGGATCTGGCCTTGATTTTCTTTTTTTCCAGTTTCCATGGCTCCCTGGGCCTCTCCTCTGCTTCCTTGCTGTGTGGGTATTTGTGGGCATGTTCACCCTTGAAGGCTATTGCTGTCTTACTTGCTTTTCCTTCACTGTTACAGTAGAGCCTTGCTCAAAGGACCTCAATAAATATTTCTGGAAGAAATCACTTTGTTTTGGCTCCAGCAGATTTTAATTGCCACATGGATTCAGGGATCTGAGGCATAAAAACCAGTACGTACTAAAGAGGCTCAATTTCTAAGCCCCATGCCTCTCAACGTAACAAACCTTGCAAAACACGGCTTCCCGTTTAACCCCTGAGATACCGAACAGAGAAGAGACGTCTTTACATTTCCTTCTCATGTGTCTTTCTTTTCTACCTGAGCTTCTTTCCTCTCACTTGGTGACAGGTGGCCTACTTTCCTTGGATGGCCAGAATGTGTCTCACAGTAGAAAACTAAATGTCCTTCAGCTTCTTCTAGGCTCCTCTGATTCTTGGAAGAAACTGAATTTTGTTTCTTTTTGAAAAGGGATGATATAGGAAGATAAAGCTATTTTTCATCTTTATAGAAAATAGTCTCCTGGACCAGTTCTTTTTTTTTTTTTTTTTTTGCTATACATAATAAAATTATAAAAGAGTGGAAATAAAAACCAACAGTCTAGTCCTGGGCCCATATGGGAGACTTTGCACAGAAAGCAGTAAGTTTCGAACTGGGGTTTGAGTGCTTATTCTCACTAAGGACTGCCCAAAGACTCCAAGGACAGGGCAGGCACAGTCTCCAGGATGGCCTCCACTAGGAAGCAGAGAGAAGCCTAGAAGCAATGGAATGGAGGAGGTCACACGGCTGCCAGGTTAATTGGGAGGGAGTGTGTGTTTGAAGTGTACTCCGCAGCAAGGCATTCCCTGAGACGGTCCTCTTCTTCCTCTCCTTGACCTCTGGATACAGGCACATGGCAACTTGTGCTTTCCCAGACAGCTCTGCACGGTGTCTCCTGCCATCTTCTTAACACCCAGAATCTCTTCCAAACTGCTTTGACAAGAAAGGCACTCAGTGTCTGAAATCTGACTGTACTGCATACTCTTGCTGGGCCTTACATATTTTCCTCACTTGTAAAGTGCTAATAATAGTATATACCTTATAGGATTGTTGTGAGGAATTATGAAATCATGTATGTGAAACAGTTTGTATAGTTTCTAGCTTTTTCCAGTATGTGTTAGCTGTTATTATCATCATTATATTGTAATAATTTCTAAATCTCCAGTTGTGAATCTATATTTACAGAAAGCAATGTCCCATGGGCTTACGTGAAGATTTTACCATTGTTTACTTGTAACTTGTATTAATAGAATTCATGTAATGGTGGAAGAAGAATGAATTGGTTAACATTTTTTATATTTATTCGTGAAGCTATAGTAAGCGATGAGAGGAATAGAGCTTCCAATATATCAAATTTTCCAAATATCTGGACCTGATGAGCAAATTGGCTCAGTCAAGAGGAAAACAAACCCAAGGCCTTTTAGTATTTGTTTGAATCCCCTAACTCTGTTTCCAAGCTCTTTTGTGAGGACAGGAATAAAAAAAAAATTGTGGGAAGATTTTTCTTTTTTGCCTCAATTCTCTTTAGTTTGCTGTTCAAATGTCAGTAAGTCCCAGCAGCTGCAGGTCACCACTGGGTTTCAATAGGAAACCCCGATTTAGGACACATATTTTTCAATTGTATCAGAATGTGCTTTTGGCGTCAAATCAGGAAATCTTGGAGGGTGGGGAACTCTTTTCTTTAAAGCTCGCCACTCATTGTTCTTTCCTCATGTCTTTAATGAATTGCTTTGGCTCCCGACTACGCAGACCGGATTGTGAAGAATGAAAGAAAATTCAGAAAGGAAAAAGCCTAAGTTATTGATTTGGCTTGAGTGTATTTTTCTGAGACTTCTGACCCAACCCAAAAAACCAACAACAACCCCAAACCCCAAATGACACTCCATGTTTGGAGACATTCTTTAGCTTTGGGATTGGGACCAACTTGTTGAGGAAGTATCAGCTCCTGTCATTAGGGCTTTATATAGAGACCCCAAGATTTTTGTGGTGCTGCATCATTTCATGTTTTGGGGGCTCTAAAGCCAATTGCCTCCCAAACCACATTTGGTGAAGGATAAAATGCTCTGGAGTTAATTGAAGAAAGATCATTGTGTTCATTAATTAGGAATTTGTAGCTGCTGTGATCACTTATGGGTCAAATGAAAGCATCCTAAATCTTCCCCCGGACTCTTGGTCTTTTAACAGAGCTACTGAGTTCACTAACTAGTCTTAAATACTAGGGTGTTAGGCATTGTTCATAGACAAACTAAGGAAAGAAAAAAAGACTTAAAGGACTGTCTTCTTTTGTCTGCTGTAAGTGGAAGTTGAATATCCCTCTCTCTTTTTTAAATGCTTATTTTTGAAGGATAGAGAAAGAGAGAGCTCGCACCCAAGAGTGCGCAGGGGAGGAGCAGAGAGAGAAAGGGAGACACAGAACCTGAAGCAGGCTCCAGGCTCTGAGCTGTCAGCACAGAGCTGAGGTTGGGCTCGAATTCAGAGCTGGGAGATCATGACCTGAGCCAAACTTCGATGCTTAACTGACTGAGCCACCCAGGCGCCCTGGAAGTTGAATCTCTTACAATTAATTAGAATATGATGGAGAAGAGCCCAGATTAAGAGTTGGGTATTGCCTCTAACAACCTGGGGAAGAATAATGGGCATTTGCCAGTTTTCATTAAGAATAACCAGAAAATCACTTCAGATCCTCTTAATAAATGATAATACAAGCAACTCTAAGACTGAATATCCAAGCTTGGATGATTTCTGTTTCTTTCCTATTTGCTATTTTTGTTTTAAGAAAGGTTTTTTTTTTTTCCGTATTTTCTATTTGCAAAGTGCTTTCCATACATTTTCTTATTTAATGATGGCAACATAAAGTGACATTATTTTTCTGAGGAGCCACAGATAAGGAGAAGTCATGACTTAAAACATGCTCACACACATAGTTGGTAGAAGATCTCAGGCCTCTGGCTTAAAGATCTAAGGTTTTGGGTCCCAAAAGTCTTGGTGACAAAGAACAATTTCCAGCAGGGTTAAAAATGTCCAACATGGTGGTGTTATGTCCCTCCCATATTTTAAGCTTGTGTTTGAGTGATGGGGAAACACTAGGATCTTCTTGATGCATCTTTTTTTCCTTCCAAATGGAAAGGGAAGCCTAGGTACGTACGTAGAGTTTTATTAACTGAAACCTATAATCTTCCCAGTCAGATAATTATTTCAGGGAAGCCTAGGGTAGACTGCAGATCAATTACTTTGAAACTGAGGATAGGTACTCTTTTTGGTAAATATTTCCCAACATTTAACTGATTTATAAATGACCACTTCATAAAATAAATGAAATATCCTTATTTAGTTATCTTGGATAAGGTAACAGGAAGCAGTGACCCAAAGATAAGCATTCTATGGCTGCTTCATTGATATTTTATTTGAATGAGGCGGGCATCAGATTATATTGCCCTTTATGAATTTTGGAGAGTAAAGGCTATTTCCATTATCTTATATGAAGTAGGACTTTACAGGGTTAATTACCTATGTTTTTTCTATACCTATTTTTCTGAGTTCCGAAGCAGATTCAAAACAAGTGTCTGAGATAATTCTGCCTCTGCTAATGGCTCTTCTCTTTGCTCGCTGAAATGATGGGTAACTTTCTATCTTGGCAAATGTCTTTGTTAGGTTCCTAGGCTGTCACAAAAGGACGCTAGCACTTTTACCAACTTGATTTTGGGTCTGAAGAATCTGTACTAAGCTAGCAATACAACACAGTAGTTCTTCAGGTATTTTTCAAGAATTTCAGTCTGAAACTCCTAGTCAGAGCCTTTAGCATTTATCCAAGTGCAATTGAGACAAATGGTAATAAGGATACTTTCTGAAAGGACATGTAGTTTATCTGTTCACATAAATATCCTAAAACACATTCCTGAATATCATCAGCTCAGTAGAGACTGAGTACAGAGACCCCAGTATTTGGTCCTCTGAATTGTGTTTGGAATGACATCCCTGCAATTATTCCAAAACATAGCTCTAAAAATTTCATTTTATGCTCTTTGTATCAAACAATGACTTCTTTATGAGTATTTCTTAGAGAAATTATTGTTTGAGCCAAGAACTAATATATAATTGTACTTTTCCTGAGTAACTGGTTTATTTTTACGATACAGGCAGTGAAATAAATGGAACTAGACCAGCTTTTCCTTTTTCTGTAGAATTTGTGGCCCACTTGGAGCAGGTATGTGGGTAATCATGTCAGGTAGTTTTATTTTCATTCTTGACTATTCTTTTTTTTTTTTTTTTAATGTTTTTTTTTTTTTAATTTATTTTTTCTCCAACAAGGATAACATTGGCTATGAGTNGCTTGGGAGGGTCAGAGAGAGAGGGAGTCACAGACTGAAACAGGCTCCAGGATCTGAGCTGGCAGTCAGCACAGGGCCCGACGCGGGGCTCGAACCCACGAACCGCGAGATCATGACCTAAGCGAAAGTCAGACGCTTAACCGACTAAGCCACCCAGGCGCCCCCATTCTTGACTATTCTTGACCATCATCCTTGCTTCTATATCTTCTTTCACTCCACTTCATTTTTAATACTTAAACTATTTTCCTTTTGTACATTCTTGAGTTGTTTTGGAGATTGTCTTGTATATAAACACTTGCATATCAGAAAGTGTTTTTATTGCCCCTTCACATTTGATTATTTGGCTGCGTATAGAGTTCTAAGCTCAAACATATTTTTCCTTAAAGCTAGAAGGCATTACTCTGATGTCTTCTGTCATCCTTGTTACTGATGAGAAATTTCAGGTTAGTCTGATTCTTGGGTCTCTAAGAGCTAACCATTTTTTTCCATCTTCTGCAATTTTCAAATATTTATTTGTCTTTGGAGCTCAAAATTTTATGAAGATCTGTCTATTTTCATTCATCCTCTTTGAAGAATTATATTTTAGTCTGGAGCAGGGAAATTTTCCTCTGCTTAGTTGATTATATCTACTTATCCATTGTTTATGTTCTCCTCTCCTAAGTGAAGAGAACATTTCACATTTTCATCCTCTTAGCCATTTTACTATATATTTGAAGAGTTTTCTTTAACTTCATTTTTCATTCTGTCTATCCTACTCTACAGGTTTTTCATTAAATAATTTTAATTTCCAGGAACTCTTTCTTGTTGTCTGCTCTCTTTGTTCCTATCAGCTTGTTTTTGCTTCATGGGTGCTATGTCTTCTTGAATATTTTCAGGGTACTAATTAGCATAAAAACATTTTCCCTACTCGTTTTTAGCATTATCTCTTCCTTTTGCATTCTTCCCTTTTGTGCAATGGTTTTTTTCAAATGTCTGATGACTTATGGTGGCTGGTTTGTGTTTACAAATGAAGGGCTAACTAGATAGATGAGGGCGGTTGTAAAAATCTTTCCCCGCTGCCAGCCCTCGTCTTTAAATTGGAGGTTTTTCTGTATGTCTCGGTTTGTTCTGGCTACTACAGTAGAATATCATAGACTGGGTGGTTTACAAACAATAGAAATTTATTTATCACAGTCTGGAAGCTTAGGAAGTCCAAGATCAAGGTGCAAGTAGATTTGGTTTCTGGTGAGTGCTTGCTTTCTGGTTCACAGATGGCTGTCTCTTGCCATGACCTCATATGATGCAAGGGGCAAGGGACTCTTTGGGGCCTCATTTTAAGATTTATGGGTTTATAATCCCATTCATGAGGCTTCTACCCTCAAAACCTAACCACCTCCCAAAGGCCCTCAAATACCATCACATAGGGAATGTTCCAACATGTGAATTCTCTGGGGTCACTGACATTCAGTCTATAGTCTGGCAAATCTCATAACTGCCTCTGTAAATAGGGCAGAGTTTATTTAAGGCAGAGTGTAAATAAGGACCTGAGTTTTGTGTAGCTGATTGGGAGGTTTACAGCTGCTTCTCTCTTAGGTATGAACACCCACTCTTGGTTTCCTTCCTGGCATGTTGCCTACTCTCTTTAGTGTGTGTGTGTGGGAGTGTGGGGGGGCCCCATCTAGCTCAATTTTTCTTTAGTTGTTCTGGTGATGCTCAAAAACTAGAATGAACGGATCATTTATCTTCCAAACCAGGACACTTCTGAGAGTGAGAGGGAATCCTATTAGATATTTTGCCAAGACAATAGGCATAAACTGGGACTGTCACCCTGTCTGTAACACATTTTCAACTTTTGTATGTATTGACTGAATTTGGGGCTTCCCTGGGAATTTTTTAAAAATTTGAACCTCTTCTAGCCTCCACTTGTTTTCCAGAATTGTTATGTTTTTCCTTTTTTTTTTTTTTTAACATACTGCTGTTATTTCAGTGAGGCCTGAGTGGGAAGAGAGGTAGAAAGGCATATTTAGTTTGCTATCTTTAGCTGGAAGCTCTTTGAACTGCAGTGTAACATAGGCTGGCTTAGGGGCACCTGTGTGGCTCAGTCAGTTAAGTGCCCAGCTTCAGCTTGGGTCATGATCTCATGGTTTGTGAGTTCAAGTCCTGCATTGGCTTCTGTGCTGACAGCTCAGAGCCTGGAGCCTGTTTCAGATTCTGTCTCTTGCCTTCTCTCTGCCCCTCCCCCACTCATGCTCTGTCTCAAAAATAAACAGACAAAAATTTAACATAGGCTGGCTCACTATATTTTATACATCCTTGTGTATCACTTTACACCTTTTTGGAACCACACAAGTTCAGTGATAATGGTTATGTAGCAGTGAGCTTATCCTAGTAAATCATACATCTCCTAGTGGGTACTTTTCTTTCAGTATTCTCACAGCTAGAAGGATCCTGCAATACCTATGAAATATTGGGCATTAAGTCACTGAACCTCTGAACAGTCAATGGGAGTTGTTTATCGAGGATTAATTTTCAGCTTCCTCTTCTTACAGGATGTGACTTATTGCCAAGAGAGGTTTATATCCCCTCACCCACTATCATAGCGCATGGAAGAATGTCAATTCTTGGCCTAGCAGAGTTGGGTTAAAGGCAGAAAGCCACAGAGGTGGGGGCGGTAAAACCAAAACCAGAATTCTGAAGAGCTTAGTGAAGGGATGGAAAATACTATGCCAGAGTTTATTCATCAAGACTCAGTTCAGGAAGACAGTACTTACTGGAAGTATGGAAGAAAAGATAAAGATTTAATAATAATGATTTAGGAGTCAAAAGAGGAATTCCTGGTTCTAACAAAGTCTCATGGGACAGAGTAATGTGACACCCAGAAGAACATTCAAACTTTCCTACTACAGAAATTACTCTTCTTTCCACTTTGGCAAAGGGCTATTCTCAGTCCTTGGGCATGGTGGTTACAGAGAGGCACTGAACAGGAGTTAAGATTCTGGTGTTTGGAGTGAGTAAAGTTGGGTGCAGAACTATGGCATTCTATCCCTGGATGTGCTCCATATAGTGTGAAATTTAAAAATGATCATCATCTGAATGTATGTGATGTCAACTAAAGGCAGTTAATACACATATTAGCATATCTAATTTTTGACTTACAGCTAAAGTTAATCTTTAACTTAAAAGCAGGAAGCCAGGCGGGCCAGGTCAACCTTCATCCTCCCAACAAATATCCATTGTTTTCCTATCAGCAGTTTGACTATGTCTGGGTTAAGGTAGGGATGTTTAAACAAATCATCCAGGTTTTGAGGCTTTAAGTCCCCATCACTCTCCAAAATACCATTTTGGGCTCTGATATTTTTGCTCTTTGTTAGGGAGCCAATAAGGACAGAATGGTGCTTTTATAGCCAGGGTTTGAAATGTTTCCTTTAGGGAATGGTTGGTTAAGAGGTTACCTCCTGGTGAGTTCAGGATTTCAGAGTTATACATGTTAGGGGCAAGCCCACTCCGGTGTCATCAGCTGTGGACATCAGTCCAATATTATTATTATCAGAAATTAGGTGAGCTAGCCTTGAAAACAGGAATAGTCACAGGGAACTGACTTAATTACCTAAGTAAGAAGGAAGCCATGTAGGTGGATGTCAAACAGACATTTCACAAAAGGTAGAGATTCAACCATCACCAAAGACAGGGTTTCATTTGTCAGAAGCAATCTTCAGAGGTAAATGTAGCATTGTGTTTTGAGAGTTGAGTCAACGGGGCTGTAGAGACATTTAGGTTCCTCTTGGACTTTGGGGAAAAGTCCATTCTTACAACTCATGGTGCCTGGCCTATGGAGGGTAGTGGTGATAAAATAGGATCCTTTTTGCCTTCCCCTGCCTCTTCATCTCCCTCATCTTTCTCCTCTCAATTCTACCTGAAAGTAGAATTCTTCTTCTCCTTGCTTTCCCCTTGCTCTTCCTTCCCCCATCCCAAATATATGCCTCTAAATTACTTTCCACCCTCCAGTCTTCTTTATCTGTGTGGTTTAAGTACCTTCACCAAACGCAGAATTCTTACTAGTATCCCTATAGTTTTTACCACCTTGTCACTTACCCAGGTGGAGAGCTATGGGATTAAGGGGATTCCAGGTGAAATGGTGAAGTCACTTACCATGAATGTTCGGCATGGACATCTGGTGTTTATTTTGCTGGTTTCCCTTCCATAATTTTCATTATTCCATCAACATCCTTTTGTCAACTCTGAGTTCAGTAAAATGGAGCCAGAGCTTGATACTTTTACTACAAAAACGTGCTCTATTGGTATTTTGGGGGCACTGTTTTTGTTCTTTCCCTCTGCAAATTTTAATTTCTGCACCATCATAATCTTTGAGTGTGTTCTTTCAGTTTTTTATTTGTACTATTTGCATTTTTTTTACTGGAAGATATTTATTTTGGCTACTTCCAGAGAAGGACAAGTCTTAGTCTCCTGATGATGTGCAGTTCCTCTGACTGCGCCTGGGTGGCTCAGTCAGAAAAGCATCCAAACTTGATTTCATCTCAGATTATGATCTCATGGATCGTGGGCCTAAGCCCTGCATCGGGCTCTGTGCTGACAGCATGGAGCCTGCTTGGGGTTCTTTTTCTCCCTCTTTCTCTCCTCCTCCTCTGCTCATGCACTCTTCCTCTCTCTCCCTAAAAAAAAAAAAGCCTTTTGTCAGTGACCATAAGGTGAGTGACCTCACTTGCCACTTAATGGTTTTGTTTGGCTGTACTGATTTTGTGACTGGTAGCAAAAAGAAAGATCTCAGGGTGGCATTTGATTTTCAGGGGCATTCTTTAGGAACTACTTGGAGTTAAGAGAAAGGGTCTTTGTAGAGCTAAAGGGATGTAGACATTGGAGACACATAATGTTTTGTTTTATGGCTGGCATCAGAATTACAATGAGGCACATTTCAGTTTTCCATTTTGGGACTTTCCAACACATGTTCCAACATTTAGGCTGGAAAAAACCAATGCCCTTCAAATTTCAAAGGAAAGAATTTTTGCAACCTTGACTACAATCAAAGTAACCTAAGTGATGTTAGTTTAATGAATTATATGTTTCTTTGGGTCAAAAATTTAATTTCATACCTGATTTCTCTTTCTCTTTAGAAGAAGAACGGAGAGTGAAAGCCAATGACCGTGAATATAATGAAAAGTTCCAGTACGCAGTGAGTAAAACATACATGACATACACATGCTGGGATGAGTTTTACCTTAAGGAGAGTTGGATTCATGCCTTCTAGAACTTAACGACTTCACCAAAAATTTTCTTTGTTTTGGCCCATTTTAGTATCAAGGTGCTATAATCTTCCATGAATATAGGTTTTAGTAATGTTTATACACTGATTTTTGTCATGCAGTAAGAGTGGTTGGTATGTTCTTTGCTATAGGAAGAAGATAAACTTTCCTTTTCAAGAATTGATGCTTAGTTCATTTTGCTGCCCATTTGGCCACTGGAATACATAGAGCCAGTAGAATATATGGGCCTCTGTGGTAATACTTAGTGATAGAAGTGATAGTATTGGCTGATGGGTGATGAATGTCTTTTGGGGGATTCTCTCTAAGTAACTCAGACTCATTGTGGAAAAGTATATGTAGGACAAAGTTCTAAGGTCCTGAATGATTCTGTTTATCAAGCGAGAAGTGAGAATGATTAAAAATGTGCGGCTTTAAGCTTTAAAAAATTTTTTTGAAGAGAATTTTCTCCACTTACGTTAGAAATACTTATTTTCTGTTAAGTGACTGGCACTGTTCTAGGAATTTGAAATACACTGATGAACAACTTCACGAATTACATGATAGGACCTCATAAAGATCTTCTCATCTTTCTATGATTCAACCTAAATTGTTACATAGTCTTTTATAAGCTCTAAGAAAGAAAACTGGTAAAGTTGAATTTATAGGTGACATTTGGCCTTTATTTATTTTTTATTATTATTTTCAAAAATAGTTTATTGTCAAGTTGGTTTCCATATAACACCCAGTGCTCGTCCCAACAAGTGCCCTCCTCCATGCCCATCACCCCGCTTCCCCTCACCCCCACCCCCATCAGCCCTCAGTTTGTTCTTGGCATTCACGAGTCTCTCACGGTTTGCCTCCCTCCCTCTCCCCCATTATTTTTCCCCTTCTCCTCCCCCATGGTCCTCCATTAAGTTCCTCCTAATCCACCTATACGTGCAAACATATGGTATCTGTCCTTCTCTGCCTGACTTATTTAGCTCAGCATAACACCCTCAAGGTCCATCGATGTTGCTACACATGGCCAGATTTCATTCTTTCTCATTGCCATGTAGTATTCCATCGTTTAGATAAACCACATCTTCTTGATCCATTCGTCCATTGATGGACACTTAGACTCTTTCCATGTTTTGGCTATTGTTGAGAATGCTGCTGTGTACATGTGCCCCTATGCATCAGCACTCCTGTATCCCTTGGGTAAATTCCTAGCAGTGCTATTGCTGGGTCATAAGGGAGTTCTATTGCCCCAAATGGAAATGGGTTTGAAGAGACTCAGTAGATCTTAGGGAGAATGCTTATAATTGGAAGAGCAATATTCCCACTTAAAGGCTGAAAAGGAGATGGGAATAAACTAAAATTATTTCCTAAAAAGAAAAAGGGAGAACTGGTGAAGTCTCCCTAAATGTGGTAGAAAGAGTTTTTTTTTAGGATAAGATAGGCCATAGTTTGAATGCTTTCTCTCATTTGCTAACTTGTGATCTGAATTTGTTTATTTCTCTGAACATCAGTGATTTCATCTGTGAAATAGGGAATTGTCCTCATAGGACTATTTTTTTTTTAATTAGCGTGGAAGCAGAGGAGAGGGGCAGAAGGGGGAGGAGAGAGAGAGAGAAAGAGAGAGAGAATCTTAAGCAGGTTCCATGCTCAGTGTGGAATAATAAATAAATAGGATTATTTATTAAAGATTAAATGAGATAATTTATATACAACATTTGATAACAGAAAGACTAGCATACACACATACATACATATCTCATACTTACTATGTACCAGGATCTGCACTAAATATTTTATATGGATTTTCTTTCAAATCTAACATGGTGGTGGGCAAGGATTCAAAATAAATTATAGATTTCCTATAAAGCATCGGACATAGGAAGATATCGATAATAACAATGTTAGGAAGATACTGAAAAATTGGCTAAAATCAAAACTTTTGTAGTAAGTATCATCCCCTCAAATTAGCAAATCTGTGGTTCTAAAGATATAGAAGTTGCTGATGATGCAGCAGTAGAGAAACAAATGCAGTGAAAGCAAGAAGACTAACAGTATAAAGACTGTGGTGGTAGAGACCCCCACCCTGCCCTGACAAATAAGCCCTGTATAAATGATAATAATTCAATGAGATATTTATTGAGAGCCTACTCTGTGCAAAGCATTTGGAGACTTTAGGAAATTTTCCTGACACTCTCAGCATGGATATTGACCCATAGATACATGACCAACTGTGATAGTAATAGCAATAAAGATAGTGATAATAGTAATAGCATACACACACCCAGTGCTTACCATGTGAAAAGTGGCCCTACACACTCTAATATAGTAAACTCACTGAACTTAACCACAGTTCTATGAATAAGAGCATATTCATTATCTTTTATTGCCTCACTTAAAATTTTTTTAATGTTTATTTATTTTTGAGAGAGAGAGAGAGAGAAAGTGCAAGAGGGGGAGGAACAGAGACACAGAATCGGAAGCAGGCTCTGGGCTCTGAGCTGTCCGCACAGAGCCGGATGTGGGGCTCTAACTGCCGAACTGCAAGATCGTGACCCAAGCCAGTGTTGGATGCTTAACTGGCTGAGCCACCCAGGCGCCCCTCTTGCCTCACTTTTGAGTGTAAAAACATAAAGGCATGGAGATCTCACTTAAGTGACTTGCTCAAGGTTGCACAGCTAGATAGTGGCTTCCATTCTTCTGGCTTTGTGTCCAGGGGCTTTGTACATTGCTGATCATCCACCAGACCCAGCCAGGTGAAGTGGGTCTCCGTCTCCAGAACTACTAGGGGGCGCAGCTGGGATTCTAATTCACATTGGCCAGATTCCAAAGCCTGTTTTTCCCATGATTCCATACTGCTCTTTTGACCAACCCTGAAAAACAAAGAGCACCAACAAAAGGACAAAATCTCCCAAATCCCCTCTCCTTCCCTCATACACCTATTTGTAAAATCTTTATACTCTGGGGACAAAGGCAGATAAAGGACATAAAAAATCTTACAAATAGGAGTCTAAGAATGACCTTAAATCTTACCCTTAACATTTGTAACTGAGGACATGGGAGAAAAATGTACACAAAGCTCAGATAAATGGTGTGATTTCCATAAGCACTGAGCCTGACCAAGCCAATGTTTGTCTTTGAAGGCTGAAGGAAGATATTTCAATACCTAGAGAACCTTAATTTGTCAACAAAGCCTAAAGCTTCAAAGCATATTACAGAACATAGCACAGGCTTCAAAAATGGTCAAAAGTGCCTTTAAGAGCTAAAGCGTTTAGAACGTTAACAAAAGACAAGGTTAATGAGTCTAGGTGAAATTAATTCTCAAATTAGGCATGAGATTGTGAAACTGGAAGGTAGAAGACCTCAAACTACAAGAGGGATTTTGGACGGCCAAGACATGTACAGCAAAGTGGGATTGGAGACTGTAGGGAGAGACAGCCAAGCGCTAGAATTATTATTCTCGTTAGAAAGGAGTTCAAAGTTTTCCTGGTTAATAATAGGAATGAATAACGCAAGTGAGGAAAACAGTTGTTGTATTAAAATATGTTAATGTTAAAAATGTTAGAAAACTTGGGAAAGCCAGCCAAACATCCAGACTCATCCCTATTAAACGGAGTTCAAAGTGAATGGTGGAAGCTGTGAAAACAGTTGTAGTTGTATTAAGATGTGTTGATGTCAAGAAATGTCAGAAAAAGTGTTAGATTAATTATGGCTATTTTCTGGTGTTGTTTAAAAATAAAGAAATGGTGGGGCGCCTGGGTGGCTTGGTCGGTTAAGCGTCCGACTTTCGCTTAGGTCATGATCTCGCGGTTCGTGGGTTCGAGCCCCGCGTCGGGCCCTGTGCTGACTGCCAGCTCGGAGCCTGGAGCCTGTTTCAGTCTGTGACTCCCTCTCTCTCTCTGACCCTCCCCTGCTCACGCTGTCTCTCTCTCCTAGAAATAAATAAAACATTAAAAAAAATTAAAAAAAAAATAAAGAAATGGTGTTAGAGAACGTTGGGATTCCCACGGGTCCTTGTTCTCGCCCTTTTCCTCATTAGGCACAGGCACACACCATCCTCATTCAGTTCTCTCTCTCTCTCTCTCTCTCTTTTTAATGTGTTATTTATTTCTAGGAGAGAGAGACAGAGACAGCGTGAGCAGTGGAGGGTCAGAGAGAGAGGGAGTCACAGACTGAAACAGGCTCCAGGCTCCGAGTCGGCAGTCAGCACAGAGCCCGACGCGGGGCTCGAACCACCGAACGGAAAGATCATGACCTAAGCGAAAGTCAGACGCTTAACCGACTAAGCCACCCAGGCGCCCCCCTCATTCAGTTCTCTTGAACTTTAACAGAACTGAGAAGGGAGATGAACTCATTTGAGTGATGCAACTATTTTACCGCAAACTCAGAAACTTCAGTAAAGCTGCACATTTAATATCTGAATGGATTTTATGCACAAATATAGATGGGAAGTTTCTAAAGGATTTTTTTCTGCAGCTAAATTATCCTGTTCAGGAAGTGTGCACAGGAGCATGTAGGTTGGTGAAAATTGTTCTGCATGCTTATACAGAAAGCCTTCCATCCAAAAACTGCAATTCTGATATCTTGATGTATTCCTAGAATCCTAAAATGTCTTGTTGATATCACGGTTGTTGGATGGAATTTGCTATTGCTCTTGTGATTTTTGTGCTTAGTAGAACAGTGATCATTTGGGTTTTCCAAAGAGTGGGACAATTTGACTGACTCAGCAGTTAGTGCTACAATGATATAACCAAGACTCCCTTCAAAACAAACTTTTATTTTCTCCATCCATTTATACAGGGCTTTATGTTTCTATTTCTCTTTTCTCTTAGAGTAGGTAGTTAAGAGTGGAGTAGAAAAATATGATTAGTCCACTGTTATTCTGGGCATGTGAACTTGAATGAGGTTACGGGACCTCTGTAGGCCCACATTATAATGATGTATCTGTGTTTCTGAGACTAGGCTGGCATTACAGTAAAACTTCTTGTTCTTGTGTATATGGGTGAATTGAACATTCACTGTCCCCTTTTTTATAGAAATAAAAATTATTTTCAAAATGCAGTATATTCACAGTGTGCCCACTCTAAGTCTAAAAACGTGTATTTGTTGAGTTACTTACTTTTCAAAGATTTGAGGTAGTATACAAAAAGAATATAAAGCTCAAAGGGATATGGGGTGCCTGGGTGGCTCAGCTGGGTAAGCCTTAAACTTCAACTCAGGTCATGATCTCCTAGTTCATGAGTTTGAGCCCCATGTCAGGCTCTGTGCTGACAGCTCAGAGCGTGGAGCCTGCTTCGGATTTTGTGTTTCCCTCTCTCTCTCTTCCCCACCCTGCTTGCACTCTGTCTCTCTCTCTTTCTCAAACATGAACATTAAAAAGATTTAAAAAAAAAAAAGCTCACAGGGATAAACATACACAAGGAAACTGGTATGGAATGAGTAAGTCATTGAGAGAAAAAGTATTGCCTAGGGCATTTGGTCAATGGTGTTACGTAATAGCATTGTATGGTGAGAGGACAGAGCTACATTTGTGATAAGCATCCTGTAATGTACAGACTTGCCAAATCACTGTGCTGTACACCTGAAGCTAATGTAACATGGTGTGTTAACTATACCTCAATTTTAGAAAAATGAGGAAAATGAGATGTGCAGTCTATTTTTAGTGGGCTCTGAAGTTCATGCTAAAAGGTCTTACCTGCTTAGAATGGCAATGTGTTGCCTGCTATGGAGTTTGCTATAAAACGGGGGGTACAGATTCTGCTTTCTACCTGAGCATATACGATCTACTCAAGAAGAGAAGACTAGCCCATGAGAACAAACTTGATAACAGATAATACGGCAAAGGTAATGCTAAATCCTTAGTGTGATGTGGCTTGTGAGTTTTTGAGGAAGTCTTGTCAGAGGAAATGGGAAGGGATGTGAGTTGTTTGTTGTTGTACCATCTACATTAAGCAGGGGGGACATGAGCAGAGTCTTGGAGTTAGAGCCAATTGGGTGTGAGGAGTGTGTCATAGGAAGTTATCATTCAGGTAGGTGAGATAAAAGTGTTTAAGAAAATTTGAATATGAGGTAACAGGCTCCCAGGAGCTAAGGAGTCACAAAGTGAAAAGGGATTTTTCTTTGTCTTCCAGATGAAATAGACTAGATATCTACTAAGGGAGATGCCTAGGTGATACAGAATGTAACTGGGTGAACTTACAGCTGTAGAGTAAGGATGTTAGTTGGAAGAAGATGCTTCGAGCTAGGAAAATAATAGAACTTATTGAGGAGTGATGGCTGACCTAGGGAGGGATGGATGTAGAAACCCACATTTAGTTAGAAAAGGGAAAGGGGGGAGCCTAAGAAGGAGTAGGAGGAGCAAAGATTGGGGAGAAAAAGAGAGGATAGAGGAAAGGAGCCTTTCAGGAAACAGTGGGGGGGGGGGGAGGGTAACCTAGCTAATGTTAGGTGCTCATCAGGTTAAAAACTAAGGAAAAACATCTTTATTTTATTTTTGAAAAGATCTTCAATTTGGGTATAGTTGCCACTTTACTCTCCTTCATCCATTTTGCCCATCCTACCTCCATTTTATCCCTACCTCCCCTACAATCATCACTTTGTTCTCTGTAGGTCTAATTCTGCTTTAGGTTTGTTCATTTCATTTGTTTTGTTTTTTAGATTACATATATGAGTGAGATCATATGGTGTTTGTCTCAGTCAGACTTATTTCAGTTACCATGGTACCTTCTAGGTCTCTCCAAGTTGTTGTAAGTGGCAAGATCCTTTATATGGCTGTGTGATATTCAATTGTATATATATCACATCTTATCTTTTTGTCTATCCATAGACACTTAGGCTGCTTCCATACCTTAGCTGTTATAAATAATGCTGCAAAAACCTAGGGCCAAATATAGATTTTTGAATTTGTATTTTTGTCTTCTTTGGGTAAATACCTAGTAGTAGAATTATTGGACCATATGGCATTTCTGTTTTTAATATTTTGAGGAACCTCCATATTGTAAGAAAAACGTCTTTAAGTCTGAAGGGAGCAGTTGGAAGACCTGAAGAAAATAGTTTTATTATTATTTTTTTTAAAGATAGTATTTGGGAGTCAGAGGGCAGGAAAAAAAAGCAAAAAGGGAGCATGGTATAGCCCACTCAGTTAAGAATTTGCAACAAAAAGGAAGGAAATAGTATAAAAGCTTTCAGACTCAGTGAAATTGAGTACATTTTTAAATCATTCTCCCATATTTTGGCTATCCAAGTCCACGGGGAAGGTAAAACTCACTTCAATATTATTTTCGGGAGGAGGGAGACTCTTAAAATATCAACATGTTGAGACACATCCGAGTCCTGCTTTAATTTCCAGCCTGATGAGAACTTTGGGTTTCTCTTTCTTTTCTTCCTGAGCAGCGTAACAGCAGCACCAACACACGGTGGATCCTCACCAGTAGGTCTGATTATCAGAGCAGTTTATGCACCAGCCTAAGAGTACAGATGATGACAAGCAGTGTGATAAGTTGGAATTAGCTGTGGAAAGTGCCAGTAACTTGCATTTGTTTTGGGTTTCTGGTTGTTGGTTGTTGTGTTTTGTATCGGGGCATTCCCATAGCAACAGTGGTTTATTAGCAAACATTGCAAGTCTCTGCTTTTCGTGTGCTGTTAATAGCGTGTAAATTATTCTATGTTCTATATGACAGAAGTGTTTCCTTTATAAATAACTTACTTGGAGGAGAAAAGGTAATTTTGGGGCTTTACTACATTTTCATTTGGGGTTTAAGAGTTTAAAAGTATAAACATTTTATCTCTTTGACATCTGATTTATTTAGTGTAATTCTTTAGTGTTATGTAGTGTTTGATTCCTTGTTTCTTTCATTTGGTTGGTCTCTGTTAATCTTTGGTTTTAGCCTCTGAATTCCTATTTCTGAATGTTCTAACATGACGCATTAAGGTAACTAAAGAATCCAGTTAACCTCTACAACTCTGAAGTGTTTGTTACATACCTGTTGGAGGTCTGAGATAATTTCAGTGTCTTCATAAACTTGTTCCATTTCATCTGTTTGTGAAGTAAACTTCAAGTAAAGCTACACAGATTTTTTAAAAAAAGATTTACTTTCTTCATTGCAATGACATGAAATCGACAAGTTCCCAAGCAATGCATAATTGCAATTAGAAGAATTAAAATAAGCTGATTTTGGTATTAGACTCTTAGAGCTCTATTATTGCCTGGCTATTGTGGTACAAATTAAAACCAAGACCAAGAAATGAAAAGATGGAGCAGGAAGAAAAGTAACTTCCTGTGTGGAGGGAGCACCACAAATGCAGTTTCCTTTGTTGGCAAATGGTTTATGAACGTAATCCATAAATCAATCATGTGGATAAAATTGGGCAAGAGTAGTAACAGTTGAGAAGTTAACGGAAAAACCACCAACCCCAGCGGTCTCAAAGTGGTTTTTATCTTGTTTTGTAGTTTTCTTTACTGGACCAAATAGTTTGTTTCTGTGAATCATATTATGAAAAGATGGCAAGTACCATATTTTACATTTTATAGTTGGAAAATTAATTAAATCATTTGTGTTAAAAACATCTCAAATTCATGTCCACGATTATGAAACCAGTGGTCAGATTACTGTTGTATTTTGAATCTGGCTTTTTCTGCAGTTTCTTGCAAAGGTAAACTATGTAGGCATGAAAGTCAAACTTGAAAATACTTTAATTATGATCCCAGGTGTTGGTTAGCTATATATGTAAGAGTATAAATGTACACATAGTGCATGAATATGTGCGTGTAAGGTTGTAGTTATAACTCTGAGTATACATCTTTGTAAGACTATTCTTGCTTGACTTGGGAAAGAGCCTGTTCTTTGATGAACTTGAGCAGAGGACTGCAATTAGATTCCTATATACAGATCAGTGGTATAAAACTCTGGCTGTTGCTACCCCTGTCTTGATTTCTCTAGAAGCCCTAAGTGTTCTAGGTTTCATTTATGCTCCTTGGTTGTCCAGCTTACTGTGAAACAAGGTCACGTCATTACGGCTGTTGCTATCCAGGTGCTTTTTGGATAGGTTGTGGATGGTGACATCCAGGGAAGAAGAGTTGTTTTATACAAATGGTCAAACATGTCTCATTTTTCTGGTACTGTAAGGAAGTTGGTTTAAGTTCATTATGGAGTCTTAGTTGTGGAATTATTCTCTAAAGCTTTCCCATTCATTTCTCTCTCCAGAATTCTCAGTGACTGCATATCTAGTCTTTCCATCACTCTTCAAGAGGGGAACTCAACACCTCTCTCTTTTTTTTTTTTTTTTTTTTTACAAATAGTTCATTGTCAAATTAGTTTCCACATAACACTCAGTGCTCATCCCCACAAGTGTCCTCCTCCATGCCCATCCCCCCCTCCCCCCACATCCATCAGTCCTCAGTTTTTGTCAGCATTCAAGAGTCTCTCATGGTTTGCCTCTCTCCCTTTCCCCCACCATTTCCGCCCTTCTTCTCCCCCTTGTTCCTCCGTCAAGTTCCTCCTAATCCTCCTATACGCTCAACACCTCTCTTTAGTGGGGAAGGGTGAGGTGTGTGTGTGGGGCCCAACCTGGCTCAATTTTTCATTAATTATTCTGATAATGTTCCAAAACTAGGGAGAAGAGATGATTTTTCTTCCAAACCAGGACACTTTTAAGAATGAGAGGGGATCCTATTAGTTATTTTGCCAAGTCAGTGAGCATAAACTGGGAATGTCCCCCTATCTATAACACATTTTGAACCTTTGTATTTAATGACTAAACTTGGAACTTCTCTGGAACTCTGTCTTTGGATAGTTTTGATCATTAAACAGTTTTTCCTACAGTTGAGCCAAATTGATTTTCTCTTGCTTTATTGTATTGGTTTAGCTTTCCTTCTGAGAACAAAGCAGAGCAAACATGTCTTCTGGTTCACATGCCAAACCTGATAATGTGTTTAAAGTTCTAATCCTGGGTTCATTGAGTAGACACATCTCCAGGATAGTCATCTTCAATTTCCTCCTTTTTTTCTCCTAAAGATCTTCAGCTTTTCTATAATCCCTTAAGGTGGGTTGTTCCAAAGTAAGAAACCATATTCTAGAAGTTATTTGAGAAGCATTCTAAGATTCCACTGGTTTTTTGGTAATAATTGATTCCTCTTAATCTTCTATTAATCTCATTTTCATCATTAATGACAAAGAGTGTGTCACATTTCTCTCTTTCTCTTGTTTGTCCTAGAACTTGGCACACAACAGATACAATTTCCTCTGTCATAAACTATTTATTTCATTATTATGTCATATGCAGACTTGAGAGCATGTCTTCTACATCTTCACTGATGTCTAATCCAATGGGCCAATTGAATCAGGAGTTCTGGAAGCAGAGTCCAAGCATTAGTATATTTTTTAAGCTTTCTGGGTAATTCTAATGAGCCAACAGGATTGAGAATCACTGTTTTATGTTAGTAATAAAAATATTGAGTACAACACAGTTGAAGACAGAACCATGTACCTTATCACTGGATATCTCACTATAGTTGACATTGGACCATTAATCATTATGAATTGATGACTTAATGAGTTTCTAATTTCTATAATTAACTGTCCTTACCACCAACCTAATTTCTAAGCATATTCTTGCTTTCTATCTTAATAAGCATAAAGTTTTTTTTTTTTTCCCAAGGCTGTTACAGTACTGCTTTAGGTGGGGTTCTATATGGAAGCAGAAGGATGGAATAAATAATTGAACTTTAAAGATTCCTTTCCAAGTTGTGTTTCTATGATTCTTGCAAACCACTTAGTTCCATGTTGTGATATTTTAAATACTCTTGTAGACCAAATGCCACAAAAACGCCGTTGTTCTCGGCAAGACGTTTTTGAGGTTAGAAGCACAAATGGGCTGAACTTCTTCTTAATGTTTTGCAGAGACAGCATTGTTCAGACATTTCTAGGTGAGAAAATAAGCTAAAGAAATGTTTGATTTTTTTACCCTTCTCCCTGGCTCTCTGATATGGGAAAGTTAATAAACTATATGAAGATGTTGTGCTAAAAATGTGAAAAATCTCAATGCTAGTGCCTATCTTATTTTGGCAAAGGTAGTTCTCTAGGTTTTGTACTGGAAATTACTGGTTTGTGTTGTGAGTTACAATTATATTAGCTCACAGTTTGTTCTCAAAAATAGAATTGCTTCTTTCCCCTAAAGTATTTTGTATTTTTTTCCTGTTGGGTTTATCAGCCTTGTATTGAGTAATTAGTAGGTGTTTGTCACTTTGTTAAGCACTTCAGAGACTTAAAAGTATAAAATAACTCTTACTCCTTCAAGAGTTTGCTCTCCTCTTGGTATTTTATATACATGAATGAAATAACAGTATAAGACATTGTAATATTAAATGTGATAATAAGTGGTGTTAGACTTATAATTGGCATTTTTACCAAATCTGATTTAGGAAGACAATTTTCTAAGAAGAGAGGGATTACTTTCTTGAAGTTCTTCATGTTGGTAATAATGTCTTTTTAAAAAATTATGAAAGAATGGTAAAATACAATGTCACAATTACATAAAAATGATCTGACTTCTTGACAATAAACTATTAAAAAAAAAAAAAAAAGGAACTGAGGACAAAGACCAAAAAAACCCAAAAACCAAAAAACAATAAAACCCCACCAGTATTGATTCGTCCAATTGATGAGCAGGGAATATCTTCCTATTTGTTTGTGACATCTTCAGTTTCCTTAATCAGTGTCTTAGAACTTTTGGAGTCCTGGTTTTTTACCTCTTTGGTTGGGTTTATGTTCGGGTATTTTGGGTTTTTTGGGTGCAATTGTGAATGGAGTTGTTTTCTTGATTTCTGTTTCTGATGCTTTGTTGTTGGTGTATTAGAGTGCTACTGATTTCTGGGTATTAATGTAGTATCCTGAAACTTCACTGAATTCATTTATTATCTCTAGTGGATTTTTTGGTGGAGTCTTTAGGGTTTTCTGTGTATAGTGTCATACCATCTGTGAAGAGTGACAGGTTGACAACTTTTTTACCAATATGGATGTCTCTATTTTTTTTCTTGTCTGGTTGGTGTGGTGAGGACTTCCAGCACTGTGTTTAATAAAAGTGATGAGAGTGAAAATCCTTGTCCTGTTCCTCATCTTAGAGGAAAAGCTCTGTTTCTCTCTATTAAGATGTGAGGTGTGGGTTTTTCATATATGGTCTTTATTGTTTTGAGGTATGTTCCCTCTAAAAAAAAAAAAGGTCTGACTTGATTTGGAAACCTACCAATACGCATTGCTCTTCAGACCCTGTCTAGATTTGGGAAACCATTTGGTCACTCAAAAAGTCAAGGATCAGTCACCTTTAAGCACATCTCAACTTACACTGACTGAAGAAAATGATCAACTCATTCAAAAGTACTCCTGGGATATATTGAAATTAAATTTTTTTGAGTATGAAAGTTAGTTGATTTTTTGTTTAATTCAAATGTGAATTAGCTTACTATCTATCCATCCATCCATCCATCTATCTATCTATCTATCTATCTACCATACCATCTTTATCCATTTATCCATTGATAGACTGGACATTTGGGCTCTTTCCATACTTTGGCTGTTCATAGTATTGCTATAAACATCGGGGTGCATGTGCCCTTTTGAAACAGCATACTTGTATCCCTTGTATAAATACCTAATAGTGCAATTGCTGGGCCATAGGCTAGTTGTATTTTTAATTTTTTGAGGAGCCTCCATACTGTTTTCCAGAGTATGCACCAGTTTGCATTCCCAGCAGCCGTGCAAAAGAGATCCTCTTTTTCTGCATCTGCACCAACATCTGTTGTTTCCTGAGTTGTTAATGTTAGCCATTCTGATGGGTGTGAGGTGGTATCTCATTGTGGTTTTGATTTGTATTTCCCTGATGATGAGTGATGTTGAGCATCGTTTCATGTGTCAGTTGGCCATCTGGATGTTTTCTTTGGAGAAGTGTCTATTCATGTCTTTTGCCCATTTCTTTAGTGAATTATTTGTTTTTTTGGGTGTTGAGTTTGATAAATTCTTTATAGATTTAGGATACTAACCCTTTATCTGACATGTCATTTGCAAATATCTTCTCCCATTCCGTCGGTTGCCTTTTAGTTTTGATGATTGTTTCATTTGCTGTACAGAAGCTTTTTATCTTGATGAGGTCCCAATCGTTCATTTTTAAAAATTAAAAGTATTCTTAGAAACTACATTATAAAGGGCAACAACTATTGAGGAATTTCTGTGTGCCTGGCATGGAGGTGAGAACCATAGAAGTGAACAAGACTCGGTAGTATTTTTCTTCAAGGAGCTCACAGTCCAGTTGGGATTCTTCTTCAGGTCTGGATCCAGATAATTTCCTACTGGCCCAGGGAGGGGGCGCTGTGGGTCATGACTGGCTTGGCCTCGGCAAGTATTTTTAGCCTTTCTGGGTGTCGCTTTCCTTATTGAGGATATAGGCAAAATTCCTCTGGAAAGGACTCTTGTGGGAAGAGAATATCTAAAATGGCTTAACATCCTTTGTTGTTAAAAATAATATAATAACCATTTGGGAAAATCAGTTTCTCCTAAAATCCTCAGGCCGGTACCATAGTCAGACCCCTAGGTTTTCCCTTCTCCACCTTCTTCAAATCCTTTGTCTTACTTATATCACCACAGGTGACCCTCATTGGAGGGACACAGAGCACAGGCTTCTCTTCCCATGAAATGACTCCTGATCCTCTTCTGCCAAGTGCATCAACCTCCCTGGCTTTGTCTCCCTCAAACTGACATACTTGCCTAGGAATCAAGATGAGCTTTGTTTTTGAACCTGCGATGGTGTGAATCAGGAGGGGGAATGTAAAAGAGGACTGCATTGGGGGATAGGCGTGAGAAGGAAGTAGAATGAGATGGTGGCGATGGTGTGGGTGATGCATCCAGGAGCCCCTCACTCACTCACTCACTCACTCACTCACTCACTCCTTTATTAGGGGAGCAGGGGAGAGGATCCGGTCTGCTTTGTGCACTCACTGTTATTCCTGGCTGGCCTCATAGTGATACTTAGGTGGATCATTAACTATTGAGTAAACAAATCCCCAATATAACTCAACCTGGATCCTAGTACTTAGAATTGTTCCTGTGAGAAGCAGCTCAGCAACTTAGACCATCTGTCTTAATGAGTTTTGATTGGAGACTTACATTTGAAGCCACTGTATATTTTCTCTGCTCACATCATGGTACCTCTTGCTCTGCTCAGCACTCACATGAAGTTCTTTTTGAATCTCTGTGTCAGCTCCTACAGAAGACAACTGCCTATATTTATGTATGTCTCTAGGGAGCCCCGTTTCCATTTCCCTGAAGCAAATTTAGTCTTTGTTTAACTCAGAGCATCCTAAGTGAAACTTCCAAATTTGGTGAAAATTCACTAAACTCTTTGTAGATGATGTCATCACAAAAAATAAAAGATTGATGCTTCAATTTATTTATAAATTATTGTTACTGTGTTTTAATGATAGAAGATGCTTTTTTTATTTTTTATTTTTTATTTATTTTTTACAAATGGTTTATTGTCAAGTTGGTTTCCATATAACACCCAGTGCTCATCCCCACAAGGGCCCTCCTCCATGCCCATCTCCCCCCTCCCCCCGACACCCATGAGTCTTCAGTTTGTTCTCAGCGTTCAAGAGTCTCTCATGGTTTGCCTCTCTCCCTTTCCCCCACCATTTCTCCCCATCTGATAGAAGATGCTTTTGAAGACTTTCTTTTTGCACTCCATGTAGAGAATTTTCTCTTCCTGTGTCCCAACCAGTCCTTGATCTTTTCCTTTCAAAACCTCTACTCTCAATTAAAAACTACCCAACAAACAAAAATCGCAAAGGCAGGTGATGTGGTTTGTCTAAACTTAGATTTATTGCCCAGCACCCTAAAGAGGATGGGAATTCAGAGATTCACTCACTTACTCATTTGATCCCCAAGGGTTCAGGAGAAGCTTGCATGGTGTTATTTGTGTAGCAACCTAGTGTAAGAGGTAGAGTCCTAAGAAGGATTAGACTATTTGTAGTGTGTTATTATAACCCCTCAGCCCTTTGGGAAAATTTTTATGGGTATCTCCTCATTAACTGGACTTTTCCATTGTGCCTTTGTTATTATCATAAATGCTGAGGTCTTGCCTGAAATTTGGACTAGTTCCCAGGCGACACAGCAGTGTGCACATGGTCTGATTTTTAGTCCTAATAAAGAAAGCGGTTCATATACACTGTGCTGTCCAAAGACACTCTGGTGGTTCAGGAAATGGACCTGAGCAAACCAGCTCCATTTTGACCCAAGTAAATGCCTACTGTGCTCCTTCAAGGCCTCTTAAGACCTGGTATAAGATGGGCCAATAGGTCAAAGCTGAGGACCTACTCCCTGTAGTTGGTATATCTATAAGGAGGAGGTACAAAGAACTTTGGCAAAACAGAAATAGGCAAACAAATCATTAGGGATGCCCAATGAAATTCCCACTGAAATACAACTTTTGATTTCTTTCCTCTTTTGTATGGCATTCTTTTGTTCTATATCTTAGCTCTTTGGAGAAGGCCTAAATACTAGGTCGGTCTCTCTCTCTCTCTCTCATATATTCATATATATATATATATATCATATATATGAATCATCTTATATGAATATATATAATATATTCATATATTATGAATACATATATATATGAGAGGTTCATATATATATTATATATATTCATATAAGATGATTTTTGCTTTTTTTCAGATGTCACAAAAGAAAAGCTAACATTTTTTGGACCCAGTTAAAAGCCTTTAAATGTTATATGCATCTAAACACCCTGGAGGGAAAAAAATACTGTGATTAAATTAATCTCAGAGGGAAATTTAATTTGTTCCCCTGGTAATTGTTCAAAATTAGTTCTTTGTAGACAAATTACTATTTATAGGCCATTACTAGCTCTACAACAGTCTTGCAGAAGCTGGAACACTACACTAAATTCTGAGGATAGAAAAGAGAAGTTTTATGATACTGCCAGGTAGATTTGCTCTGGGGGAGACTGAGGTCTGAAAGCTTGCCTAGCCACTGTCTGTGTTTGTGAGGTGTAGAGGGGAGATGAAGCTACCTAGACAAGCCTGATGATGCTCTCCCTAAGGTCAAGGGACTGAGAGTAACTACTCTAGGTGGTTGAATTTATGTGTACCTTCCACTGTCTCTTAGTTTTGAGAGGTTCTTTTCTTTGACAAAGAACATTCTAGGAAGGTTGGTGGATTTATTAATCAAGAGGGAGTGCAGATATTCCTTGTTTTGACTCATTTTCCAGGAAAAACATACCATTTGGGAGAACACATGACTCTACAAAAGAGTTTTTATGGGCAGCCCTTCGAACTGCTCCTAAACCTCAGTTTCTTAATCTGTAAAAATGGTACTGAAGTAGCAACAGCTCATTAAAGTTCTTGGAGATTATCTGAGATGATGTATGCACAGTACTCGGCACAGTGCTTTCCCTATGTGTTAGCTGGTGTCATTGTATGAAACAGACATCATTACACACAGTCATACTTTCTTCATTTCGCATCCACGTCTTGGTGACACAAGGGCCACACTCATTTTCTTTGATTATGAAGAAGATGATGAAATACTAGTCAGCCTTCAAAAAGAATGAGATCTTGCTATTTGCAACAGCATGGATGGCCATAGAGGGTATTAAGTTAGATAAGTCAGAGGAAAACAAATACCACTTAGATGTGGAATGTAAGAAACAAAACAAATGAACAAACACTTTAGGAGAACATTTGTTCTCCTAAATACAGAGAACAAACCGGTAGTTGCCAGATCGAGGGTAATGGTAGGATGGATGAAATAGGTAAAAAGGATTAAGAAGTACAAACTTTCAGTTATAAAATAAGTAAGTTGCATAGATACAGCATATAGGGAATATAGTCAGTAATACTGTAACAATGTATGATTACACTTAATCATGTCAAGCATTGAGTAATGCATAGAATTGTCACATCACTATGTTATACACCTGGGACTAATTTAACATTGTGTGTCAACTATATTAAAAAAAAAAGATCCAAATATGTTGCCTAGATCAAATACCTAACTAGGAAAAAAAGAGAACCTTCTCAATATACATATATTTACTTTGTGTTTGTATGTATATATCCATATATCCATATATTACATACATACATATATATACATTACATATAAATGTAACTATGTATGTGTGTATATAAAGAGTTAAGACAATCTTCACAGTAAACATTAGCAACCTCAACTTTAAATTTCTTTGTTAAAACATACACAGAATTTACTATTATTTTTTTTTTAAATAGCCTGAAGGACTGTTGGGTGCCCCCTGGAGGACAGATGCCCCAGTGGCCTCATCAGATAGGATAACCTTGAGGTTGCCTATACTGAAATGTCAAATGTGCAGGCTTCCTAAGGGAGTCTTGGTAGGCAAGGTGCTCATTTCATAGCATCCATCGTTTCTTTAACTGTGTTATCAGTGTACAAGTTTGCCTGTTTATTCCTGCCTCTCTCCCTGCAACTAAAATGCACACTTGCTCCAGGAGGGCTGGGACTTTGTCTGTTCATATCTGCAGTCCTAGCTCATTGACTGTGCCTGTCACTTGCAAGGCCGTTAGTCTTATGAGTGAAGGAATGCTGGGAGGCAATATGTCCTCCCCACCAATGCCGGGGAGCCGAGGCTCAGGAGAAAGTTATGAAGATGGTGGGGGTGTTTGTTTTTTAAAAAAAATTTTCAAATGTTTTTATTTATTTCTGAGGGGGGGGGGCGCGGCAGCGTGAGCAGGGGAGGGTCAGAGAGATACAGAATCTGAAGCAGGCTCCATCCAGGCTCTGAGCCAGATGCAGGGTTCGAACCCGTGAACCGTGAGATCATGACCTGAGCTGAAGTCGGACACTTAATCGACTGAGCCACCCAGGCACCTCAACAATGATGTTTGTTAATGGCTCTCTGTAAGGCCTCTTATTTGTTTCGTCTCTCACTCAGCAGTGTCCATAGAGGAGCACTATCATCTTGCCCTGCCTCCCAACCTTGAATGCTGTACATTCCTCACTGGGCACCATTTGACTAAAACTGAAGAGCTGTGGTTCTGCCTGGGATCGGTGAGGCGCCACACACCCAATCTCCAGGCTCATTTGCCCCATACATGAATTCTTTTGTGCCTTTTGCATAAACATGGGTGTCTCACATATTTCCTGAGTGGTGCAAATGCCTTTAGGCCACTTCCTTATTATGCAAGTGTCCTATGGACACCATCTCTGTTTTGGGTTTTATTTTAAGGTGTAGAGATAATTTCTCTTTAAGAGTCAGAACTATTTCTCTTTCTGAAATGAATATTGTACCATCTTTCTGCCTCCTCTTCTGGCAAGAATATTAGTCTCTTTCCCCCTCAAGTTCCCTGATGGTTACTTTTTATAGCTTTCATGACATAACAACGTTTCATCAAATGTGGGAAGATCTTTAGAGAACACTGAAACTGTGGTACTCATTGCGAAAGCTCCTGGGGTTTGGCCTGTGGGATCACAGACGCAGGCAACATCCTGGGACAACCACCAGATGCATTTTGGCTTGGCCTTCTGTGACTCATTCCTTAAGGCAAATGCAGAGTTAAAAGTACACTATTATATAAAAATATAACTGATCTTGTATATATTACTAATGTTCTTAACTGGTATTTGGTTGATTGGGCATAAAAGGGAAATTAAGTCAAAGTGACTTAGACAATAAAATAAGTGAACAAATCATATAACTGAGAAGTCCAGAAATAGGGCTAGCCTCAGGAGAGGCTTGGTCTTGTTTCTTTCTTTGCATTTCTTGGCCCTGAATCTTCCTTGTAGATTTTATTTCTGGCAGCCTCCTCACTCATGGTCCCAAGATGCTGTCAGTGATCCCTAGGGCTATTTGCTTCCATGTTGGAATCCAATAGGAAAGAGAAAGCCAACATCTCCAGCAAATTCCCAGAACTGACATGGGTCACGTGCTAATCCCTGAACTCAAAATTGTAATTAGGAAGGTGGGCCAAGCTAATCTGGGTTTGACCTTGGAGTTATCGATGAGAATTAAATCTATCCTGACCACAAGACGAAGAAATTTGGAGCACTGTTAGCTGAGGGGAAGGGAAAATTAGTCAAGTGTCTGTTATACCTAGCATTAGAACAAGACTGAATTTGTAGCACGAAGTTTAGTTTTTGATAGTTTTTATAACTGATGTGTTTCATACTCTCCAAATATCAGGCTTAGTTTCTATTTCTGGTTGTGGTGTCCATCAGTTGTTTCTGGCTTTCTGCCTTTTGGCCACATGGTGACTCTTTCTGATCACTGAGTTGGAGTATTTGGGATGAAGCATTAATTTATATGTATGAAACCCTTCAGAGCATTCTCTTTCCCTCTGCAATTGCATTTGGAAGTGTCTGAAATGGTGGCTGGTCCATTGTGAGTAACTATGATGAACGGTCTCCCTGCCGGCTCATTGAATAAGTAGCACAAACAGGAAATAAACCTTTACTGTTTTAAGCCATAAAGACTCTGGAGTTGTTTGTTACTATGGAATTGAATTTCCTAAAACCATTGGGATTATTTGGGGATGGCTCACAAAACTCTTATATAATTCTTTCAAAGTAAAACTCAAAAATGCTTTCACATCTATGATCTCACTTTATCTCCTCAATAGTCCTATAAATACGTAGGTGAGAAATATTATTAGCTCCATATTTCCAGTGGAAGAATTGAAGTAAACTCCCCAAATGCTCTGTTTACTAATTTAGCAGTGTTTGTTATTTCCTATTTGCTTTGTTTTCTTATGCAATACAATGACACAATAAAATCTCATTACAAAAAATAATGCCTCTCATTTTGCTAATAGTTTGATGTTCTACCTCTGAAGAATTTATCATGTTTACTTTACTTCTTCCTGTACCAAATTGTTAATGTGAGAATGTAAAGGACTTCGGCCAGTGCGTGCTGCTTCTGTCAGAAAGCTGAACTAAAAGAGTGGTTATTTATACTATTTACTTGCATTGAACTTTGTCAGAGATCAAGAGAATCACTTCTGAGAGAGCTGAAGGAGAACACAGGAAACTGTAATCCTACATCAGGCAATAGATGACCAGAGCTTCTACAGTGGGGGTTGACTCAGGAGGAAAAGGTAGATATATAGTATTATTTTCCTTGGTAAGAAAGTGGCAGCAGGCCAGAAATTCAGAGTGGAGGACAGACCAAGGGCTGATTGCTGTGAAAGCAGAAGAGAGATCTGCCTTGCCCTGAACTGGGGAAGTACACAGTTGAAGACTGGGCTCTGGAGGCAGAGTGAGTACCTGGGTTCAAATCCTGGTTCCAGCACTTACCAGCTATATAATCTTGCTAATACAATTTACTTGATCTCTCCAAACCTAGGAATCCTCTTCTATAGAATGAGGATAATAGCACCTATTTCATAAGGATATTGTGGAGATAAAATAATCTATAAAATGTAAAGATTTTAGAATAGTACACATAGGAAGAGTTTGATAAACATCATCTGCTCATTTATATCATTATTATCATCATTATTATTATTCATTGTCAACCTTTCTGTCACCCTCTGTTCTAAGCCAACCATCATCTCTCACCAGGGGTAATTAAAAAACCTTCTCATTGGTCGTCTCTCATCTATTCTTCTGTCATTTCCAACTTGTTCTCCACTCTCTAGCTAGGGTAATCTTTTAAAATTAGAACCTCATCAGGTTACTTCTTTGTTTAAAGCTGTTCAGTAGTTCCCTCTTCACCTAGAACTTTATTTTTTTTCTTAAATAGTTTATTGTCAAGTTGGTTTCCATATAACACCCAGTGCTCATCCCAACAAGTGCCCTCCTCCATGCCCATCACCCCCCTTCCCCTCTCCTCCACCCCCGTCAGCCCTCAGTTTGTTCTCAGCATTCAAAAGTCTCTCATGGTTTGCGTTCCTCCCTCTCCCGAACTATATTTCCCCTTCTTCTCCCCCATGGTCCTCCGTTAAGTTCCTCCTAATCCTTTTATACATAAAAACATATGGTATCTGCCTGACTTATTTCACTCAGCATAACACCCTCAGGTTTCATCCATGTTGATACACATGGCCAGATTTCATTCTTTCTCATTGCCATGTAGTATTCCATTGTATAGATGAAGTGCATCTTCTTGATCCATTCCTCAGTTGATGAGCGCTTAGGCTCTTTTCATGTTTTGGCTAATGTTGAGAGTGCTGCAATGAACGTTGGGATACATGGGCCCCTATGCATCAGCACTCCTGTATCCCTTGGGTAAATTCCTAGCAGTGCTATTGCTGGGCCATAGAGGAGTTCTATTGTTAATTTTTTGAGGAACCTCCACACTGTTTTCCAGAGGGGCTGCACCAGTTTACATTCCCACCAACAGTGTAGGAGGGTGCTTGTTTCTCCACATCCTCGCCAGCATCTAGAGTCTCCTGATTTGTTCATTTTAGCGACTCTGACCAGCATGAGGTGGTATCTCAGTGTGGTTTTGATTTGTATTTCCCTGATGAGGAGGGATACTGAGCCTCATTTCGTGTGTCTGTTGGCCATCTGGATGTCTTCTTTGGAGAAGTGTCTGTTCATGTCTTCTGCCCATTTCTTCACTGGATTATTTGTTTTTTTGGGTGTGAAGTTTGGTGAGTTCCTTATAGATTTTGGATACTAACCCTTTATCTGATATGTCATTTGCAACTATCATTTCCCATTCCATCGGTTGCCTATTAGTTTTATGGATTGTTTCCCTTGCCGTGCAGAAGTTTTTATCTTGATGAGGTCCCAATAGTTCATTTTTGCTCTTGATTCCCTTGCCTTTGGGGATGTGTCAGGTAAGAAATTGCTGCGGTTGAGGTCAAGGAGGTTGTTTCCTGCTTTCTCCTCTAGGGTTTTGATGGTTTCCTACCTGACCTTCAGGCCCTTTACCCATTTTGAGTTTATTTTTGTGTATGGTGTGAGAAAGTGATCTAGTTTCATTCTTCTGCATGTTGCTGTCCAGTTCTCCCAGCACCATCTGTTAAAGAAGCTCTCTTTTTTCCATTAGATACTCTTTCCTGCTTTGTCAAAGATTAGTTGGCTATACATTTGTGGGTCCAATTCTGAGTTCTCAATTCTATTCCATTGGTTTGTGTGTCTGTTTTTGTGCCAATACCATACTGTCTTGATGATGACAGCTTTGTAGCAGAGGCTAAAGTCTGGGATGGTGATGCCTCCCGTTTTGGTTTTCTTCTTCACTATTACTTTGGCTATTCAGGGTCTTTTGTGGTTCCATACAAATTTTAGGATAGTTTGTTCTAGCTTTGAGAAGAATGCTGGTGCAATTTTGATTGGGATTGCATTGAAGGTGTAGATTGCTTTGGGTAGTAATGACATTTTAACAGTATTTTTTCTTCTGCTCCGTGAGCATGGAATCTTTTCCCATTTCCTTGTGTCTCCTTTAATTCCTTCATAAGTTTTCTATAGTTTTCATCATACAGATCTTCTATATCTTTGGTTAGGTTTATTCCTAGGTAATCTCTTAGAACTTTAATTCTTATGATAAAGACCAAAATTCTTAGTATGTATTCTAGAGAACTTCTCTGTCACATCTCAGTTTGTGCTGACCTCTATAGTACAGCCTCATAGTCCCATTTTTAGACCCCCAAGTGAGCCATGATTGCCTACCTCAGTGCCTTGGTATTAATATATTTTAGAGGAGTGATGTTTTTTCCTCATCTTGATGTTGTCTTCCTGGTGAAGGGACTACTGGGGTAGCACTTTTCTCTCCACCCCTTTAGTCACTCTTTGGTGAAGTTATTTATTCAATGTGTCAATCGTGGAGGGATATCAGGGCTTTCCCAGCTCAGCTCCATTCTCTTCCTCTTGGAAGAAAGCTTCCTATAGAGAACTGGCATTCTCTGATATTACTCTAGGGATAGACCCTTTCCCAAGACATAGGAGGCCTCCTCTGGGTGGGGATTGCCTATGACACCTTGGGGTCAGTTAACTGGCCTACCTGGTTATGACTTCCATCCTGGTTTCTACCAGCACTAAAAATGCTATGTGGATTCTCCAGATATACTCCTTTCTTTTTGTTTTCTTCCTCTTCCTCCATTCTTCTAAACTGGGAAGTTTCTAGTGGTTCACAGTGGAAAAGTAATGCTAAGAAGATAGAAGTGAAGATTTTCTTTGCTGTATTATGGAATGAATTGCAGTAAAATTTGACTGTAAGCCAATAGGTTGGTCAATGAAATGACTGAATATTTAAGGTCTTACCAATACTTACATCCTTGGACAAGCAGTGGAAATAGAAACACTTTTTCCCTTTTGATTGAAAAAGAAAGCTAAATGGGTCCAGAGATCTTCCAGGAGGGGGAGCCCTCGTTCTTTTTTCCCAGGTATAGCTGTGAGGGTTTGCATTATCTGTGACTAAGTCACAACAGAGCCAGAAGAACAACACAATCATTGCTACATGTCAAGGTAAACAATAGGAGAAAATCATCACAGTCCCCATTTGGCATTAGCACTTTATCCCGCATAATTGTCTTTTCACCTATGTGGAATTCAGTTCTGTAGGAGAATTTCTTTATAATTCCTGTCATGGTTTTGAGCTTCCCAGCACATGTTCCATCTGTCCTTTTACAAGATACAGACTGAACCTCATTTTAGTTTCAACTTAGAAGAAAATATAAAACAGTTAAGAATATGTGATTTTTTTTTTAGTTAAATGCTTTTTTTCTTCTTAGCTTTCATTCTGCCTATTATTTTCTCCAAGTCCCTTCCTCAGAAACATGTTTCGTGATTGACAGTTCTCACAATCTCATAGCCTTTCTTCCAGCCCAGACCCTGAGTAGATAGCTCACTGCAAAATTTTCATCATCAGCTTACAGAACAGCTTGCAATGCATGACTGTGCATCAGACCAGCTAAGCTGGGAACTCTCCACTTGGCACCTCTCTTACCTTCCCACAGCTCGTTGCACAGAGCTAGACACACTGATTCCAGGTAAATGTGAAAAATGGCTGTTTAACAGGGGACCATATTTTCTTTATACAGGTAGCAGTGATTACTAGGAGCTAGTGTAGTTTCATTTAAAACCAGTCACAGAGGCTGAGTTTTAAAATATAAGTGGATGGAAAAGCTATTTTTTTTAAAACTAAAGATGGTTTTTTTGTTGTTTTTTGTTTGTTTTTCTTTTTTGTTTCTTTTTGGGAGGTCTTTAGTCATGTCCTTTGTAATGTATTAGTCTATACAGCTTTGGAACAATAATAAAGGCATGTGTTTGATATTGTTTTGTTTTAATTTTTTTTTAATGTTTATTTTTGAGAGAGAGACAGAGTGCAAGTGGGGGAGGAGCAGAGAAAGAGAGAGAGAGAGAGACAGACAGACAGACAGACAGAGAATCTGAAGCAGGCTCCAGGCTCTGAGCTGTCAGAACAGAGCCTGACACAGGGCTTGAACTCACGAAGAGTGAGGTCATGACCTGAGTGAAGTTGGCTGCTTAACTGACTGAGCCACCCAGGTGCCCTTGAAATGTTTTGATGACACAAAGCTGGGAGGAGTATTTAATAGTTTAAGATATTCAAAATTGTATTCAAAATTATTTTTTTTCATTAGATTAGTATAATAGGAATATATAAAAGACCAATATCTAAGAAAATCAACAGTAAATGTTTAGGAAGGGGAGACCTGATTTCATAGTGATTTATGAAGAAATGATCTACAGATTTTTGTTCATCAAAACTCAATAAACAGTGAGATACAATTGCCAAAATGCTGATGAAATTTTAAGGCATATTAATACAGTATTCCAGAACACAGAACATCAGAGTCCCTACTGTACTTGGATTACTCGGATTGGTTGTGTTTGGTTCCGGGTAACATGTTTTGAGAGATGCAGAGCGGCTGGGATAGATCTAGAAGAAACTAACCAGGAAGAGATGTCTATAAAGCAAATCATGGAGTGGCCGAGGGGTTTGAGAATGTCTGGATCAGAGTAAAGATGATTTGGGGGAATCCTAGGAGTGGTCTTCAAATATTTGAAGGTTGTCAACATTTAAAGGGCTTAGACTTTGTCTAGGTGACTTGGGGGATGGAATTTGGCTCATGGTGAAAAGTTACTGAGAGGCAGGTTTGGGTTTCTCATAATAAAGACCTGTCTAGCAATTCCAGTTCTGAAATAGAAACAGGCTGCTTTGTGAGGTGGTCAGTTTCCCATCACAGAAGACTTTCAAAGACCTGACTAGGATCCCCTTGTTAGAGTTCTAAAGAATGGGAAGGTGGACCATATGGTCCCTGAAGTTTCTTCAAACTTCATGGGTCCAAGCACAAGCTCAATGTTGAATAGAATAGGAGCTCAAGCAATATTTCCCAAATGAATAAATACATAAGAGTAAAAAATCTCAGATGCTGTCTCATGTACTTGATACATTTTTAAGTCATGGCTTGTTTTATGGCATTGGACTTGTTTTATGGCATTGGACAGTAATCTCACCTATATCAGGAGAGTGTCCTCTTGGGAAAAATGAAGACTTTGGGCCACATAGAACTTAAAATTTTTCTAGGTGATTGGTTTATCTGTCTCACTCTGGCATAATTCATGTTCATCCTTTTAAGTTTTAGAGCTATTTTTTTTAATGTTTTATTTATTTCTAGGAGAGAGAGAGAGAGCGTGAGCAGGGGAGGGTCAGAGAGAGAGGGAGTCATAGACTGAAACAGGCTCCAGGCTCTGAGCTGGCAGTCAGCACAGAGCTGGATGCGGGGCTCGAACCCACGAACCACGAGATCATGACCTAAGCAAAAGTCGGACGCTTAACTGACTAAGCCACCCAGGCGCCCCTAGAGCTATTTTTGATAATGAGCAATGCCTTACCCCAATCTAACATGATGCTATTTCTTTTTCAGGATAATCGTATCCACACATCCAAGTACAGCATTCTTACCTTTTTGCCAATTAATTTATTTGAACAGTTCCAAAGAGTGGCAAATGCCTATTTTCTTTTCCTTCTGATTTTACAGGTAATGTTTAGGTTATATTTCTTCATCATCTGTTTGTTAACTTTTTCAAATTATATGAATACTTTTAATTTACTTAGCTAGACGTTCATGATGAGGTAAAACCATTCTTATCAGATTTTGAATGTTGTTATTGCTGTTACTCTTCACAAATGTGGGAGGGCCAAGCATGGGTAAAAACTAGTACATTCATCATTTTAAACACTGAGGTCATTTTAGAATGCAGCCTTGCACTTTATTTGAACCAAACCATAGCCTTCTTCCTTTCTTTATCTCCCTCTCGTGTTGACAGTCTGGGTGTTAACAGAGTTGAGGCAGTCTAGCTAAGTAGTAGTCAGCAGAACCTACCGGGGCAAATTTCATTTGCATCTAAGAACAATAACATATTTTATATATGTATGTGTATATATAATGAATTATGTATGCTGACTCTTATCTCACTGTAGAGGTGACTATTTTTTTACAGTTTTGAGAGGCTAATTGGTAGTTAATAAGCTTTCTTTTTCCTCCCATCTGACTAATACTTGGGCTTAAATAAAAATTTTGGCTTTTACTGATATTTTAGAAAAGAAAAGAAGGCATAAATCAAAGAATGCACATACATATAAACAGTTCATGATATCCAGTTATTTACCTAGTGTTTCTTTTAGAGTAATTTAATCAGACCAAAGTAGTACATTCAGAATGTGCTGGGCTCTGTCTTAATTTTAGGAGGTAAAAAGATGGGTTAAATGTGTGCAGTCAAGATTAATAGCTTTGAGTACTATTTTTATTTAATTGAATAACTGTATTAAGAATCTTTTGGCTCTACATGGCAGAAACCTAAATTTATTTATGCAAAAAAGGAATATATTTAGGAATATTTCTCATTTTGTGTATGACTGGATACATGGGCAGGCTATTTCAATAGGATGTAACTTAAAAAATTTTTTTTAATGTTTATTTATTTTTGAGAGTGAGAAACAGAGCACGAGTTGGGGAGTAGCAGAGAGAGAGGGAGACACAGAATCCAAAGCAGGCTCCAGGCTCTAAGCTTTCGGCACAGAGCTTGACTTGGGGCTCAAACTCACAAATTGTGAGATCATGACCTGAGCCAAAGTCTGCTGCTTAATTGACTGAGCCACTCAGGTGCCCCAGGGTGTGACTTTGCTTTCTTCCATGTTGCCCTTACTCTCAGGCAGGCCCTCTCTACCAGGTGGTCCCTGAAAGCTTTAGACCTTTATTTTCCTGGCTCCAACTCCAACATAAAAGAGAGAGAGGGAGAGAGAAAGAGAGTGAATCTTTTTTTTCTTTTTTGGTTGTTCCAGCAAATCTTGGGATTAGCTCTCACTGGACCATGCTGAGTTAGGTTGCTATCCATAAATTAATCATGGTGGCTTAAGAATTTGTAGCCATGGTTGTCTTGACCTAGATCACATGCCAAAATGTGGAGCTGGAGGGAATGAATCTGCCAACATTGGATGGACTGAAAGTGCAAGGTGGAATGAGATAGTTCCCTAAGGTATACTTGAGAAGAAATGTATGCTGAATAGGCACAACAAAACAAAACAACAAAAACCCCAAAGTCAATGTACACCTTACAATTTATTAAAAAGACTTTGGAATTCAAGATTTCTTTTGTTGCCCCCTATGAATTTGGTTTTGGTTTCTTTATATAACACTTTACATCATTCCAGAATTTTGAGCTCATTGCTCTAATGGCTTTCTTATGTATTGTCAAAGGCTCTTGCTCGCAGAATTTTATGTCTTGAAGGAGGCTCTGGAATGGTTTAGACCAGCCGCCTTTTTCTGTTGATCAAGAAATGAGGTCCAGGAAGGTTAAGTGATGTGTAAAGATTTTACAATGAGTCAGTGATAGAACTAGGACAACAATCTAGCTTTTCTGCCACTCAGGCTGATGTGTTTATTGGTACCACAGAGGCTCTTGAGTTTTTTCTTTTTTTAAAAAATTTTATGTGGAAGCTATTGTATAAAATTGATTTAGTTTAGAGCTGTTTTTGTTAGGGCCTGATCTCCGTACACTGACCATATCCATCCTACTCTTTTTTTTTTTTTTAATTTTTTTTTAATGTTTTACTTATTTCTAAGGGGGAGAGAGAGAGAGAGACAGCGTGAGCAGGGGAGGGTCAGAGAGAGAGGGAGTCACAGACTCTGAACCAGGCTCCAGGCTCTGAGCTGGCAGTCAGCACAGAGCCCGACGCGGGGCTCGAACCCACGAACCGCGAGATCATGACCTAAGCGAAAGTCAGACGCTTAACCGACTAAGCCACCCAGGCGCCCCTTTATCCATCCTACTCTTATCTTATGATCTTCAGCACCTCTATTCTGAACCCCATTTGAAAACCACCTTTCTAAGAGAGTTATGCCATCTGTCACTATGTCTCTGTCATGTGGGTGGCTTTGGAAGTACAGGTACAAGGCTTTGGAGTCCAGTAGATCAAAGCTCAAGTTTTCGCAGTGTATGTTCTTGGCCCACTTGGGTGACCTTTCAGATACTCATTTATAAAATGGGAAAACGATACCTAGGACTGCAGCATTTCCTAACTCTAGGGCATTATTCACAGTGTATTCTCTGTTGTGCACTGGGGGTTCTATTTATATGGAAAACAAATTCTATGGGTATGTGCAAAACAACTCTGGTACAGAATCTAACTCAATGACTTTTTTGAGGGTCAAATGACATAATATATGAAAAGTACTTGTTTGGTGCAGGGGAGATGCTCAAAGAATCTCTTTTGGAATTGGTGAGACGTTAGTAAAAACTTCTTAGAAGTTGAGATGAGAAGCTGAGAAAAGAGAAGTAACATTTATCCTACTGGGAAATCTGAAAGATTTCAAAAAACTTACTTCTCAAGTCACTATAAAAGTTTTATTTTTTGTCAGGTAGCCTGAAAATTGGTTCAGTGATACTTTTGTGTGTCTTATAAGTGAATGAAAATGCTTAAATTATTGAAAGTTATTCTACATTTGTACAAATAACTGAATATAATCCTATTACTTTCTGTGTGTTATATATAATGACAAAATTTGGAAGATGTATTTTCCAACTTAAAAGCCCTAAACTATTTGAGATGTTTGTTTCAGCTGATTCCAGAAATCTCTTCCTTGACCTGGTTTACCACCATGGTGCCTTTGGTCCTGGTGATAACTATGACAGCTGTCAAAGATGCCACAGATGACTATGTGAGTATTTACTTTTGAGCATTCTTGAGTTCTCAATTTCAGTTGTGACTTCTAACAAATAAAAAAAAAAAATAGAGACCTATTTGAAAGTTTTGAATGGAGCTCTCCTGCTTAATATTACATAAAACTCTTTTGCTATTTATTTAGTGACTAATACAGATGTCATAGAACCAGAGCCCGTTTAAGTTAAAAGCAAGAGGGCTTGAATAATTAGGCTTACTCCCTCATTTTATAGATGAGGAAACCAAGGTTTCTAAAGAACCAGTGATGTGCTAATGATCATACAGCCAATTAATGGTAAGATCAGAATTAGAACACAAACCTGCTTCTACCCAGTGAAGAATTATTTATCTTACGTCAAATGTTCTCTACGTTTTGAGAATTGGTAGATATTTGGTGCTCTCACATCCTCTGCTCATTCTACTAGGAGTTGCAAAGTCAAATTACTTCAAAAGTTAGGCAACTAATGTAAATAAGTGAAATATAGGCAGTAGAGAGTTTTGAAGTCTGCATAAACCAAGGGAGGTCACTCAAATTCAAAAATTTAAAAACGGTCTCAGGGAAGCCAAATAATCTAAAATTAGAGAAGTTATATTCTCACCCTTGGTGACTGCATGTGCACTAGCCTCAATAATTGTCTGTATGCCAGTGACTTACATGTTTTTATTCCTAGTCTAGGTCTCTCCTGTGAACTCATACCCATATTTCTTGTTGTCTGTTTTTAACTATATATGTCTTTAAATTGAGTGTCTTGTAGATAGCATATAGTTACGTAATGATTTTTTATACAATCTGAAAATCTCTTAATGGAATGTTTAACCCATTTATAGTTAATGTGATTAGACTTAAATCTCTTATCTTGTTATTTTCTGTATGCCTCATTGATTCTTTGTTCCATTTTTCTTATTTTAGATTATTTTTGTGATTTCCTCTTATCTTTATTATTAGCTTTATAAGCTATATATGGTGGCTGTTCTAGGGCTTAACTTATAATCTACCTGGGGCAGTGTGGCTTTTGAGCACTGGCCCTTATTCATACCCCTCTATACTAAGGTGTGTGTCTTTATATACCATGTATTTGTAGGATACATAGGATATAACTCTCTTCTTCTTTTTTCTTTTTAAGATTTATTTATTTGTTTTTGAGAGAGAGAGAGCACGAGCATGAATGGGGGAGGGGCAGAGAGAAGGGGAGAGAGAGAGAGAGAGAGAATTCCAAACAGGTTCTGCATTGTCAGTGCTGAGCCTGATATGAGGCTTGAACTCACAAACTGTGAGATCAAGACCTGAGCTGAAATCAAGAGTTAGATGCTTAACTGACTGAACCACCCAGGCACCCCTGAGTCTCTTCATTTTTAATTAAGTGCCTCATGTATTTTATGGTTAACATTGTGACTATAACCTTTGAGGCAGGATTTTTAACTAACACACAGGACCTGTTCATACTAATGAATCATGTCACTTAAAAGTGGTCAGCTTGGAATTTATTCATTCCCATGAAGTTGCCATTGTTCAAAGTACTTTGAAGCTCATCATAAAGAATTGCCCTCATGGCCAGTGTACAAGGTACAGAAGAAAGCCAATCTCATGATTTTGCGTTCACCCAGCTTTGGAAGCAAATGCCATCTCTCAGCCCCTAAAAAACATATTTGCCCTACCTGCTTTCTAAGAGAAACTTCTATATATTTCCAAACATAAAATATCCCTTCATGTTTTTCCAAAGGATAAATAGCTCCATCTTCAAAGACTAGAGGACATTCCGAAGAATAGGCTATAAGTTCCAAGTAATTCTAGGAGAGGAAATTTTAACAATGATTTGAGTAATGACAGCTTTGGAATAAATGAATGTCTTCTCCACAGTAGCTGATCTTTCAGGGAAATAATACTCATTTAGATGCTTAAGTTTCTACATACTGGCATTAATGCCTTACTCATTATAGTAAACGTTTTATAGAAGAGTAAAACAGTAGAGTAAAAAGAACATGAGCTTCAAAGAAAGACTCCTTACCATACTATGTTTGAATAGTATGAAATTGAGGGAAACCCCCTTTCTGGACCCTTCCTCATCTGTATTATGTGGTTAGTGACCCCAGAACTGTTGAAGGACAAAATGAGATGCTATGTGTAAAGCATGTGGCACAGATGTTTCACAGTGGGTATACAGTCAGTGCTAGTCCTCTGCTCCCTTTCTGCCCTGGGCAATTCCCCTCTAAGCTTGTCTATTTCTAGAGTAGAACTTGTCAAGAAGAGTCAGCCTGGGCATAGGACTACCTTTTCTAGTCCTACCAGACTCCATCTATTCCAATACCAAGACTTCTTGGCAAAACCTGAGCTGAAGTGAGAATGACTTATTTTGAGGCCCAGAGAATAGGCTACTCAGCTTTTAGGGAGATGAACTGATTGGCCCTTTTCTGTGATTCCCAACTAGTCAGTTTTGGGTATTATTTTCAGTTCAATAGAGATGTGATGAAATAATAAGTCTTCTTTTGTCTGTATTGCAGTTAATGCTTGAATATGCTTTTATTTTTATGATAATATGTGCGGGTCCAATAACTAGATATATTTATCACTCAGGGTCTTGACAGAAAAGATATGTCACCCTGAAATGAGAAAGACTGGAGAAAGATTAATAATGAAGGCCCTATTTACAAAAGGGCAAAAGAGAAGTGGTCAAAGAAGTAGTGTAGTGTAGCAATATGGATAGCAATACTACTTCTTGGTCTGAAGGGGCAATGAGAGAAGCAGTTACCTATATCTGAGGGCTGCTCATGGCAGCTGTGGCTATCTGTAGAGGAGGGAATTACTGCCTACTCAGCTTGAATGAGGCCAGGGGGAAAAATACCCCTTTTCACTCTCCTCTGGCTACTCTGATCTTCTGCCAGAATCACTCTTTGGCCAAACCCAACCAGGAGCCGCAGGGTAAGGTTCTTATAGGTCAGCTTTCCATGACAGAGGGCAGAGTGGAGAAGGATGGGGTGTGGATACAGAGGACCAAACACCGAATATCCAGCACCCTCATTAAGTGATATCCTCAGACAAAATAATATTTTTACTGTTCTGTTGGTAAGGAGAGTTTTGCATGCCAATGATGGATGACTTAATTTACTCTTCTACTGATTTTATAAATCTTTTCATGTTAACAGATGTTAAATATCTTAGTTTTCCTGATAATATACAGTAACTTATACCTGGAAATTAGTGTAATTGCATGCACTGGGCATAGCAGAATAGATTGGAATGGGTTTGGGAAAGATCCTGAAAAAGAGAAGCGCTGGTTGAAGCATTTTATATTGTTAAACATATTGATACAATACTTTGAATTTTTTTAATGAAAAAGCACTCGTCTTGATGATAGTCTTATCTGAATGGCTTCTAGTTTATGAGTTTAGTAGAGGGCTCATAATATTTGGATTCCTCTAAGCAATATAAGATGTTTACATTACTGGAATATAAAATAAGAAATAGTATCACTTGGGCATAAAAAACAAATCCATACCAAATGTTGTTCAGTATTTTGAGTTTTGTTCTAAATGCTCAGTATTTCATAAGATTATTGTTAACAATTAGAATTTCTGGAGAGTAAAAATACATGTTATTATAAGTAATTTCTTGGCTTCAAAGAAATCATAAAACAGAATGATTGATGTTCCAATAAAGTATTGAGCACATATGTAAGAAAAATGGAAGCTTCTATTGCTTATTGAAGACTTCAAAATGTATAGTTTCTCTGGAACCATGTGACAGAGTAAAGGGCATATTGTCTTCTTAAAAGCACCTAAAAATGTGTGGGAATTAGAAGAGCATGTGGGTAGACTTGTTCCATTGGTAACATCCAGGTAAGAGTTAATGAGAAGGATATTGATTCAGATTTAGAACACATGGAGCTGGGTTCCTGGTAAGCATAAATAGTGCTAAGTTTGGATTGATGGTAATATTTTACAAACAGATGAACTCAAAAGTATTTTCAATGTTCCTATTTGTGCTTACAAAGTAAGATTTAATGTGTTTTTTCCACAAACATTTGACTTTCAGTTTCGCCATAAGAGTGATAATCAAGTGAATAATCGGCTATCTGAAGTGCTCATAGACAGCAAGTAAGAAATACATTTTTGGGTTATTTTTAAGATTTCTGGGACCCCAAAATGATCTTGACAATTGATGGCTTTCTCTTTTAATTAAGTATATGTTACTTTTCCCTTTCAATTTATTAAAAACTGCAGTGAAAGTCCATTTTATCTTCATGCCTTATTTTTAATGTTCAGCCAATGCTTGTACTAACTATTCAACATTAAATCCCTATGGAGTGTGTTTTGTGGAACACAGACTCATAAGTATAATTTCATTTCTTGATCTAATACTACTTAGACTTGACACCTATCTAATGTTTTGTATGTAGTAGATGTTTTATAAGTAGTTGAATTATTTAATTTGGTAATTTCTGGAGAATATTGCTAGAGAGACTTTGACACATAATAGTTTTAAATGAATCTTGCATTTACTTGATAGTTAAATTGAGCATGGGTTCCTCACTATAAAAGAGATTTTCATTCCTTTTAAATTGATAAGTATTTATGGGAATGGTTCTTGAATTTGAAATGCTTTAAAATATGTATTACACAGTAATAATGGCAAAAACAGCTCCAGAAAACTTAGCAAAATGTCAAATCTTCATTCCATGATTTCTTCCTGTTTGTCTCCCCCTTTTTTGCTAAAAACAACATGTGACAAAGTAAGCTTGTTATAATATACTTCATTCTGGTTGTCAGTCACATCTGCCAATGCTTTTGAATCACTTGGATACTGTGAAGACATTTTTTTAAAAGGAATATCATAAAATGAATTAATCATGTGAGATGGGAGATTCCAAGAAATGATTAAGATATCCAGAGGAACTAGGTATGATCTAGACAATAATTGGTAGGATTGAAGTAAATCTCTTCCCATAACTAAAATATTGACTGATCACTAGTAACATAATGAATACATATACTTTTTCTATATTTGCTTGTTTTAGAACATAGTGTTAATGTACAATGAAGGAAAACTACGTTAGTATAAAATTACAGTGGTTAGAGACAGCCACTGAAGGTATGATTTTGGTGTGACATGGATAAGCCATAGAGACGCCTGGAACCATGTGGTTCGTTTCCAATGTTAGCAGGTTTTGAATTGTTGCCACTACAGCATGGTGTTTAAAAGCCTGGGTTTTGCATTATGAGAGACTTTATATATGAGTTTAGTACTGACCCTAAACAATTCTGTGGTCTAGAGATTAATTCTTAAGAGGTGGTGAGTCTTTGTAAGCTAATGCAGTTTGTGGCCTTGAGCCACTGTTGCATATCTTGACTTTCTCAAGTCTTGCAGTTCTAACTGGATATTAGATCTGACAATATAACCTGACTAATTCCCCAGGATAATACGTGTTACTCCTTTGAAGTATCGTCTCCTATAAAGCATGTTTAAAATATGTACAGTTACATAATAATTTGAAATAATGGCCCTAGCATATCTTTAATGTCCCCCAAATTACCAGTTAAATCCTATGGCAGTACCTGGGCAGTGATAGATATTGGGGCATTAATTGGAGGCCAAGGGATTTATGTAGGAACTTAACTCTTCAGAAACTCGATGATTGTATGTCTCCCACACATGTTATCATTATCATTATTGTTAGAAGTAGTGTTACTTTCTTGTGGTTTCATTTAGCTTTCCTTTAATTTCTTATGAAGTAGCATCTCTTTGTAGTTCAATATGGTGTGATGTTTTGGTATGTATTGTTGCTGATCCTGTAAAATTGAAGAGAGAAACACATATCATTGAGTATGGAGTGTTCTTTAGTATTTAGTAGAAAATCAGGCAAGATTTTCCATTTATAAGATTACCCATTGCTGTGAATTCCTCTAGGGCAGGGGTCATCTCTTGATCACTCTGTGTACCTTGAACCTAGCACAATGTCTATTGAATTTTCAAACTGAGCGGTAACAAGTATTCTTGCTGAGAGAGCAATGTGCCAGAGTAGCTTGATTGGTCTAATTTTGCTGAGTTCCATCACTGGCCAATTCCAGTAGCTGGGGTGGTGGTCTTTGCACAGTGTGCTCAGGCTACAGAGACTGACTTTCCACTTTCTGGGTTTTGAAAGGATGGAAAGATCAAATGGGCTCAGATCTGAGACAGTCAAGCTTTAAGTCCTTCCTTGGAGCCGGTGGTTGTAGAGGATGCTGTTGGGGCTCTGCACAGACCCTTACTGTGTTCTGTGCTCATCCCCAGCTTCTGTGTGTGTCCCTTGTAAGTGCTTGCGCCTGCTGTTTTCTTCCAGCACATTGCCCTTGAGCTGCTGGAGTCAGTGACTGATGGGTGAAGGAGTGTGAAAGAACAGCCCAACTGCCTCAGTCAGACAAGCTCAGAGGTTAATTTGTATTAATTATTATTAATTTGTATTCTCAAGCACTCCTTGAGATCAGACAGAGGATGGGACTTTCATGCAGTCACACCCTATTTGGCTTTTTCCCTTTCCCTGTGTTGCTTCTCATATCCCTTACCAGTTTCTCCTGGAAGTACTTTCCTAATGAGCCACTTGCATGTGAATTCTTATTTCAGGATCCACTTCTAGGGAACCTGATATGAGACCGTGGTTAACGCATACTAGATCCCCTTGCAGTATTAATGGGAAATATTAGGAAAGTGCTTTTGGGTCTGTCCTTGGTACATGTGGGTTGTGATCCAGGAATAAAGATGCCTAGAGAGGATCAGGGAGTCCAAGTGTTGCTGGAGGTGAGAGTCACAGTGGGGTGTATTGCCAGGTGCTTGTGGCTTCCTTTGTGTGCTGCTGGCAGAAGGTCTTGGACTACTGTACCATTTGCTGATGGCATGTATGAATACCAATAGCTATCTTTATGTTTCTCGAGAGGACGTCACAAGCTGTGCCAACGTCTTTAACCACTGTGGAAGCAACTGGGCAGGTGAGGGACTGTGATAGGTCTTGGACTTGCAGTCTTCACACTAGGGCAGGAGCCATCATTGGCTTGTCTTGGAAAGAGGGGAGGCATGGTTAGCCTCAGCATAGAGATTTTTAAGGGGAAGGAGGTAGGAAGAAAACACCCATCAAGAAACCTGGGTTCACGTAAGTGACCACTGTGTGACTTTGAGCAGTTTATTTTCCTTCTGTGCTTCCTTCTGCTGCACTTAGAAGTGGGAAAGTTGGGCAGGTACATTCAGATTCAATACATATTTATTGAACATCTACCCCATGTGGGTTCCAGTGCTTCCAAGTTTAACTTTCATAAAAAAAAACAAAAACACCAAAGCGTGGGTAACAGTGCTCCATTTTAGAGATGAAGTGATTAACCCTGAGAAGGAGTGACTTGTCCAGGGTCCCAGGGCAAGTAAGAGCCTAAATTAGACTTCTCCCCATTCATGAAGTGGTGTTTAAGTGTGGATTTTGTGGATGATTGTGTCTTCACTATTTATTTTGTATTTTAAGGTCTTTGTATACAATTATAGGAATATAACATAATTACATAATATATATGTAGGTTGTATGTAATATATATTGTATTACATACATTACTCATCTAACATTCTTAGCATTGTTTAAGTTGTAATGCTAAGCACAGTAAACCCAAGTCACAAAATAATTACAGTGATAAAACCCTTCCTTTTATAAACTTCCTTTTCAATTTCACTTTTTTTTGATGTTGTTACTCATAGTCTTTTAAAATCAGGACCAATCTTCTGTATCTTCAATCCCTTAAAAGTGCTTAAGAAATCTGTGTTGTATTAGCCTAAAATATAGTAGCCCTCCTTTCTCTGCCCTTGAGCTTTCCATGGTTTTGGTTACGCATGCTCAACCATGTTCTGGAAACAGGTGATCCAATTTCTGATATATCAGTAGAAGGTCAGTAGTAGCCTAGTGCTACATCACAGTGCCTGCATCATTCATCTCCCTTCATCTCCTCATGTGGGCATTTTATCATCCCACGTCATTACTAGAAAGGTGAGTGTAGTATAATAGGACATTTTGAGAGAGAGAGAGATCATATTCACATAGCTTTAATTAAGTATATTGTTAGATTTGTTCTATTTTATTATTAGTTACTGTTACTAATCTCTTACTGTGTCTAATTTATAAATTAAACTTTATCATAGGCATGTATGTATAGGAAAAAGATATAGAGTTCGGTACTATCTGTGGTTTTGAGCATCTACTAGGGGTCTTTGAATGTTTCCCCTGCAGATAAGGGGGGGGGGGACTACTGTACCATTTGCTGATGACATGTATGAATACCAATAGCTGTCTTAATGTTTCTTGAGAGGACGTCTCAAATTGTGCTACCATCCTTGACCACTATGGGAGCACCTGGGCAGGTGGGGGACAATAAGAGGGAGTGTGATGGTTCCTGCAGAGGTTATCCTACCTGGTGCCCCTCAACATGGGCTGTATATTGCATCAGTGCCCCATCAACCCCAGAATAATTAAATGAGGGTTTTGGAGATGATACCCTGGTGTGTTTTTAAGTTTCCATGATGATTCTATGCAGATAGAGTTGAGAACTTCTGAGCAATTCCATTGCTATGTCTGTATATGAATCTGTGTCTTTGTCTAATTTGAAAAGACATCCAAGGAAGGGAATTCCATTAATTTTGAGAATGGTAAGCATGGTTTTTCCACATAATAAATATCCATACAAAGAAATATTATAAATGCTTATTTACAGAATATAAATTCTGTAGTGCTTATTTACTTTTTTTTCTAGTAAAGCTCACATTTTTAGTCAAACACTTGGCCAATCAATTACTTTGCATTGGTTTTCTTTCCTTTAGAAATTCAAATTTTATGGGCACCTTCCTACACTGTTGGTGGGAATGTAAACTGGTGCAGCCCCTCTGGAAAACAGTGTGGAGGTTCCTCAAAAAATTAACAATAGAACTCCCCTATGATCCAGCAATAGCACTGCTAGGAATTTATCCAAGGGATACAGGAGTGCTGATGCATAGGGGACATGTACCCCATGTTCATAGCAGCACTCTCAACATTAGCCAAATCATGGAAAGAGGCTAAGTGTCCATCAACTGAGGAATGGATCAAGAAGATGTGGTTTATCTATACCATGGAATACTACATGGCAATGAGAAAGAATGAAATCTGGCCATGTGTAGCAACATCAATGGACCTTGAGGGTATTATGCTGAGTGAAAGTCAGGCAGAGAAAGACAGATACCATATGTTTGCACGTATAGGTGGATTAGGAGGAACTTAACGGAGGACTGTGGGGGAGAAGGGGTAAATAGTTGGGGAGAGGGAGGGAGGCAAACCATGAGAGACTCTTGAATGCCGAGAACAAACTGAGGGCTGACGGGGGTGAGGGGGAGGTGAAGGGGGTGATGGGCATGAAGGAGGGCACTTGTTGGGATGAGCGCTGGGTATTATATGGAGACCAACTTGACAATAAACTATTTAAAAAATTCAAATTTTAATTTTTCACATTTTTTTTCTTTTCCCATTGTATGTTTTGTCCTCTCTGGGGAATCTTTTTCTCACTTTCACATATATATGTAACTTCCAATTTTTGTTGTTCTGTCCCATCAGTGTTTCTAGTCATATGGATTTTAGACAAGCTAAGGAGTGCAGAGATTTACTGCTACCCAATTAGGGAGCCACTAGCCACATCCACATGTAGCTACTGAACATTGGCAGTGTGGCAGGTCCAAATTAAGATGTGCTGTTAAGTATAAAGTATATACCAGATTTTGAAGACTTAGTAACAAAAAGAGAATATAAAATATGTCATTAGTAATTTTTTACATTGTAAAGCGTCTGACTTCGGCTCAGGTCATGATTCCACAGTTCATGAGTTGGAGCCCCACATTGGGCTCTGTACTGACAGTGTGGAGCCTGCTTGGGATTCTCTTTCTCTCTCTCTCTCTCTCTCTCTGCCCCTCCCTGACTCATTCAACCACTCTCTTTCTCAAAATAAATAAAGAACTTAAAAAATAATTTTTATATTAGTTCCATTTTGAAATAATATCATATATGTGTTGGTTAATTTAAATATGTTAAATTAAATTTACCTATTTTTAAATTTTTTTATTTTTATTTTATTTTTTATTTTAACTTCAATGTAGTTAACAATGTTATATTACTTTCAGGTATATAATATACTGATTCAACACTTCCATACAACACCCAGTGTTGATCAAGATGAGTGTACTCTTAATCTCCTTTATCTATTTTATCCTCCCATTCACCTCCCCTCTGGTAAACTATATGTTTGTTCTCTGCAGTTAAGGGTCTAACTTTCTTTTTTTTTTTGGTTTCTCTCTTTCTTTGTTCATTTGTTTTCTTTTAAATTCCACATATTAGTGAAGTAATATGACATTTGTCTTTCTCTTAATGGCTTATTTTACTTAGCATTATATTCTAGATCCATCTATGGTGTTGCAAATGGCAAGATTTCATTCTTTTTTATGGCTGAGTAATATTCGATTGTATTTATGTACATATATATATATTATTCTTTATCCATTCATCTATTGATGAACACTTGGGCTCTTACATAATTTGGCTCTTGTAAATAATGCTACAATAAACATATGGGTACATATGCCATTTAGAATTACTGTTTTTGTGTCCTTTGGGTAAATACTCAGTAGTGTGATTACTGGATTGTAGAGTAGTTCTATTTTTAATTTTTTAAACATTTTCTTTAATGTTTATTTTTGAGAGAGAGAGAGAGACAGACAGACAAATAGAATGTCAGCAGGGGAGGGGCAGAGAGAGAGAGTGAGAGAGACATAGAATCTGAAGCAGGCTCTAGGCTCTGAGCTGTTAGCACAGAGCCCAACACAGGGCTTGAACCCACAAACCATGAGATCATAAGCTGAGCTGAAGTCAGACACTTAACTGACTTAGCCACCTAGGTGCCCCTATATTTAATTTTTTGAGGAACCTCTGTGCTGTCTTCCACAGTGGCTATACCAGTTTGCATTCCCACCAACAGTGCAGGGGAGGTCCTTTTCCTCCACATCCAACAACTGTTGTTTCTTGTGGTTTTGATTTTAGCCATTCTGACTGGCATGAGGTGATATCTCATTGTGGTTTTGATTAGCATTTCCCTGGTGACGAATGATGTTGAACATCTTTTTGTGTGCCTGTTGGCCATCTGGATGTCTTCTTTGGAGAAATGTCTCCTTGTATCTTCTGCCCATTTTTGATTGGATTGTGTGTGTGTGTGTGTGTGTTGAGTTGTAGAAGTTCTTCGTATATTTTGGATACTAACCTTTTATCTGATGTATCATTTGCAAGTATTTTCTCCCATTCAGTAGGCTGTTTTTAGTTTTGTTGATTCTTTCCTTTGCTGTACAGAGCTTTTTATTTTGATATACTTCAAGTAGTTAATTTTTGCTTTTGTTTCCTTTGCTTTAGGAGACATATCTAGAAAAATGTTATACTGATTTTGGAGAAATTACTGCTTGTGCTCTCTTATAGAATTTTTATGGTTTCAGGCCTCACTCTTAGGTCTTTCATCCATTTTGAGTTTATTTTGGTGAATGGTGTCAGAAAGTGGTTCAGTTTCATTTTTTTGCATGTAGCTGTCCAGTTTTCCCATTACCATTTGTTAGAGACTGTCTTTTTCCTATTGCATATTCTGGCCTCCTTTGTCAACTAATTGACCATATAATTAGGGGTTTATTTCCGAGCTCTCCGTACTGTTCCGTTGATCTATATGTCTATTACTGTACCAGTACCTTACTACTTTGATTACAAGAGCTTTGTAAGATAACTTGAAGTCTGGCATTGTAATACCTCCAGTTTTATTTTTCTTTTTCAAGATTGCTTTGGCTATTTTGGGTCTTTTGCAGTTCCATACAAATTTTAGGATTGTGCTAGTTCTGTGGAAAATGCTGTTGATATTTTGATAGGGATTGCATTAAATCTGTAGATTGCTTTGGGTAGTATGGACATTTTAACATTTGTTCTTCCAACCCATGAACATATGTCTTTCCATTTGCTTGTGTCCTCTTCAATTTCATCAGTGTTTTATACTTTTCAGAGTATAGATCTTTACCTTCCTACGTATTTTATTATTCTGAGGTATTTTATTATTTTGGTGCAATTATAAATGGGACTGTTTTCTTATTTCTCTTTATGTTGCTTCATTATTAGTGTATTAGAATGCAACAGATTTCTGTACAGTGATTTTGTATCCTGTGACTTTACTAAATTCATTTATCAGTTCTAATAGTTTTCTGGTGGAGTGTTTAGGGGTTTCTACATATAGGATCCTGCAACCTGCAAATAGTGGAGGTTGAATTTCTTCCTTACCATTTCAGATGCCTTTTGTTCATTTTTTGTTGTCAGACTGCTGTGGTTAGGATTTGTAGTACTATGCGGAATAAAAATGGTAAGAATCGACATCCTTATCTTGTTTCTGACCTTAGGAGGAGAGTTCTCAGTTTAAAAAACTTTTTTGGGATGTGGCTACTAGAAAATTTAAAATTACTTATGTGGTTCATATTTTTGGCTGGCCTTCTATTTCTACTGGATGACACTGCTTTGTACAACACCTTTAGATATGTGTGAGAGAACTGAGCAGAGAAGGAAATGAAACCTGTGCTATAAGCCTGGTCTCCTGATTGATTCTCAGTCCCAGATTCTCTGTGTGATCTCTCAGGCTGCCAGCATTGTGATTTGTGTCACTATAAACAAATAGAGTCGTGTCATTTTTCTTAATATTTAATTTCCCTGACATCTTCTGAACTTAACACTTTTGCATTAGAGCAATGTGAGTTCAGATACTGCAATGCAGTTATGCTTTGAGTCTGGATGTTTCCTTGACACCTCTAGATTTTAAATGGCTTCTGACCATCAGCTTTCTGTATAACATGTTTCATTTTTACTTTCCTGAGCATCAGTAAATTTTGCTTAAATCTTTCAGGCTCTTTTATAGACCAATTTCCATCAAACTTATTCATCTTTTTTCTTATGTTTGGAAACTTTTCTGAATTGATCCCTTTTCTATAAGACTGAGTTTTTGCAATATTTTATAAAACTAACCTAGGATGATTACATGAACACATCATTTCCTATGTGAGGCAGTGAAAACTTGAAACACTGTTACTCAGTTCACTGATGACAACCTTTATCAGAGAATCCTGGATTTAAGTGTGAGTAGGACTGGGTTGAGCAATTGACTGAACCCTGGGAGGTTTCAGTAACATCAAACATGATGGCTTCCTGAGTGGGTGGCTGTCAAACCATCTCCACCTAAGTTCCAAGTTTATCTCTTCTTAATCATAGCACACCATGAAAAAAAACCCCCACAAAATGTTCTGCTTTAAAAAATGTATTAGTGGGGGCGCCTGGGTGGCTTAGTCGGTTAAGCGTCTGACTTTTGCTTAGGTCATGATCTCGCGGTTCGTGGGTTCAAGCCCCGCGTCGGGCTCTGTGCAGACTGCCAGCTCAGAGCCTGGAGCCTGTTTCAGTCTGTGACTCCCTCTCTCTCTGACCCTCCCCTGCTCACGCTCTCTCTCTCTCTCTCTCTCTCTCTCCTAGAAATAAATAAAATGTTAAAAAAAAATAAAAAAAAAGTATTAGTGACACATGTAAATCCACAAACAACAATAATTTAAAACAGTTTAAGTCTTCTATGACCATTGCTAGCTATATAACACTCATATATTATATATATGCATCAGGTCTGAACTGCAGAGCTCCTAGAGGGAAATTTGGGCGGTGGTTCAGAAGTGTGGTAGCAGATCCTTCAGGCAGCTGTGAAGGAGCTCTCCCGTCTTCCTTGTCCTGCCAGGTTAAAGGTATATGGACATACGGTAAAAAAAAAAAATCTATCATTTGCTGCTGAATTCCTGGAAAAAACTTAGGAGAGGGAGGCTTGGTGTATGGTATTCCCCTCCGCTAGATTTGATTCTAAATGTCAGTCTTGGGTAAGAGTAGATTATTATTCTTACTAAATATGCTTTCTTTTTCTCCTTGAGCACCTGCAGTGAAAAGTACCAAAGGTCATTGAATTTAATGAGCCTGAAGCTGACGCACAGTTAGTGTGTCTGGGGGCTTCTTGTAAGGGGAGAGTAGGAATATTTGTGGGCTTGGAGTTCTGTGGATCAAATGGGAGGACCAATAACTTTGCACTCAGTTATCTTTTCTTTATCTGGATTTATACAGGCTTGCAATCAGAATGGAGACTTCTCTGGTTCAACACAGGCAGAATATAAACTGAGTTTATCTCCAGCTCATCCAGATACTTTATATGCGATGATGGTACCATTAGGTCTAGGGGACAGCTGTTTAGGGTCTATCTGAAGACCCATATATTTAAAAGGAAAATTTGAGGTGAAAATCTTGATTCTTTTTTTTTTAAACAATGTTAATAAAGTATGCGATTGTGGGCTTAAATAACAGTGAATTCAAAAGCAAGCTAAATAGGAGAGTCTTGGTAATTTTTGGACTCCGTGGAAATGATTCAAAAATTAATTTTTAGCTCATGCTACTAATGCACAGTACAAGTGTTTCAAAAATAGTTTCATCCTCAATAAATTTCAGTTTCTTGTCTTGGATTGATAATTTCTTGGGCAGTTTCTACCTGTCAGCTCTGCAGGTGGAAAGATCCATTTTCCAATGGGCTGGTTTCTGTATGTGAGCTGTCACATTGTTATAGTTCTTATAAATGATCTTCCATTGTAATCAGTTACTATATTGCCTGAACATAATTTTTTAAAGTGGTGGATTTCTAAATGGTGACCATTTCCCCAAATGAGGATCATCTTGAAATAATAGGAAATTATAACACTTTCAAAACTCTGCACATGGACTTTTCAGTGACATCTCCTAATTTCTTTTTAAAGTTGATATAACCCAGATGTTAGCTGCTCCATTTTCCTTCTCTTAAAGCTCCCTCAAAGACACCCCCTCCCCATAAAGCATTAGAGAACGAGGTAGAGTTGACTGAAGATTTGAGTGTGGGGGGGATATAAGTTAGCAGGTTTATTTTACATACCCCACAGCAAACAGTGTGAAATCCTATTTCAACATTTTCTTTCTCCAGTTCTCTTTCTCTGCTGCTGGGCTTTGTAATCTCTCCTCCACCCCGTTCAGTGTTGTTGGCTGTCTCTTCTCTCAGTGTCTGGGGCCCCTCATATCTATCGTCTTGGTATTACTCAAAATAGTTTGGTTTTTCCTTGGCTCTTCTGAACTCAAACCTGTTACAGCTGCTTACCAAAATAGCAGACTCTTCTTGTAACTAGGATTCACTTATCCTAGATAATAATGAAAGTAAAAAATAAACCAAACTCTATGTAACACATGATTCTCTCTTATTAAAAAAAAAAAAAAGGTTTATGCATTTCTTCTCAGTTGTCATAGGATTTCTACTGAAAAAACACACCCAAACCTAAGCCACACAGGCCTTCGAATTGTTAGAACATTAATAAGGTAAAGCTTTGTTAAGATCTTAAAATTTGAGGGGTGCCTGGATGGCTCAGTCGGTTAAGTGTCTGACTTTGGCTCAGGTCAAGATGTCACAGTTCATGGGTTCAAACGCCACGTCCAACTCTGTGCTGACAGCCCAGAGCCTGGAGCCTGCTTTCGATTCCGTGTCTCCCTTTTTCTCTGCCCCTCTCCTTCTCGTGCTCTGTCTCTTTCTGTCTCTAAAGAATAATGTTAAAAGTTTTCTTAAAAATCTTAAAATCTGAAAGCTAAATGAAAGCATAGTGTTATAGTGAATAAATTTGGTTTCTGACAGAGCTCACAGGTTGTCTATACCAAACCAAACAAATATTTTGAATAACATTGTTACTTGACTACTTACCATTTATTAGCTAGACATACATTTCTACTCTAGGGACATTTTGCTTTAGATTCCCTGAGATGATCTCAATGGTTTAATTTCTTCTATGCATTTTGGATAGGTATATCATCTGTATATTGTGGGTATAAAATTAAGAAAACTTAAGAGTATAAATAAAATATAGAAACTACTCTTGATTTCATCACCCAGATTAGAGCAAGCTTAGTGTGTGCATGGGAAGGCGTTTTACCGTCTTCCTTTCCTCCTCCATCTTTGCCTTTTCCTGTCTATTCCTGTATATAATATTCATTTTAAAAACAATTGAGATTATATTATATCCTATTGTTGTGCTTTGAATGGTGCCCCCTCTCCCGTATGTCCATTGGAACCTGTGAACGTGATCTATTTAGAAAAAGGGTCTTTGCAAATATAATGAAGTTAAGAATCTTGAGATGAGATCGTCCTGGTAATCCAGCCACAAGGGTCTTCCTAAGAGAAGAGAAGGGGAAAAGATACACAGAAAAGAAGCTGATGTGAGGACCGAGGCAGGGCTGGGAGTTTTACAGCCCCAAGTGAAGGAACGTGTAAGGCTGCCAGGAGCTGGGACAGAGACTGGCACAGACCCTTTTCTAGAGCCTCCAGAAGGAGTACTGCCCTGCTGACACCGTGATTTGGGATTCCAGCCTGTAGAACTGTGAGAGAATAAAGTTTTTCTGCTTTAGGCCACCTAGTTGATGGTGATGCGTTACAGGTAACCCTCCTGGGAAAATAATGGTCGGTTATTTTTAGCTTTTAGTTGAGAGGTTCAATATTTGATCTTTCACTCAGTACATGTTTGTTAAATGCCTATTATGTGTCAGGCAGAATGCTATATTCTGAGGATGCAGAGTTAAATAAGACATAATTTCTGCTTCAAATATGATGTTATCATACATACATAGTTGCAATAACTTTATCACTAGAATTGCCATGATACTGTCATATTTCATCGTTTGTACTGATGGGCATGATGGGTGGGCAAAATGACTCTCTTATTAGACTGTCCAGCTTTCAGAAATTTTCATCAGTACACAGGCTCTGTAGGCAAACCAATGCCAGGTGGTAGATTTGGAAAGTTGGTTGGAAATGGTGCCTTGAAGCTATAACTCAAGGGAATGTTGGGCCACCTTTAAACTTCAGTAGCATTCTCAAAAACTAAGATATATTTTCTTATTTCATATCAGGAATTTAAAAAATCCTTTCTACTTGATCTTTGTGAAGGATTAGATATGCAATAATAGAAGAAAAAATAAAAGAGGGGAAGAGAGCATAGAAAATAAAAGTAATGATCTCTAAATGAGATTCAAAGACTCAAAAGAATCTGTGATATTTGGGGGCTGGAAGAATGATATTGTCAGCAACATAGGAAAGAAAACTTTCATAGTGGGTTTGTGTACCAGTTAAGAGATAAGGAAGAATGAAAAACTGTAACTGAGATGGTGATGCTGAACAGAAGGAAAGAAGTGGACTCTAGTGATGGGGAAAGAATAGATTCTGATGTGAAGAGAGTTGATAGTATTTTTTAATGGAAAATATGTGGTATAATTAATATGCTTTCTGTAAGCTTTGGAAAAGAAGTAGCATTATTTCACAATAAATACCTATTGGATTCTTTTTTTACTAAAGTATAATTAACATACAGTGTTAAATTAGTTTATATTATCAATCATTAATAATGATTAACAATTCTATACATTATGCAGCGTTCATCATGAAACATGAAATTGTTCATCAATTTCACCCATCCCCTACCTTCCCTGTGGCAACCATCAGTTTATTCTCTGTGTTTAAGAGTTTGTCTCTTTTTTCTTAATTTGTTTTGTTTCTTAAATTCCACATTTGAGTGAAATCCTATCATGTCTTTGTATGACTGATTTATTTCACTTAGCACAATTACCTCTAGGTCCATCCATGTTGTTGCAAATGGCAAGATCCCATTCTTTTTTATGGCTGAGTGATACTTCACTGTAGATATGTACCACATCTTTTTTGGATTTTAAATGTGCCTAGGGTCCAGTGTTAAATTCAGTATGGGAGAGTTCTAGGGGAAAAGAAGAAAAGGGCAGCATTGAAAAATGGAATTGAGGCTAGAGAGGGCTCCTGGAGAACACGTGAATATGAGTGAAGACTGAAGGAATTATGTTGGCAACAGGGGATACATTTTATTTAGATAATCTGGTTCGATCTGCATCAGTCAGCATGTGTTGGGGCTTCCTCAGGGACAGGAAGTAGAAGTTTTATAGTGGCAGCGAGAGTAGTGGCAGGGATCCATGTTCAACACATCTGTTCATTCACCCACGTTTATGCAACACTTCTCTGTACCAGCCACTGTGCTGGATACTAGGGTACAGGGATTATGAGGAGTCATGTTCCTTCCCTCAAGAAGCCTGAAGTCCAGGGGAAGGAGTGGACAAATAAACAGACTACTTTTATAGCAATAGGTGCCATGGTAAAAGAAGGCATGAGATGCCGTGGGAGCGCACACATGGGAGGAGGACTCTAATACAAGTTTTGTGAGAATGATAGGAGGGATATCATTATCTCAGAAGTAACAGAAGAATGGGCCCTTAGGAAGTATCCATGAAAAGCTAATTGATTCATTCATGGGGTGAGGGGGAGAGTAGAGGAGAATTAGGGAAAGGTGCTATCTTAAATTAATCCCTTATGAATTCTTTTTTTTTAATTTAATTTAATTTATTTTATTTTTAATGTTTTTATTTATTTCTAGGAGAGAGAGAGAGACAGTGTGAGCAGGGGAGAGTCAGAGAGAGAGGGAGTCACAGACTGAAACAGGCTCCAGGCTCTGAGCTGGCAGTCAGCACAGAGCCCGACGCGGGGCTCAAACCCACGAACCGTGAGATCATGACCTAAGCGAAAGTCGGACGCTTAACCGACTAAGCCACCCAGGCGCCCCTAATTCCTCATGAATTCTTAATGCATATAGGAGTTTGAGTACCGTTGGGCCAGGTATTTCAAGGTCCCTCCCAGCCCCCAACACTATGACTCTGTGATCCTTTTAAGCTTTGTCATGATAGTGAGGAGCCAAAGAAGGGACACTGGCGAGCGGCTCTACAGGATAAAAATATCTAACAGAAAAATGAAAGGTTGGAAGTGTATGGATGGATATTGTGGTAATAATAATGATAATGATGATGATGATGAAGGTGGTAGTGGTGATGACAGGCTGAAGAGTCAGGTATAAGAGAGCAAGTTACAGAATGGAATGGGGAAAGAAAAGATGAACTTTATAGGATCTTCCAACAATGAGGATATTATATGCCAGACTGAAGAAATTGTAAAGAAATTAAGAAAAGTGTCAGGAGATAATTCAGAGCATGAGGCTGCACAATTAATCCCCTGATCATATACTCTTACAAATCCTGTGTGAATCTCTGTCATAGCATGTAGTATCCCATATGTATGTAGCATATGTTCTCCTTATCTTTCACTTATTTATTTTTCTACATTTCTTGATGCTTATTTTCTGCCAGGTACTGTGTTAGGTGCTGGAAGTGGAGTGAATCCAAACAGACACGATCTCTGCAATCATGAGCTTAGTTTCTGGGAGAGGAGAGGTAGACTTAATAAAATAATCATGTTAAGTAGAGTATAATTACATGCTGAGGCAAATGCTGCTAACGAAGAGATTATGGCTCTAATTTTTTTTTAATGTTTTATTTATTTCTGAGAGAGAGAGAGACAGCATGAGCAGGGGAGGGTCAGGGAGAGAGGGAGGCACAGAATCCGAAGCAGGCTCCAGGTTCTGAGCTAGCTGTCAGCACAGAGCCTGATGCAGGGCTGGAACACATGAACCGTGAGATCATGACCTGAGCCAAAGTGAGACACTTAACCGACTGAACCACCCAGGCGCCCCAGATTATGGTTCCAAAGAAAGGACTGTGTGGGGGGGAAGGAGTGGGCAGAGATGAGGCAGTTTAGGAATTGTTTCCTTCAGACAATAGTAAATTTGAGTTGAGAACTCAACTGGGATGGGAAAGAGAACTATAAACAGAGGGGACAGCCTGTGCAAAGGCCCTGGGGAGGAAAGGAGAATGGTGTTATCAGGGACTGAAGCACAGAGAGTATGGCTCAGAGAAGAGCATTGTGAGGCCAGAAGAGCAGTCAGAGGCCAGACCTTTAAGGACTTGAAGACCATGTTAAGAGTTTGGGTCTTTTTCCTAAGAACCAAGTGAATACATGGAAGGGTTTAACTCTGGCAAAATCCATGTCTATTTCATGGGGGAAAAGCCAGTGGAGAAGGGCCAGGAAAGATGGAGAGAGGGTGGTTGCCTATTGCTATACTTGTTTTTCTATTCTTACACTACTGTGAATTACTCGAGCCTGAGACAATCTGTATGCTCCCATCACCTAATTTAACAATGTCCTGCTGGTAGTCATTGCTCAATAATTACATGGTGTATGAGCCAACTGCATTTAAATTAATTAAAAGAATAATTTAAAAGATCAGAATTTCTTTTAGCTATTTCCCTCCTCTTGCTCCACTCTTTCTTCCCTCCAACTAATATGGAGCAACGGGAGTTATCCACATAGTGCATGTTCTCTGTCCATCATTGTCTGCTGTCATCGCCACTTGACCGTGCTGTCTGCTTGGGATCATTGGATACCAAATCTTTCTTTAAGTTAGGTGTTCAGTGTTACTGGGAGTCTCCTGGACATCACTGTACCTAACATGCCATTCTGTGTCTGGCATTTAAAGAAAGACAGAGGATTAAATTCATTTGGGCCTCATTTCTGAATTAGCAGAGCTCTTTGAAGCAATGCTTACTGTTTTTCTGTTTTTTTTTTTTTTTTTTTTTTTTTTTTTTTTTTTTTTTTTTTTTTTTTTTTTTTTTTGCAGCTGCCCCCAGGTGTAGCATGTCAAAAAAGAAAAAAAGAAGTCTTAGGTGTCCAAGACACTTGGACAGAGAAGGAGAGATGAGCTTCTTTGTGTCTGCTTCAGATGTTTCCCTCCAGCAGGACTTTCTGAATTGCTTGCCTAATGAATCCTGTTAACCCAGTTTGCCTCATCTGGTTACCTTGTCCCTTTCCAGGCATTTGTGTTCAGACATACTTTCCCTCTTCACACTGCTAAATTTAAGGCTTAATTTTCAAGTCAAATGCTCATCTGGCTGGCTGCCTGAGAAGTCACATGTGGAGAGGTCATAGACCCAGGCAGGGAATTGTGCCTTCGCTTTTGGGAAGCGAGTCTGGAAACCATATGAACTGTAAATAGTTTTAAAATGTAAAAAACTAAAGCTTTCTGCCAGAAGAGGAGAGCTAAGGTTTTTTTTTTTTTCTTCTGTAGACTCAGTTATTAGATATCTGTTGGAAATTACTGACCTCTATCATACAGTCTGTTTACTGTCTTTATCAGCTGAGGCCGGACCAGCCATATTTATCCCCCTTGGGGATGCAGCTCTGCCAACACTTGCTTTATTAGAAATAGATTTTGAGGTCACAGCAACATACCATAAGTTAAGTTGTTAAGTACATGATTTTAATGGGAATTGCTTTATTTCACTTAATATTTCCTTCTAAAAGGAAATAGTCGATCTTGGGTGATAGAAATAGGTTAATTTTTTTTTTTAAATAATAGAGACTAATTTTCTAGTGAAAGCAAGAAAAGAATAAATAAGAAAAGGGTCACACCTTCCTTTATTTGCTCCCTATCAGGTGACATCACCTCCCACTTTGAGAAATATTGCCTATCATATGTCCTGTTTTATTTGTTGGGCTTTCTTGCTGTTTTTCACTGGATCCTTCATTATAGAGAGTAGTTCCATAAGACTTTTTTCTTCCTTTTTTTTTTTTTTTTTGCCTTTGGCCTCAATTCTTGGGAGTGCCAAGGCACAGAGATGTTTTCAATCTTTCTTATGTGTAGAATACCAGAGACCCCCTTTCATTTGGAATCGGCAAATATCTTCAGATTCTCCTTTTTATCCCCTCTGTACTCCAAATGTAATCCTTTCTCTGTCTCTCTTCATCATTCTTTCTCTAGGGGTAAAGAAGAAAGAACACTGAAGTTGAGATACTAAGTGATAGGAAAACGATTTTTAATATAGGCCCTTTTAAATAGAGGACATTTTAGAATATTAGATGTCTTTTACATAGAAATTACACCAGGGTTTATACAAATAAATATACAAAGGACCACAGCATATATGCTTAGAATTGGCATGCAGATTTGTTGATGTGCAGTTTCAAATCTGGTGCTGATAATGATGAACTAATGTAAGTTTCATTCAAATGGTACCTAATTATTGGCCACCATCCCTGACATGAGATCTTCCAATTAACCAAGTCAAAATACAATTCTCAGCGGTGGCTCTTGTGATTAGGAAAGACATTCAGAAGAGAGAAGATTGCTTACACACATATTTAAATATGTTTTTGCAGATTACAAATAAAAACATAAGGCCTGAAATCTCTTGATAGCTAGAAACCATAGAGGGCTTGGTGGGGAGTGAGGCCAGCCTGTCAATGTTTTGAAGGAGGAAAACTTTATCCTGGAGCATACTGATATATAATGTGTACCAGAACCTGATTAAAAAGGCAACATTCTGGCATAAAGCTTTCATCTTCCTAATAGAGAAAACCAGAGTCTGTTCCAGGCAAAAAGGCATCATCTAGCTATATGTAAGGAGCAGAAAATTCTAGAGATGTTGGTACTTAAGTAATGGTAGAGAGAAATAAAGGGATTGAACTAGAAGGACTTTATCATCTTCCCTTACCTCTAGAATATGAGAAGTGGAAACATCACTTGATATATCAATCCTCAACCCAAAGCTCTCAGCTATTCCAGGGATTTACAAAAGTATTGTTTATGGAACATGGGGCAGTGGATGAGTAAGGGCCTTCATCAAAAGCCAAATTTACCTTAGATCTTCAGGGTCCAGGAATAGTAGATTAGTTTGGGAGCTCTAGCTCATGCCTCAGGTTGGGGCAGGGGAGAATATTGGTGTTCTGTTTACACTGAAAACCCAATGACTTGAATTAGAAAAACTTATGGAGCTCGACAATAGAGCCAATCTTGTTGAAATAAGTTGAGTTATTATTCTGGTGCTCTTAAAGCCAGACATGTGGCTGCTCTGAATCAAAGAAGAATGCATAGGCTTGCCTTAGTTCCCCCAAATAATGAGTATCTTCAGTGTACCAAAGATGATTAACGTGCCATTGCTTGTTGTATGGATTCACAATTTGTGGAGGAGGTAGATAAATAAGTGGATGGTTTCAGTATGATGATGCAGGTGTTAAGGACTGCCGTGGAAGTACTGAAAACAGGTATTTAGCCCAGTCTAGGGCTAGAGGAGACTTCCTGGAAAGCTGAGTCTTTAACTAAAATTAATCAATTAAAAATGTAGGAATCTGAGCCTGCATGGCTCAGTCTGTTAAGTGTCTGACTTTGGCATGGGTCATGATCTTGCAGTTCATGAGTTCAAGGCCCTCATGGGGCTCTGTGCTGACAGCTCAGAGCCTGGAGCCTGCTTCAGATTCAGGCTCTTCCCCTCGCTCTCTGCCCCTCCCCCGCTTGAGCTCCATCTCTCTCTCTCTATCTCTCTCTCTCTCAAAATAAATAAACATTAACAAATGTAAGAAATCTCAAATAGTAAAAATTTGTACTTTTTAGACCAAAGTATTATCCCTTGCTGTTGTATTTGTTTGGTGTTTGCAAATATGCACATATGCAAAAACCCATGCAACACATATAATTTGTATTCTACTTTTTGACACGCTAACTCACATATGGCATTAAAATTGTTTTGAAAACATTTTATTAGTGAATAATAGATGCATTGATTATTCCCCTATTGTTTGTTTCTAATTTTCCTGTTTTTATACATGTCAAAGAAATATCTTTGAACATAAATTTCATAAACATCTCTATTTGTTTAGTCTATGTTTCTAGGAAACTACATTACCTTTTAAAAAAGATTCTTGGGGCTCCTGGGTGGCTTAGTTGGTTAAGCGTCCGACTTTTGCTTAGGTCATGATCTCACGGTTTGTGGGTTCGAGCCCCGCGTCGGGCTCTGTGCTGACTGCCAGCTCAGAGCCTGGAGCCTGTTTCAGTCTGTGACTCCCTCTCTCTCTGACCCTCCCCTGCTCACGCTATCTCTCTCTCTCTCTCTCTCCTAGAAATTAATAAAAAAAAAAACATTAAAAAAAAGATTCTTAATGCGTATTGTTAAATTACTTTCAAGGAAATATGAGGCCATTTATCTTCCCCTTTGAACAAATGAGTGTTTTTTCCACAATATCATGGCAACTTTGAGTATTATCTTTTAGGAAATTTAGGCCAACTGGGTAAGAATAAACAGGTATCTTGCTGTTTTAAAAATTCACTGGTTTCTACTGAAGGTGATTATTTTTTTAATATTTAGTAACTGGATTTCTCTTTTCAATGACTTACTTATTTATATTCATTGCTTATTGTTGGCATACAGTACTTTTTTATGTTTTCTGTTTGAGAATGTAGTTTAAATTTTGTCTTCTAGTGAATTCCTCCAGTGGGAAGCAGTGACATTGCTATGTTATATACAGAGAAATTGCTTCAAGGTGTTTGCTGATGTAGTGTGCACACTGGGTTTTACTTAGCTATCTACATTCCTAACAATTTTCTTTCTGTAAAATAACTCTGATGAAAGATACTCATTTTTTTGAATTTATTTTTTAATTTACATTCAAGTTAGCATGTAGTGCTATAATGATTTCAGAGGTAGATCCCAGTGATTCATCCCCTATGTATAACACCCAGTGCTCATCCCATCAAGTGTCCTCCCTAATGCCCTTTACGCATTTAGCCCATTCCCGGACCCACAGCCCTCCAGCAACCTCGGTTTGTTCTTTGTATTTAAGAGTCTCTTATGTTTTGTCCCCTTTCTTGCTTTTATATTATTTTTGCTTCCCTTCCCTTATGATCATCTGTTCTTTACCTTAAATACTTCATATGAGGGAAGTCATATGATATTTGTCTTTCTCTGGCTAATTTTGCTTAGCATAATAAACTCTAGTTGCATCCATGTAGTTGTAAATTTTATTTTTTTGATTGCTGAGTAATTCTTCATTGTGTATGTATGTACATACACAGACACACCACATTTTTTTTATCCAGTCATCCATCGATGGACGTTTGGGCTTTCTCTGTCCCATTATCCATCAGTGGACATTTGGGGTCTTTCCTTACTTTGGCTATTGATGATAATGCTGCTATAAACATTGGAGTGCATGGGTGCCTTTGAAACAGCAACACCTGTATCCCTTGGATAAATACCTAGTAGCGCAATTGCTGGGTCGTAGAGTAGTTCTATTTTTAATTTTTTGAGGAAACTCCATACTGTTTTCCAGAGTGGCTGCACCAGTTTGCATCCCCACCAGCAGTGCAAAAGGATCCTCTTTCTCCACATCCTCACCCACATCTGTTGTTGCCTGAGTTGTTTATTTTAGCCATTCTGACTGGTGTGAGGTGGTATCTCGTTGTGGTTTTAATTTGTATTTCCCTGATGATGAGTGATGTTGAGCATTTTTTCATGTGTTGGTTGGTCATCTGGATGTCTTCTCTGGAGAAGTGTCTATTTGATGTCTTTTGTCCATTTATTCACTGAATTATTTGTTTTTTGGGTGTTGAGTTTAAGAAGGTCTTCATAGATTTTGTATACTAACCCTTTCTCTGATATGTTACTCGCAAATATCTTCTCCCATTTCTTCGGTTGCCTTTTAGTTTTGCTGATTATTTTCTTCATTGTGCAGAAGTTTTTACCTTGATGAGGTCCCAATAGTTCATTTTTGCTTTTGTTTCCCTTGCCTCCAGAGATGTGTTGAGTTAAGAAGTAGCTGCGGCCAAGGTCAAAGAGGTTCTTGCCTGCTTTTCCTCAAGGATTTTGATGGCTTCCTGTCTTACCTTTAGGTCCTTCATCCATTTTGAGTTTATTTTTATGAATGGTGTAAGAAAGTGGTCCAGGTTCATTTTTCTGCATGTTGCTGTCCAGTTTCCCAGCACCAATTGCTGCAGAGACTGTCTTTATTCCATTGAATAGTTTTTCTTGCTTTGTTAAAGATTAGTTGGCCATACATTTATAGGTCCGTTTCTGGGTTCTCTATTCTGTTCCATTGATCTGAGTGTCTGTTCTTGTGCCAGTACCATACTGTCTTGATGATTACAGCTTTGTAATACATCTTGAAGTCTGGGATTGTGAAGCTTCTGGCTGTGATTTTCTTTTTCAGGATTTCTTTGGCTGTTCGGGGTCTTTTCTGGTTCCATACAAATTGTAGGATTGTTTGTTCTAGCTCTGTGAAGAATGCTAGTGTCATTTTGATAGGGATTGCATTGGATATGTAGATTGCTTTTGTTAGTATTGACATTTTAACAATATTCTTTTTATCTAGGAGCATGGAATGTTCTTCCATTTTTTTCTGTCTTCAATTTCTACCATAAGCTTTCTCTCGTTTTCACTGTATTGATTTTTTTTTAAAAACTATTCTTATTGAAAACTCCTTAGTAACTCCCCTACCCATTTCTTACCATCAAAGCACCTATTGCAACCATGCTTTTCTTTTTTTTTCCCAGTTTGCCTTTCTACCATTGCCAATAATCACACAGAACTATTTGCTTTTCTAAATCTGCAAATCTATGTCAGGCAGGCAGGCAATGGCAATGAGTATTCTTTTTGTCTTCCCACAAGTGAGAGTTAACCCAGAATTTTAATACTTAGTCCACTTTAGACTTCCCATTGGCTGTGGGCCTCTTTGGACCAGGAACTACACTGTAATTAGCCCTAGTGCTTGTCCCACTGCCTGATATATAGTAGGTACTCTCTACTTGTTGAAGTCAGCAGAAGCCATTTACTCTTTCAAACAGCAACATTCATTCATGACATAGATAATGATAAAGAAGTTGGAAACTCAAAGACATGAAAGAAGTTGGCATTCCTGTGGGATGTGCATCTTCCTGTATAGCCATCTGAAATACAAGTCAAAAGTTTACACTTTGAGGAAAATTAAGAATGCTATTATTCTCTAAGCTGTTAACATTTGCCTGAAATGATTCATCCTTTCCTTACCCTCTTTCCATATCTTGCAGATACCTCTGCTAGGGCTACTTTCTTAGAGCCTCCCCAGCAGGTGTAGCCATGTGGAACTATTGGCTACATAATTGGAACTATTACTCACTTCACCCCCAGAGAGCTACATATGCTAAGCATGCAGCACGAATGACCATGTAAAAAGCTAGTCCATTCAAATATTCATTCAATAAATATATAGAGAGCCAGCACTGTCCTACATATTGGGGATACAAAAATGAGCAGGACAGAAAAATCCCTGCCCTAAGCGGCCTACTGTAAGTGGAGAAGACAAATGATAAAATATAAGCAAATAGTATGATTTCGGGTGTTACAAGTACAACAAAGAAAATAAAAAGTATCATAGAAGAGAGATTAAAAATGAGGAAGTGATTTCAAATAAGGTGGCCAGAGAAGGCATCTTGGGTAGATGAGATTTGAGAGTGAGCTAGCCATGTCAAAATCTTGGATAAAAGGAACAACAAGTATAAAATCCCCAAAGTGAAATGAACTTGATAGTAGGATATATACTGTGGCTTAAGTTTTGTGATAAAGGTAAGCTCTTAGGGGTTGGCAAGAACCAATTCTTGGAGGTCATTGTGGAGAATTCTACTTTTATACTCAATGTAATGAGAACATGTTGGAGGGTTCTAGGCAGGAGAATAGGATGGAATGACAAAAAGATTTCCTGGATGCCGTGTGGACAGTGGACTGCAGAAAGGGGCAAGGGCAGAATTAGAATAACAAATTAGGAGTTTCTTACTGTTGTCCAGGTGAGATGATTCCACAGACATGGTGGGAGCAACGCAGGTTATAAAAAATAGAAATAAATCTTATTATAGATTTTCAAACACATGAAAGTAGAACAGTATAATGAATTCTTATTTATGTATTGATCGACTGCAGTCACCAACTTTCTGCTACTTTTGTATCCATTCTAACTTTTGTATCCATTATTTTCTGGGGTATTTTAAAAGCAAATCCTGTTATGTCACATCATATTACCAGTAAATACTTTAGTATTTTTCTTGAACAGATAAGGGTTTAAAATATATTTAGCTATGATACTCCCTTAATGTCATCTAATACCCAGGTTGAAATGCATTTTGAGGGTAGAGCCAGTAAGAGTGCTGCCGTAATGGGTGTTGTGTGAAGAGAGAAATCGCAAGTCCATGGTTCTTGGCTGAGGTTCCAGGATGGGGGAGACTGGGAAGGAGCGTGCTATTGTGGTAGTGGTTCTTTTTGTTTGTTTTTTTGTTTTTGTTTTGACCGGACTGAGAGACTAGAATTCTACTGAGATATTAGCCATTCTGCCTAGATACAGAATGGGCAGTTGAAACTTAGGGGAGAGGCCTGAAGATCTATCTGAAAGTCATGTGGCCACTTAGGGTAAGAGTCCAGATAGTAGATAGTAAAGAGAGAAGTTCTGGGATGCTTTAAGGATTGAAAATGGAATAAAGGTCGAGAAGGCTGGGTAAAGATTTGAGCAAGAGTGTCTGAGGAAGTAAGAGCACAATCAAGAGAATGTGGTGCTCTGGATTTAAAGAAAATAAAGTGTAGCTAAGTATGCTGAGTAAAGTAAAGACTGAGAACTGATCCTTGGATTTAGCAGTATGAAGAGAGGCTGCAGTTGGAGGGATGGAGACAGAATCCTAATTGGAGATGCAAGGACAGTTAGAAAGTGGAGGTACTGAATATAGGTCGCTCATTTGAAGACTTGAAGTAAAAATCAGAATGTACCATCCTTATAATGAGGTACTTTATAATAATAAAAGGTAGTCACAGTACTTTATATATTATTTTATAAATTACAAAATGGTTTCATAAGTTTATCTTACATGACATTCATAGATGTCTTGATAGACAGATGTTGAAATGTCAGGTGAGTTTATCCCATTTAAAAGACCTTAGTCTTAGGAAAGAGAGGCATTCTGAGGGTTAGCTAAACCAATTTATGTAGGTCATAGTGGGGAATTTGAATTTTGGTCAACTTCTTGCCCAAGTTACATGGCTGATGCATGGTGAACTTGGACCCAAGTCCATGTCTTCTGATTCTAATGACACAGACTTTCTACTATGTTACATTGTTCCTTTCATAAATAGGAGGTCAGGATTCTTCCTTTTAAGAATGTCATCTTCAAAGGATAGAGTCTTTACTATAAAGTGCGCAAGTTTTTGTTTTTTTGTTTAAATAATCCATTAGGATTTGTCATTCATGAATTTGAAACATTACTTTGAACTTTGTCTCTCTTTGTAATGGTCTAGGATACAAAACTGATGACCCAATGAAAAGAAGTATTCTAATAATTGTGAGCAATGAGATTTATCCTGGTCCTGAGAGGAATATGAATGACATAATGGTTGAATCCTCAAAAAGTAGAGATATTTTACTCATGACCATGAGCAAATCCTGACTGAAATCTGTTGGCATGATGTTAAGCCATGAAAAGTCAAGTCTAGAGGGACCAGAGTAATACAGTCCAGGCATATAGTTTTCTGATGAGCTCATTGTATAAGGGGACAAAGATGGGAATATCTTGAGGAATGAAAGTTGATATATACTTTATTAGACAATTTCTCTGGTCTATCCGTTTTCTTGCTGGGCTTTTGATGACAGCTGTATGGCAAACAGTCGAATACTGAGATCATTCTCCTGGAGTACAGGTATTCTTCATTGCTGCTAAAACAATATCCACATGCTCCAGGTATCAGAAGGGAAAGATGATTTAACTGGTGTTCTTTAAGAGGCAGATTTATATTTCCCACTAGTGTCTTGGTTCCTTGATAACCATAGTTTGTATCTAATTCCACTTGTAGCTCTGACACTCAGCCCCTGGCTCACAGTATTCATTTTGCACATATGGGCAGTCTTGAATTCATTAATGAAGGGAGATGGTACTTCACGTGCTACTGATGGTGATCTAATTGAGAATTCTACCTACATCCTATCCTATTGCTAAGAAACTCAAAATGATAAACAGTACAAACTACTTTAAAGTAACATTTAAAAACTTTTTTAAAAAGTGTGTAGGACTTACTATGACTATAAATCTAATAAGTAAATAAACTCATGATCTTCCACTAATGTCCATAGTAGTCCTTTGTGCCACAAAATCAGGATTACTATTTCCAGAAATACTAGGTTCTCTGACTGGAGCAAATCAAGTCACACAAGAGACACCACTGCCTTATATTTAGTGGTATGGCATGTGTTATTACTTGGCATGTTAACCAGCTAATATTTCTTTTCTGGCTTAATAGACATTTGGTTCTCTCTTAACATTGCCCCATATAGGAAAATTGATTAAGCATGGCAGTGATGGGGCCACCTGAGTGGCTTAGTTGGTTGAGTGTCCAACTCTTGGTTTCAGCTCAGGTCATGATCTCATATTAATGAGTTAGAGCCCTGTGTCAGGCTCCATGCTGTCAGTGTGGAGCCTGCTTGGGATTCCCTCCCTCCCTCCCTCCCTCTCTCCCTCCCTCTCTCTCTCTCTCTCCCGTGTACACACCCTCTCTCTAAAATAAATAAAATTAAATGAAAAAGAACAGCAATGTGACTGTGGCTCAGTCAGTTAAGTTCTGACTCTTGATCTCAGCTGAGGTCATGATCTCATGGTTTGTGAGACTGAGCTCCACATCGGGCTCTGTGCTGACAGTACAAAGCCTGCTAGGGATTCTCTCTCTCCCCTCTCTCTGCCCCTCCCCTGCTCATGTGCATGTTCTCACTCTCTAAATAAATAAATAAACATTAGCATTAAAAAAAATAGTAATGGAAAGCATAATAAAGGCTTTTAATCCTGGAACCAAGATATCAGGCTTCATTCTCCTCCAGTGAGAACTATCTTCTTTTGGGGTTTTTCAGAAAGAGTTGCTGTAATTCACTACTGAGCCGAGTCAGAGCTTATTCTCTGATTTCTCAAAATAAGGTGTGGCAATTTAAATGAAGAGAATGGTTGATCTACTCAGACTAAGGTGATAGCTAGTTTTTTTTTTTTTCATCAAAATGTGTTCTTCATATGAGGAGTATATTAGGAACAGAGATTTTTTTTCCCCATAGACATTCTGAGATATGTGGGTAGTGGGTAGTTATCAGCACAGAATTTTTTTATGGTGAATTACTAAAAATTTATCTTTCAATTTCATTTACTAATCATTGCAGTGAATTGGGCAACCTAAAGTTTTACAGATTTTTCCCCAAAAGTTATAAAATGGAGTGGGGAGCACAGAGACTCATGGCAGCTGCTCCTATTGACTTTACAGAACTGAAATTGGAACTAGAGAAAGGTGAAATCATTTAAAATGGAAAACTAATCTAATTTTAAGAGCATGTCAATAGCAAAATTGGGAAGTGGGCTCTCAGTTTGTAGAGGATGCTCTGCTGTGCCACCCATAGCCCCCTTCCAGACTGCAGAGCACATTTCCCCAGCTACCAGGAGTGCTGCCTACACAAAACTCTCAATTATCAGGCCCCTCTGGGAATTGCCATTGGCTGAGGAAAACTGTTTTGCTCAAGGTCAGCCCTTCTTGCTGAAGTCACACTGCATCCAGTAAGTGAGCAATGCCAAGCTATAATGGTCTGGCCCCCTTGATCCAGCTCTGAAGGGCCCATTCCAGCTCTGGAGCTCCCCATGAAGTTGGCTGAGCCTTTGTTGTGATTGTATCAATAGCCCAACTCCTCTCTGCCCAACTGTTTCCTTCACTCTCCCACAGGTATCAATACCAAGAGAACTTGCCTATAAACTTCTTGTACACAGATCTCTTTCTGAAGCTGGTGCCCAGAAATCAGACTAGACACAACCAGCTCTGTTTTCTCTATGGCCAATCTGAGGCATTTCCTTCAGCATTCATATGTGAGAGAAGATTGTAATAATCTTCCTTTGAAATAGTTTTCTTTTGACTTTCTTGTGGTCTCATCATCTCTTAGGCATCTGTTATTAGAATCCTACTAAGAATTTACAGAAGACAGGAGCTTAGGGGCTGTTTCAGAAGGGTTTCAGTTTAGGGAAATGATCAAAGAGAATACATTTTTTGCACAACTCTCAGTAGGTTTATTGTTCAGGTGAAACTTAGTGAATTGATTATTCTCTTTTGAGAATAGTGGGCTAAATTGTATATGTGTTTCTCCATCCATATAATGCACAATGGAATCTGCAAGGATTTATATAAATTAGGCAGGACATCTATAAAATTGATTACTTTTTCTCAGCAAATCATTAAATTATCCATGCTGAAGAACTATGTCTTTTATCATCTCTCCTTCCTCCCACACTTCCCCTTGGGCAAATTGGTATGCAAGCCTCTTCAGCAGCTGATCTCAGACCTCCCTGTGTGACTCTGCCTCAGCATAAGCACTGTGTGAATAAGAAGGGAGGAAAAGGAGGGAAACATCTGCATTTTTCAAAATAGATTCCAAAGATATAAATATTATGCTCCTTCTCAATGTAATGAGATCCTGTTCACTAGTCTGTTAGAGGATTAGGGCCAAGCTTTATGTCTTACTCTCCTGTGGCTCTGACAGCAGTGGAATTGGAAAAAAAAAACAAACGCTGCTGCTGTCCACTGAAAATTTGTGTCAGGGGACCATGACTGTAAGCTGTTTTGGGATCAGCTGTTTTTAAACATGGTGGTACGTAATATTGCTCTTGATGAAATCCCTTCAGCCCTTTAGGGTCCATCCTCTTTCTAAATAAGCAAGATGTAGTAATCACTGAATGAAGTAATAAGGAATAATACATATAGATATATTAGGAACATAAGCTTTGTGGTTAGATAGACTCAGGTTCCAGTCCTGGCTGGATTTTGTACACATGTGGGTGCGCGTGCGTACACACGTGTGTGTGTGTGTGTGTGTATGTGTGTGTGTGTGCATGCATGATCCAGGGTGGGGCAGAAAGAGAGGCAGAGGGAGGAGCCTAAGCAGGCTCCTTACTGTCAGTGCAGAGCCCCAAGCAGGGCTCAGTCTTACCAACCGTGAGATCATGACCTGAGCTGAAATCAAGAGTTGGACACTAAACCGACTGAGCCACCCAGGTGCCCCAGTCAACAAATATTTATTGAGTTCTGGCTGCAAATTAGGCATTATTCTGGGTCCTGGGGATACAGTGGTGAACTAAACAAGGTCTGTGTGGGTAGAAGAATGTTTTTGTATGTTATAGGTCTGATATGGGCTTGAAATTAAAGAAGGAGCCAAACTCATGGATGTGGATTGACTGGTTAATTAGGGGAGGTCAATTATATTGACCTTCTTTATGATCTTATCTCTGTAGTACCCCAACATATCTTCTGTAGCTTTGAGGAAATTCTCTTTTCAGGATCTAATGGGCAATCAGAAGTATTAAAGTATGGAAAGGATGACAGGAGCCTTGAGGAACCCTTTGAAGATCTCCTTATGTCCCTTAAACTTCAGCAATCAGCTTGGTATCTTGCTCAAAGCAAATGCTTGATTTCTTCATGCCTCTAGAGCCAATAGTTCAACAATAGGGAGCAGGGTAGGTAGGTGCGATATCACTCTTGGAATTGCATTTTCTTAAGAAGTTGCTCAGCATAGCCTAGCAGCTCTGTATGTCACATTAGGAAGAAGCAGATTCAGACTAATTTATTAACAGTTACTAAATACAGTTGGTATCTCTCATTACCTTTTCTCAGATTCTCTGATGTTCTGAGAATAGGTATATAGCTAGTGGGTATATTTAAAAAAACTTCCTTCCTCAAAGTAATTCTAATTGCCATTCAGTGGAGTGTAACTTCATATGTTTTCTGATGACTTTGGAATTTAAATTTTATGAAATTTTTTTTGAATTTGGCTTATTATTTAGCCATTGGTTTGTGAGTTTACTAAGGTAAAGTCTATATCATGACTGCATCTATTTTAGAAAAGCCTGATTCAGAGGTATATTATTTAGACTATGTCATTTCAAAATGTGAGATAATTATGTAATGATATGCAATAAGCTTCCCTTAAAGCTTATTTTAAAATCTTTGAATTTCTGGATTCAGTACAATTAAATGAATTAACTTGCCCTCAGAATATTCATATATTGGTAATTCCTTTATGAGAACAGAAGGGCTTTCTTTGACAAAGGTAAAGGCCAAGTCTGTGGAGCCAAATATCATTCTCGCAGCCCATGAGGCCATTTTGTATCCCCCTCACAGAGCTGTGATGCAGGGTTGCTGCAGACATGAGCCCCGAGAACAGCTGCACCGCACATGGAGAGCCAGGGGAGTGTCTGTTTTCATTGTTTCAGAATGATGACAAAATACAATCACTGTACAAGCTAAAATCTTAGAAGAAGTTTAGAAATATTTTGAAGATAAGCTTTAAAGTAAATCTTCCGGTCTGCCCCTCTAGTCTTGTTGGTATGTCTTTGATGTGTCATCAGTGTTGGTGGTAGTGGGTAGGAAAAGAAAAAAATGGTTGGATTTAAAATATAGATTTTAATTCATTTGCAGGTCTTCATCAGTTTATACTTGTTCAGTAAGTTTGGATCCTATTGTAGTTAAGACCCTGAGTGCTCATTGAAACATCTCTCTGCAATCCTAGTTAAATGTAGTAATAATTATCTGCCAAGATAGAATAGGAAATAATATTAAAAAGAATATTAAACCCCTCCCCGCTTTGATTGTATTATACACTTCCAGGTTTTTTGACAGATATACATTCAAATAAGGGGTTTAACCAAGATATCACACATAGCCTGTTGTTTACTAATATTCTAGACCTTTTCCCTCAAAACTCTAATTATATATGTAGAGTATTACTTTTCCTTTCTAAAATAATCCATTTTGTGCTTCTTCCTCTTATTCTTCATTTACTTTCTATTAACTGTTTGAAGTCATAAGATGACCTTCTATCATAAGCTCACTTTGTAAGGGTTATGCTGTTTTCTTGGCAGGGTGCTGTCCACAAATCTGACAGATAGGTCTGTGTGTCTGTCTGTTGTTGGGGTTATTGATAGAGTAAGCAGGGGATACTGCTTGCTGTTTCTTGCCAGGTTGGTGATTAGGTTGGGATAATCTTTCTTTCAAGGAAATTTCTCCCACAGTTATGTACCTTCCCAACAATATTTTGCTTCAAGTTCAGAAAAATTTTGTGCCAACCTGCAGTTTTGCCTGGTGAAGGTTTTCCAGAGCCCATGGTCTGCAGAAATGATACTGTGTGCTGTGGAATTTGTACATAAACATTCCAGAAAGGTTTTAAGGTCTCAAATACTGTTAAGCATACACTTTGGAAACAAAATCTTTGTAATGCTCCTTTTAAGGGGAGAACTGTCCATTGGGGTAAGTAGAGAAGGATATGTGGTCAAGGTAGACCACGTGTTGGAAGATATCTGGAACAACAAAGGGGACTTCTGGGAAGAGGAAGTCAGAGAGACTGATACACATATGTTCTGCGCACACAGGTGTCAAGAGAGAAAAAGAAAGAGGGCTTGACTGAGATAAAGTAAGGGATCCTGGGTTCATATATGGTGTGCAGTTTTTTTCTGCTTTCTTTGCCTGTCGGATGACACTAGTAGATTAATAGATCTTAGCAAGAGCTTAGTAAACACTTAATCTGAGTGTTTTTCTACTTTTGAAACTATTTAGCAAGTTAGAAAGTAGAGGTTAAAGTACGGGTAGGGGTGCAGGTAGGTGTGAGGGGAATGGGCATGAGCACCTGGCATGAGGGCATCTTCCCTGCCATCAGGGAAGATAGTTTCCTCTGCTTTATCTTTCTTTATATGGTTTTGATAAAGCTGCATATTTACAGTGGTTCTTTGTATACTCTAGTTTCCGCAAATTTTTTTCTTTTTAAATTTTTATTTAAAATTTTTTTAACATTTCTTTTTTTTTTAATGTTTTTAATGTTCTGAGAGAGAGAGGGAGAGAGAGAGAGAGAGAGAGAGCGTGCAGGAGAGGGTCAGAGAGAGAGGGAGACACAGAATCCAAAACAGGCTCCAGGCTCTGAGCTGGCTGTCGGCACAGAGCCCAATAAGGGGCTCGAACCCACCAACCATGAGATCATGACCTGAGCCGAAGTCGGACGCTTAACCGAGTGAGCCACCCAGGCGCCCCTGTTCATTTTTGAGAGACAGGGGGAGGTGCAAGCAGGAATGGGGCAGAGAGAAAGGGAGACACAGAATCCGAAGCAGGCTCTAGGCTTTGAGCTGTCAGCACATAGCCTGATGTGGGGGTTGAACTCACAAACCGTGAGTTCATAACTTGAGCCGAAGTCGGACGCTCAACCAACTGAGCCACCCAGGCGCCCCTGCAAATTTTTTTTTTTAAAGAGATTTTGTTCTAGCATTTTTCCACGTGTAGCAGTTAATTCAAGTACTTCCCATGGATACCACCACACTTACAATGATTTCTTTCTAATTGCTTTGGTTCTACAGAAAGAAATAAGATAATGAACTTGAGAAAAACAAGTTAGAAATAAAAAAAATTTAAAAACTCAGGTTTTGGTTTGTTCTCCCAAATAGTGGCTGTTGCTGTCTATCTGTTCAAACTTAACCAATCAAATGTGCATATTGAAATGTATAAGAGATCATGTGTTGTTCCCTCTTCACTTTGGTTGATTTTCCGTTTGGGTGGAAGAGTTAGGATGCAGTTCTTCCTAGAGCTTTAGTGGATACTAAGGAGGACTAAGAGTTTGGAAATGAAACTTCATATCATCTGAGCTTCCCCTCATAGCAGATGTGCTTTCAGTAGACCCTTCAGGGCAATTCAGTAGCAGTGCATTTTTCATACATTAAGACGTGATCTCCTTCTCAGTCCATTCACATCAGCTTTTATCTGAGCTACTGTCCCCTGAGAAATGCCAGTCATGCTCCAAAGGGGATGTATCCAGGAGAAATAAACTAGTGCATAATCCATACCTGTAAAAATAAATAAAATGAGATTTATAAGGGCTTCGTGTGTTCTCCCATTGTTGAAGTAGATACAGTGCAGAAAAGTATGGCATTGGAAAAGTGATTCAATTCTGGCTAGAGATGAAAATGCTCCAATTGAAAACTTTCCAGAACAACATGTACTTGGATCTGTATTAAAGAAAAATTCTTTGAGTGTTTAAGCCAAATGACCCAACAGGGTTGATAGTGTGAGGCATATTTCACAGTTGTATAAATATTTAAAACTGTTTTCCAGCCTATAAAGTAAATTAGGTTGTTTTTTTATAAAACTGCACAATGAAATTAACCTGCCCACCTTAACTTGTTGGGGAACCTGCCTTTCTCATCCCAGCCTTCTCTCTTAAAAGGGAATCGCTGAGAAAGAAGTGTGAGGGAGGCTTTCAACTTGGAAAACAAAGCTGGTTTATGTCTCAGAAGGAGTGATGAGCATCGTGGTATACTGCCACAGGTGGTCTGTTTCCAGATGGCCTGTCTTTCTAATGTGTGACAACAGGCTGAACCAACTAAACACAATAGCTTTTTATCATAAGCCCTTTTCATCTTGGTGAGGGGTGGACTAGGAGCTCCATTATATACATAAGCTGAAAAGAAAGCAGTGTAGCCTCTTGGCCAAGTTGTTCTCAATTCTGAGCTGTTGATCCTAGCCATTGAAGTGCCACCAAGCCTGTCCTTCAGTCACAGTGCTTGTGGATGTGAGTAAGTGTTCTTTCTCATTCAGTCTTTCACGGCTGCTTTGATCACCCATTGCCGTTCAGGTCCTTTCCAAAATTTGTATTCTTTTCCTCGTACTTGCATTGTGGCTATTGCCTTGGACCACTTGCCTTTGCCTCCAGTTAAACAGAATTCTAAGACAACTGCAGTGATGTTTTATTTCTATATTTATTAATGTAGAGTCTGAAAAGAATGTCAGTGACTAAATTTCTTGCTGTGCTCTCTTCAGCCCGGCCCCCAGCCCAACCGGCCAATGTTCTGGCCAATGAAATGTAAGCAAGAATTAATAGTGGGTATACAAAGCTGGCACCATGAGGTGGTGGCGCCATGGAGCACACAGCCAAGAGTTAGGCATCTTGACTTAAGTCCTAGGGATACCCCTAACTCACTGGGTATCCTTGAGCAAATCACTTGACCTCTCTGGGCTTTAGGTCTCACATCACTCTGGTAAAAGACTTAGTTATGTAAGAGCCTTTGAATTTAGCATTGTAGAGCAGTCTTCTGTTAATATGATGTTTCATTGTGAATACAGTCCCTTGATTCTCTTAATTAAAAAATTAATTTTGTTTTTGTTCTTAGACTACAGAATGAAAAGTGGATGAATGTCAAAGTGGGAGACATCGTTAAATTAGAAAATAATCAATTTGTTGCTGTGAGTATTTAGTACTGTTTAAAGGATTTATCTCACATTAAAATAGCATATGTACTGAAGTATTTACATTTGAAACTTTGGTAAATCTGTGCTAATTCATAATAATTAAGAAGGGAATACCAGAATGTAATACTAAGAAGTCACAATTATAAAATTTTGTAAAAGACATATTAATTAATTACTTTGAATAGCCTGAGTGATATCTCTTTGTCTATTTCCTTTGTGATCTTTTTTCTTTTTTGTTTTGAGAGAGAGAGAGAGAGAGAGAGAAAAGGAGAAGGGGAGAGGGAGAGAGAGAGAATCTTGAGCGGGCTTTATACCTAGCACAGAGCCTGACACAGGGATTGATCCTAGGAACCGTGAGATCATGACTTGAGCCAAAATCAGGAGTCAGACACTTACCCAAATGAGCCACCCAGGCACCTTCTTTTGTGATCTTTTAAATCAATAGATACAAAATATTTTAAACCAAGCTATCATTTCATATAAATAAGAGTTTTTAAATTAATTGAGTACTTTAAAAAGTTTTTTCTCATGTATTTTGAATACTATCCCTTAATAATAGGGTAATTACTGTTATTTTGCAATATAGTTGAAGGTAAGATAACCAGAGGACAAAAAAAAGTATGCTTCTTCCTGAATAATCACAATCAGAAAATGTCTGTTGATCTGAATTAATAAAATGCTATTAATGAAGTTTTGCTTTGCATATCAAATGTACTATATTCTCAAGTGTCCTATCTTATAATTTCCTTGATAAAATTCAAGGGATCAGTTCAATGAGTAAAATATATGTGATGAACCGTGGTTCATATTAAATGAAGGGCAATAAGAGCTAACCAGATCAGAGACTAAAAGTTCAAGTTATTGTAGTCTTTATGTCAAATGCGTATTGGAGTAGTTAGGAAAATTTTTGTGTTCACTGTAGTTTTATGTCAAGTTGTGTTCTTCATTAAATTTGAGGCATTTTCCCATAGGAGAAAGGAGTGACCCCAAGATCTCTTTACAAGAATAACTCACTTGTGGGGTGCCTGGTTGAGCATGAGTCCGTTGAGCACCAGACTTTGGCTCAGGTCATGCTCTCACCTTTCCTGAGTTTGAGCCCTGCATGGGGCTGTCTGCTGTCAGTGCAGAGGCGTCAGAATCCTCTGTCCCCCTTGCTCTCTAACCCTCCCCCTACCTCCTTCTTTCCCTCCCTCCCTCTCTCTCTCTTGCTAAAAAAGAAATGAACATTAAAAAAATAAGAATAACTCAGTTGAGACTCCAAAACATTCACTTTCAGAGACTATTATTTTATTTGGAATTGAATATTTCAGTGGCAATGCTAGGCATATTCCCATTTCAGGTATTCTTAAAAACAGTGTACTTAAAGAGCCCCCTGTATGTGCTCTAACAAGGGTAAATATTAGACTGAAATCACTTGGTCACTAATACTGTATACTATCATGTGCTCATTTATCACATTCTTTGGGGCGAGTCCCAGAAAGGCAGGAATCAAACATAGTTCCCAAATCTCCTAACTCTGTAGGACCTCATGAGTAGCTGATCTGTGCTCCAACTTGCCCTCTGGCCTGGATATTCTAATTTGTATTTCCCTTGGTCTTCATTCTTCATTTAGTCCTATTTTCTATGTTACAGTACATGTGCTTGCTTGCTTTTGCAAAACTGCCTGTGGAATGATGCACGGAAGGCAAGTGAAAGTGTACGTATCAGGTGGAAGAAGACAGGTTCAACAGGTGTTTCGTTTGCATTGGTTTAAAATAAATCACACATTTAGACAAATTTCCATGAAGTCAGCGATCCATGTGTCCCAGCACTGTCCAGTAGAACTTTCTTCAGTGAAAAGTGCCTGCGTGGCTCAGTTGGTTAAGCATCTGACTCTTGATTTCATTCAGCTCAGGTCATGATTTCACAGTTTGTGGGTTTGAGCCCCACAGCGGGCTCTGTGCTGACAGCCTGCTTGGGATTCCCCCTTTCTCTCTCCTCCCCCACCTCCCCCATTCTCGTTCTCTCTCTCTCTCATTTTCTCTCTCTCAAAATAAATAACTTAAAAAAAACTTTCTGCAGTGAAGGAAATGTTGTATATTTGTGCTGTCCAGTGTGACAGCCAACAGCCCCATGTGGATACTGATCACTTAAAATGTGGCTAGTGCATGTAAGGAAATTAATTTAAAATTTTATTTAATTTTAATTAATTTTGATTTTTTTAAAAAAAATTTATATTTAAGTAGCTACATGTGATGTGTGGCTGCCTAATTGGATGGCACAAGATGGGATGGGAATGCTTATTCTCCACTCTTCCCTTCATCCCATTCCTTAATTTTCACTTGGAGGGACAGCCCCAGAATAATATTGTGAGTTTCTTGTACTATCTTGCCCACTTCCTTCTGCCAGGAGTGACTTCTATGATTGCTGAGTTTGGGGACAGGGAGTGGTGCACATGACCTACAGCCTCCTTCCTTCTCCTTCTCTTTGAGCTCTCTGCCTGTGTGCACAGTACCTCAGCCCCGCTCTTCCATTCCAACAGTTTTGCAAAAGCAAATCCTTATGGTGGGGTGGTTGGAGAGTCCGGGTAGTTTAGAACTTCCTTATCTACAGCTAGAGGAGTCTAATAGGGGTCAAGTATTAGCAAGTCCATTTGGCCCACAGACCTGTAGCCTGGTTTCTGGGAGCTTTATTAATAACACAGATGACGTGTTTATCTCTGTTGATCTCAGTCTGATTCCTACAATTACAGCTCTCTTGGTTTAATCTGTGGATACGTGAAGAAAGGAGTTCTTCAGATGCCAAAACTCTGCAGTGTCTCTTGATTAGCTCACTTTGTTCAGAATTTGTCTAGGTCTGTCTAGCTATGTGGCATCTACAAAACTTTTTTTTAAGGCTCAACATTTGTATGGGTCAACTGCTGTAGGAATTTAGAACTATGCATATACTCCTGCTCTCTGAGGATTAACTCATTTAATCTCTACATTAACTCAAGGAAGGCAGGTTGTGTCCTATTGTTTCCATTTTACAGATGAGAAAGCAGTGCCATCAAATAGCTTGCCAATAGGAGAGCCAGGACTTAAACCCAGGCCATCTGGGTTTTTTAACCCCACTCCTAATTGCTACCGTGTACTGGCTCCTTACCCCATTAAAAGTCATCCTAATTAGGCACCTGGGTGGCTTCAGTCAGTTAAGCATCCAACTTCAGCTCAGGGCATGATCTCATGATTTGTGGGTTCAAGCCCCGTGTCAGTCTCTGTGCTGAGAGCTCAGAGCCTGGAGCCTGCTTCAGATTCTGTGTCTCCGTCTCTCTCTGACCCTCCCCTGCTCCCCTGCTCATTCAGAAATAAATGACACATTAAAAACAATTTTTGAAAAAAGTCATCCTAATTGCCTTGAACCTGGGCTTCCATCTCGTCTTCAGGCTTGGGTGCTGGAAGTGAAGTGATCCCAGAATGTTGTACCTAATTCTGATGCATAACCTCTAGTTGTCCACACTTAGAATTCTAAATTAATTTATGTCAGCTTATCAGTATATATATATATTTTAAATTTTTTTATAGTTTATTTCTGAGAGAGAGAGAGAAAGAGACAGAACATGAGTGGGGGAGGGTCAGAGAGAGAGGGAGACACAGAATCGAAACAGGCTCCAGGCTCTGAGCTGCCAGCACAGAGCCGGACGCGGGGCTCGAACCCAGGAACCGTGAGATCATGACCTGAGCCTAAGTCGGATGCCCAACCGTCTGAGCCACTCAGGTGCCCCAGTATATTTTAAGCAAGGAAAGGAGCTTGCCTGAGATGGCTAATTAGCTGGCATATTTAGAAGTTACCTTTGTTTTCCAGACAAGGAACCCTCACTTAAAAAGAAATTTTAAAACATGTTTGGGCTAAATTTCCAGAGCTGCTTGTTTAATCTGGGGACCAGGAGGGGGAAATGTAGAGTGTGATTTACTTACTGTAATAAGATTGGCTTGCATTAGAAGAAGAACCAAGTAAATGGTTAGACAGATACACTGCAAAGTGCCAGAACTTGGACCCTGGGAGCCAGGCACACCTTCCTTGTTTCCTTGACAGCAGTGATGCTGTTTTGTTTTGATTTTCCTATCTGGTGGTAGAAATAAACCCCTTACTGGCCATGACCATATTTGAACATTACATGAATTTAATTGTTTCGCTTATTTGAAAGAGTATCCACTTTCCTCCACTCTTCCTGTCCCCCCAGAAGAAAGGCAATCATTTTTTAGGTGTTTACAGTGGTAAAGGTTTTGTTTTAAAACAAAGGCATTCTTCTGCTACCTGAGTTGGAAATTTCACCTTCAGAAATGATAGAATGAGGAATATGAATTTGATCTCAACTCCAGTCTTGACTTTGGATCTCTCACCCATCAGGGCATCTTACCTAATTTTCCCCAACACCATAGTCCCTTCCAAAGTGGCCCTGTGGTGGTCTAATTGACCTCTTTGTTATTTTAAATTTTATACCTTCAAATCAGTTATTCATTTCACAGTAGTTGTTTTAAATAAGCCTTCTTATTTTTAAAAACATGTGAGACAGTAGAAAGTTGAAAATTTACAGAGGAAGATTTTTCAAGACGTTGGTCTAGGCTGCACTGAAAAAGAAGCTTCTTGCTAAAGTACAGAGAGGCAACATGCCATTTTCTACATTAGAAAAAATATATGGCCAATGTTCTGTTGATAAGTAATTACTAGTTTGTGGGGGTGAAATATATAAAGTAAGGATTTTTTTGACCAAAGAAAATAAAAATTAGCAAAGCAAGTAAAAGCTATGCTGTTCATTATTACTCTCCTTTTCTCCTCCTTTCTTCCATTCTTTTCTTATTCCTCTCAAATTAATTACAAAAAAATAATGTTTTAGGTGTATCTCAAATGTATTAGTAGACACTGAACATGCATTTGTTGGATCTAAAATTTAAACATTAAATATAAATATCCCCTACATTCTTACCCTTTTTCATTTTCACAACTCCATCCTGATTTTTGTCGTTAACAAAGCTGTTTTCCTGTAAGTATAGTCATATTGCATGAGCCATTTTGGATTCTTCTATTTGGCCTACAAAAGTAAAAGATAATATTGTAGATGGCAAAGAAGTTAAAGAACTCCATATGTGGGAATGGCTTAAACGGGAGATTCAGATATGACCTTTCAATTAATTCTACAAATTTATCTTTCCATCAGGTTATGGGGTTACTATCCCAATCAATATTCTTAACCATTGTGGTTTTGGTTTTTGAACACCAACAAAGCAAAACAAAGCAAAACACTTTGTTTTTCCTGGTCCAGTGATTTTGTAGCCAACCAGAGGGAAGAGTATATTTTTGGGAACAGTTATAAATTCCAGTTCTAGCTCTGCCCTTTAAACTCTGTGTGACATGAGCAAGGCATTAAATCTCTAAGGGCCTTTTAGAAGTGACAAACCTCTCACGATGACTTTGTAAAGGCTATGGACTTTACATGAATTAATTTAGTTCATCTACTGCTTGTCGGACCAGAGATAGCTTTTCCAGGTTTCTTATTCACACAACAGGAACAATATTATGTCTCACAGGATTGTTGAAAGAATAAAGTGACAGAATTGTGTGAGAGTGTTTTGTAAACTCTTAAAGAATTGTACAGCTTTTAGGTGTTCTCATTGCTTGAGGTTTTGCTTTATTAATTCTTCAGGTCAGCAAATGTTCATTATGCCCAATAAATCTATGAGGACAGTGTTGTTAGTTGTGAGGACTCAAAGGTGTTTAATGGATTCTTAAGTTTCCTCTGATTGAAGTATTTGTTAAGGTTTCTATGAAGCAATTGCTTGGGCTTTTTGTTGTCTGTGGAAGGTGAAGGAAAGGGCATTGTGTTGGAAAACACTGCTTCATCCTTGGGGGATATAGTTGAACTTCTCTTGGCAGGGCATGGGGAAAAGGCACCAGTAATTGACAGAAGAAAGTACAAATGATGTCTGAGGAAGATGTTTTTGGTTGGAATTAATGACTATTTTCCTGGCCCATCTGTGAGTTCCAATAAATGTGCTTTCCTTTTCCTGTTTTGTTTTTTTTTTAATGTTTGTTTATTTTTGAGAGAAAATGAGACAGAATGTAGTGGGGGAGGGGTAGAGAGAGAAGGAGACACAGAATCTGAAGCAGGCTCCAGGCTCCAAGCTGTCAGCACAGAGCACAATGTGGGGCTTGAACTCACAAAATGGGAGATCATGACATGAGCAGAAGTCAGACGCTCTACTGACTGAGCCATGCAGACACCCCCCTTTCTCTGTTCTTAATTCCTGCTCCTGTCTCTGTCTGGGGAGACCTCCCGTCATTCTATCCAGAATCTTCCACAAGGCCATTCATTGGCCACCAACCTGATGTATTCTTCCTCATCTGCACTCTCCTGTAGCCCTTTGGTAGTAAGACCTTTAGAACCCCTATTTTATTCTGCCTTTACTAAACTATAAAATCCTTGAAGGAAGAGGTTTTTATTCATTTTAGTATTCTAACCTTAGATTGCCTGGATTCATATCCTGATGTGTCACTTGTGACCTCAAACAAGTTACTGAACCTCTCTGGGCCTCACTTTGCTCACCTATAAAGTGGGAACAACAACAAGATCTACAGTACAGGATTTCTGTGGGAGTGAGCTCTCACTGAATACTGGTGTTACAGATCCCTGCAACTCAAACACAGGTTTCTAAATCCACTAGGAATTGGGTACTCTGAGAGATACTGAAGGGGTCAGCTTCAGGAGGTCGGATCTGGGACTCATAGAGTCATGGGTCTGGTTGGGCTCTAAGACCTCCCTTAGGTTCCTCCACTCCTGGCCCAGAACCTCTGACAAAAGCATGATGACCAGGGACTGACAGGGCAGTTACTGGATCTCTTTTCTCCTTTTTTCTTTAGAAATTCTTACTGAATGCACCTGGAGATAGGAGCGCTGCATGATAGGTGGGCGGACCACTTATTTCTCTGCAGGCCCCTGTCGGTCCCGCCCCTTCACATTTCCTTCTCAACTATAGTGAAGTTAAAAACTTGAAGGGACGTGGTAGCAAAAATGACTGCCAAAGCTCAGCCAGTGGGGCAGGGAGGATTGGGATGAATGAGGGGCATGCAGGACAGAGATCAGGAAATAGAGAAGCAAAATCAAGGTTCAGAGGTCATCAAAGAAAATGATGACAACAGAGGGTACAGGGAGAGCGGGGGAAGGTTGAAGGTAGGAAGGTAGACGTCCCCGGTTCCCAGGAGGTAGACAGGGCAGGAGTTCACTGAGAACCTGTGGGCTTTAGATTCTCAGTCACAGCCATAAGGAAGTTGAATTACTGTTCTGGAGAGAATCCAGCTGCCGTGGTCCAACGTTCTGAGCCAGCAGTGGATGATGACTCCTCCCTTTGTCTATCAAAAATATAAGTATTAAGCACCTAAGCTCAATGCTAAGTAGGAACATTGAATCAGTCTTACTGTACAGAGTTCAGAAGAGAAGCAACTCTGGGTACAAATCAGGATCTTTCTCTGTACTTCGTAACAATTTTCAATCACAAATGATAATAATTAGAGCATTCTGGATTTTGTGTAAAATGATCCCTTAAACTCAAGAGGGGAGAGGCATAGGCCCAAAGAACATGAAGTTGTACTGCTATTATATTTACTGAAATTTAAATGTGAGAAGTGAGAGCAAGGGGGAATTCAAAAACATTTTTTTTTCCTCTTTAAAAACATAGTGGGTGATTTTTGGCTCAAGAATGGTGTACAACTCTTTACACATTCTCTCTATGGTGGGTTTGCTGTAGGCACATTGTGATTAGTCAGAAAATAACTTTCGCCTCCTCAGGCCTCTGTGACTCTTTTGCTAGAGTTGAAGAGGATTCTTAATAATATAAGCCCATTTATTCCTATAGGGGCTTGTCACTGAGTTGTTCCTTTATGCTGTTGTGTCACAATTTAGACAAAACTGAACATGCACATGTATACTATACACACCCCTTGTCTATATTTGACTTAGAAATTTAAAAGCTTGAGGCAATAAATGAGTGGATTGACTCTAAATGTAACCTCCAGGACTTGGGGTGCTTGGGTGGCTCAGTTGGTTAAGCATCCGACTCTTGATTTTCTCTCAGGTCATGATCCCGCAGTTCATGGGATCAAGTCCCACATCGGGCTCCAAGCTGACAGTGTGGAGCCTGCTTGGGATTCTCTCTCTCTCTTTCTCTCTCTCTCTCTTCTCTCCCCCCTCCCTTCTCTTTCTGCCTTTCCTTCCTTCTCCTTCCCCATTCCCTTTCCCTTTCCCCTTTCCTTTCCCCTTCCCTTCCCTTCCCTTCCCTCTCTTCAAATAAACAAACATTAAAAAAATCCAAATCTCCAGGACTTAAGAATGGGACAATTTAATAATTTGAAAAACAAAGATAAGAAAATTTCACATATTTGGAATGCCAGTTCATTCAAACAGAGCTACACACTTGTTAGGCCAATGTGTCAAAGTAAATTGTTAGAATTTCAGTCAATTCATTTTAGATCTTCAAATCTTTCAGAATTTCATAAAAATCCTTATTTAAAAGTGAAATTTGAAATGAACAATTCCCCAGTGTAGGAAACAGCCAGGATTCTAAAACCGAATTGTGCAAGGTCATTTTTCAAGCTCAAATGGACAGCTGAACAAAATTTTATTTCTGTGAAAGATCAACTCGTTAGTTTCTGAATGGTGTCTTTTGTCTTTTAGAGTATTTTCTATTCTTTCCTGACTCTTGCTTAGCCCCTGTTTTGTTTTCTCTTTTTCCTTCTTTATACCCCATCATCTTTTTCTTTTTTTAAATATTTTTAATTTTTTCTTTAATTTTTTCTATTTTTAAATTTTCCTTGCCTGCCTTACTTTTTTCTGTGATTTTCAATTTTCTCCTACTTTACTTCTGCCTTTTCCCTATCAGCTTTGCCTGTTCTGTACTGTTAAATGATAATACTAGGGAATTAAAATATGCATATGGAAACGTGTCCAATTATCTTACTGAGGAATATTGTATATTTGCCAGTAGTAATTATCAAGACAAGAAAGTACAATTTTATCTATTTCTTGCAAAAAAAGGTAAATGAAGTGGCTGTAAATTTATATGATACCCCATTACTCTTGATTATATTCTGATGTTCAAGGGTTATGCTCAACAGAAACAGAGAAGTAGAGAGAAGGTTTTATTTGAGGCATATGGCAGAAAAGTGGGACAGGATTTTACCTCTCACTTTCTTTTTTTTTCTAAGTTTCTCCAGGCTCATTAGTAAGTAGTCAAGGGGTGATACAACATAGAAGGCTTTAAATCACTCTTACGTTCTCAAGTATTCTTTATGATTTTTTAAAAATAGGCTGATCTGCTTCTCCTATCAAGTAGTGAGCCCCATGGCCTCTGTTATATTGAAACTGCTGAGCTTGATGGGTAAGTTTTTAAAGTTAGAATAATGAATTAGATTGGTTTTTAATTTAGCAGTAACGGCTTTAGGAACAGATGTAACCTAAATCTTATTTTTCATTTAATTTTCTTTTAACAAATAGGAGTAAAACTTGCAAATTCCATTTGTTAATTACTTTGTGGATCTTTAGAAGCTCTGTCTTTGCTCTTGAATTTATTTTCTTTGAGAAACAGTGAGTTTAATAGGCCTATGTCTCTCTGGCCTGGGTGGTCCTACCCTTGATTTGGGCAGTAGCTAAAAGAGTTTTGAGAGGGAAATCTATGGCATTAGATGCATACACTTATAAAGAAAAAAAAGTCTCAAATCAATAATGCAGTATCCCATCCCAAGAGCCTCTAAAATAACAATATAAACCCAAAGCAAACAGAAGGAAGCAGATGAAGACCAGAGCAGAAATCAATGAACTTGAAAGCAGAAAACAAAAAGAAAGAAAAATGAAACAAAGAGCTGATTGTTCGAATATAACCGATAAATTTGATAAATCTTAGAAAGGCTTTCGAAAAAAAAAGACAAAAAATAACAGTATCATGAATGAACCAGGGGATATTATGATGGACCCTGAAGATATCAGAAGGTTGAGGAAGTCCTTTATACATATATATTTAACAACTTAGATGAAAAAGACTGCTTCATCATAACACAAAGTACTGCAGCACACTCAATGTGAAATAGATGATTTGAATAGCTCTGTAACTATTAAGGAAATTGAATTCAAATGTAAAACATAAAGCTATAAAACTTTTAGAGAGAACCATCGGAGAAAATCTTCAAGATCTAGGGCTAGTCAAAGAGTTCTTAGGCTTCACACAAACAGCATATAATTCATAAAAGGAAAATTGGATAAATCAGATTTCATCAGATTAAAGATTGTTACTCTGCAAAAGTTGTTAAGAGGATGAAAAACACAAACTACAGACTAGGAGAAAATATTTGCAGAATGTCTGTCTGACAAAAGATTTTTATTTTGAATATTTGAAAAATGCTGAAAACTCCATATTAAGAAAACAATTCAATTAGTAAATTAGTAAATGATATAAAGGGACATCTCACCAGAGATGACATACACATGGCCAATAAACACATAAAAGATGTTCAACATCATTAGCCCTTAGGGATATTAAAATTAAAACCACAATGAGATGTCAGTACATACCTATCAGAATGGCTAAAATTAAAAATAGTGACAAGTCCAAATGCTGGCAAGGATTTAGAGAAACAGGATCACTCACACATTGCTAATGGGAATGTAAAATACTACAGTCACTCTGGAAAATAGTTTGGCAGTTTCTTAAAAAACTAAACATGAAACTACCAGACAACCCAGCCATTTCACTCCTGGACATTTGTACCATGGAAATAAAGACTTAGGTTGACACAAAAACTTGTACACAAATGTTTACGGCAGCTTTATGTGCAACATCCAAAAATTAGAAACAATTTATATATCATTCGACACGTTGAACAAACTGTGTACGCTATTGAGCAATAAGAAGGAATGAACTATTGATACATTCAACAACATGGATAAATCTTCAGAGAATTATGATGAGTAGAAAAGCCAATCCTAAAAGGCCACATACTGTATGATTCCATTTATGTAGCATTCTTGAAATGGCAAAATTAGAGAAAGGGACCACCGATTAGTGGTTGCAGGAGTGAAAGAGCGTTGGAGGAGGCAGGGAAGTGGGTGTGGCTACAAGGGTAAGAAATCTGTGATGAGAGCGTTCCCCCATCTTGACTGTGTCAGTGTCCATTGTGATATTGTGACATTGTGATATAGTTTTGCAAAATATTGCCATTGGGGGAACTCAGTAAAGGGTATACAGGATCTTTGTGTATTATTTCTTATACTAAAAGTCATATTTAAGTTTCAAGTCAAGATACTGAGGCATAGGAAGGAAGACTATGGCATGACAGGACACAAAGTATTAATTAGGAGTCTTGGGGATTATTCTTCCCTTTTAGTTCACACATCTGAATATGAAAGTGAGATACTGGAGAGAATCCTGAGGAAGTAACTTAAAAAGATGATAAACGTTGATGAGTGACGCGTTGTGTAGAGCTAGGTTAAGGAACGGTGTCTGTTTTGCCTAATTAGCGTCACTGCCTAATTTAAGTTTGCTTAAATGATGGACACGTTGGCCCTTTGGTCTCAACACCACTATCTCACTCTTGTCCTTCAAGCCCAGCTCAGTTTTTATCTGAATCAAGAGATTTTTCTTGAGTATCTCAACCCCTACTCATTTCTGCCTCTTAGAATTGATAGGTCTGGCAAAGGGTGAACCATGAGATTACTTTTAAACAAGGTAACTGCAATTACATATCCAACTTTGTGTTTCCTGCAGAAAGCTATTTCACCAAGGGGTATTCCTTGAATTGGTTTCATGCTGTCTTATCATTGTGAAACTCCTTTATGAAAATTTTAGATTAAATGCCTTTACAAGTACCTGCTTCTTCGTTCTCGTAATGCAGTTATTTCATGGTTTGTCATTCCAAATGGTGATATTTGCTCTTTACCTACCGCTTCTTTCCCTCAAGAGAACAGTAATCCTTGTGGGGCAGCACTGAATCTCATGGGTGACTATCAGTACTTGTTGACTGAATGAACTCACTACTAAACATTTCCACAAAAGAACTCTGACAGATGATGTTAAGCTACATTAGAAGAAAACTAGGTTGACCTCAGTGAGAAAACCAGCATGACAAACTCTTATATGCAAGATGTGAGTAATGGCCATAGAATCTTCACAACTGGTCATTTCATGAGTACCACAGGGCCATCTGTCCAATGTGTGTGTGGTTCTGCCTGAAAGAAGATGGCCAGCTCACTGTGACCTGCTGAGTTCCTGTGTGCTTGTAGGATTCCAGACTGCTGGGATTTTTGGCTTGATTCTCCACAGGACAGAAAGCTACATTCCCCTTCCCATTTAAATTTCAGCTACTGTGAAATTAGCCATGACCATCTTTTACAAGTAAAATTCCCATGTAGAAAGACTCCAGAGTGATACTGGCCTCCTTTATTTGGCAACTGTGTTCCCATTCCAAATGTGTTCTGTAACTCAGGCATGATGTCTGAGTAGGTTCGAATGAAACCATATTTATGATGTCCTCTGTTCTTTCAAATAACAGAACAGATTACTGTGTTGTTATACAGATGTGCCACGGGTGGAATGCCAGCTCCTGGGAGCATGCAAAGCCATGTCCACTTTCCTGAGACAGTGTGAGAGGTGTGAATGATACTTGAAGGGAGTTTCTTGAATCTCTTATATTGGGTTTTGCATGTGCTGCACCCACCTGATTACTTTATGTAAGATGCTGTGGGGCTGTTCCATATAAAAATTCATGTTGTGTCAATTAATTTCATAGGGAAACGAACCTGAAAGTCCGCCATGCACTATCAGTTACCTCAGAACTTGGAGCAGATATTAGCAGACTTGCAAAGTTTGATGGTAAGTGTTTAAAACAGACAAACAAAAATCACAAAACCAAAAAGTCATGTAATGAACCAATTATCTGAAATTTAATTCATGTTTCTTTTTACTTGGTGGAAGGACATAAAATTCTGCAGGCATCAAAGCCTGTAATCTCTTCTCATGCAAAAGAGAAAAAATGTTTACCAAGGGGAGAATGGCTTTATAAGTTCATCATTCATTCATCCTCGTTTCCTTTTCTGTAGATCTCATTTCCTCTAGTCCCAGAATACCCTTCCCTTGCCAGACCTTTGCCTCCCTGGGACCCTGTGCAGATTTGCTGTGGATGAACACAGCCATACTTGTACTTCTAACTCTAGGCCTAACCATTCATCTATTCTCTGGCTCCATGACAAAGACCAAATACTATTTTCTTTGGAGTCTACTAAAGGGAAATGTGGTCAGGAGTCTTAGCATGATCCCATGAGTTAAAGCATAGGCGAATTTTAAATTGTAAAATTTCCCCAGTGCACAGCTTAGATATTATATTGCCTGTACTTTACATTTGCTTATAAACTCTGTCTGGAGTATGTTAATATTTTAATCTCACTTAAATGAGTGCTGTTATAATGTTTATAGAAAAAAAAATTCCTCTAGTTTGAGATTTAAGTCAGGGGAATAGCCGGGAAACTTTGAATGGCCCAAGAAATATTTTGATTAGAGTAAAACAAATTACAGATTTTCTACTAAGCAATTTTTTTCAATGAAGTTTTACTGTTTAATGAATCCAAGAAAAGTAAATTCTTTTCATGAATCAAGATACTTGCTTAAAATATTTTATAGATTATTTATGGAGTCCTACAAGGGTAACCTAAGTATAATTTACCATTACTCATTTCTTTCCTGGCAGAATTATACCTTTATTCTTCTATCAATCTATAAGGAGGTAAAAATTCGTGCCTTTTAGTCTTCTTTACCATAAAAAAGCAAAAAATGATTGTTATAATTACCCAGTTCACTTTTTTCATACTGTGATTCTATATTGTGATTCAGTTCAGACAACTCTGAAGTCTTAGTGGTGTAAACAGTAAAAGTTTACTTCTTACACATGTCACAATCTTATGTAGATCAGGTGGTCTTCTACATCTTAAAGCCACGATGCCTTGACTAATGGCCTCTAATGTCACCACACTAAAACAAGGATTAGATGAAAGAGACACACTGACATTTAACTGCTTGTTTGACATTTCATTGACCAATGTGAGTCACACGGACCTGGCCCAACTGCAAGGGATCCTGGGAAATAACAAGCAGAGATATTTGTTGAGTACTGACTGTCTTTACCATAACCTCCAAGAACTCTGATCATAGGTCAATGCCAGGGTAGTGCATCAAGAGCCAGGCTGGATTAGGTTGATTCCTTATATGCAACTGCAGGAATGGGGCCAGGAAACCTCCTTCTCAGTCAGAGTATGACTCCTCTTACTCTCACTCCTCTACCTGTTTGGGGTTTTTATTTTTCTCATAGCACATATCACCATCTGACATACTCTAACTTATTTTCTAAGTTTATTACTTATTGTCCATCTCTACTTGACGCATTCTAAATTACCCAGGGATCTTTGTTTTGCTCACTGTTATATGCCAAGTTCCTAGAACAATGCCTAGCACATAGTAGGTGCCAAGTAAACACTTGTTCAGTGCATGAATGAATAGTTGCAAATGCCAGAGATGAAAGGCAGGATCAACATGAGGCCCCAGAAAGACAGGGGTGATCAAAGCTGATTGGGAATGGTGGGTGGAAGGATATACCTTAAAGTTTAAGGCAATATTCGGATTGAAATTTATTAAAATATGATTTCCTATTTCCAAGAAGGCATCTTGGAATAACTAGAGGGATTAAGGGGAAATAAATTAGACACCATATACCAATTAGATTTTCCCTGTTAGCAGCCAAATTTAAAGACCAGGAGGGTGATGCAAGATGTGGTATGGAAAGTCTTTGAAAGTGTTGGGACAGTTAATAAACACTAAATCCTTCCTATTAAAGCTCTTGCTTTCTTTCTTTCTTTTTTTTTTTTAATATTTTTATTTATTTCTAGGAGAGAGAGAGACAGCGTGAGCAGGGGAGGGTCAGAGAGAGGGGGAGACACAGACTCTGAAATAGGCTCCAGGCTCTGAGCTGGCAGTCAGCACAGAGCCCGACACGGGGCTCGAACCCACGAACCGCGAGATCATGACCTAAGCGAAAGTCGGACGCTTAACCGACTAAGCCACCCAGGCGCCCCAAAGCTCTTGCTTTCTTAAAGCCTTCAACTTTTCCTCCATTCCCTTCACTCCAAGCCCTAATTTAGACATGTTCATTTCAGTCTCTCCCTACCTCTCTCACACACACTGTGCCTTCAAACCCTCTCTACTATAAGCACACATTTCTCTACTCATTTCTCTCCTTCCTTCCCTCCCTTTCTTACTAATCTGTTTCAATCTTCCTCTTCCACCCTTTATGTTAGCTCACTTGTGCTCTCAGCATGCATTATCTCATTTTCTGTAATTCTTCATGTTTTCTGTTTTCATCACTCTCTCCATATTAATTAACTAATGAAATCCATTTCTTAAGCATCTCCTAGGGGCAAGATGTATGAATTGTGTAGGATTATAAGGTATCTCCACATATATTCCCCAGTTTCTTTTGATCCCTTTTCTTTTCCATTCCTTTCTTAGCCTCCCCTGCGCCCCCCCCCCCCACCTTTTTGTGATCTTCTCTGTTCACCTTTGTCAGTGGTTATCACTAGATTTCAGGTTTTAGTTTGGTGGCTAGAAAAAACTTCTTTGAGTTGTGGGAATTAAAACCATGTACTGCATCCTTTAGTTTAAACTAAAAGCATGATGTCAACATAGTGTACATCGGGAAATGCCCTGCCTAGCTGTGGCGTGGACTAACAGATGAGACAGACATGTGAGGCATACCCTTTTCATGCTCTGTCTGTGCTAAGTATATCTTGTAGCTTGTGACTTCTGGGCAAATCTGGGTATGGTATTATTTTTGTGTCTAGTTACCGTGTGGTTTTTCTTCTGAGACTTTGCCAAAATACTTTCTCTAGAACCAAACTACAATTCTTTAGATTTGAATTGTAAGTGCACATCTTCCAAGTATTTGAAGACCTCGGTTTCCCACTCCTGTTCCTAGAGTAGTCCCCACTGGGGACACCAAGGCTCAAAACGGAGATGGCTAGGACCTTAGGGTATCCCTCATAAGTATTCCTATCTCCTTACTTTTGTTTTTGTTTTTGTTTTTTTAAAATTTTTTATGTTTTATTTATTTTTGAGAGAGACAGACAGACAGCGTGAGCAGGGGAGGGTCAGAGAGAGAGGGAGACACAGAACCTGAAACAGGCTCCAGGCTCTGAGCTAGCTGTCAGCATAGAGCCCGACGTGGGGCTCGAACCCACGAACTGTGAGATCGTGACCTGAGCTGAAGTTGGATGCTTTACCGACTGAGCCACCCAGGCGCCCCTTCCTGTCTCCTTACTTTTGGACCTGGACCCAAGGACAGTGTCTTGCTAGTGACCTCCTTAGGCATGGCTTGAAACTTTCATAAACTTTCATTCATTCACTCAGTCACTGTCAATAAATGTATATTTAACACAATTGACCAGGGATTTGCTAAGTCTACAGATACAGTGGTTAATAAATCAGACCCAAGCCTTGCTTTCACAGAGCTTATAGCCCAGCAGAGAAGACAGACTCGAACAAGTGCTCATTTCCAAAGAATGAGCCAAATTTAGTTTGGTACAGGTCCTAAAGTTCTCCAGGCCTTAAACATGTTGTTGATATATGAACACAGTCACTATGTAACAAGCATTGTGCTAAGTAACTGTACACATTATCTCATTAAATCCTTATAGCCCTGAGAGGAAGAGATTATTATTGCCTCCAATTTATGGGCAAGGAATTTGAGATTCAGAAAAGCTGAATAATTTTCCCAATGTCACATGGTTACTAAGTGGAGGAGCCAGAATACGACCCCAAGACTGCTGGCAAAGCCTATTTTATGGAAGGCCACAAGAGGCTGTGAACTACAAGCAGGAAGTCCGCACTGGAGAAGTGGGGAATTAGCATGACAACCTAGCTTCTGATCAGGATAAATAAATTTTAAGAATACTCTAAATACAAAATTAATTATCAGAGATCAAGTCCACCTGGGACTCAGATGACATCATCATATTTTTAAAAAGTAGCAATGTTCTCAGTGATCTTGAACGTCAGGATCCCTGACAAGGGTTTATAGAAGAGTTGGGCAAATATGGAGACCACTACAGGCAAGACAGTGTTTTGAGTTTTGGTAGGTAAATCTGTTTACTTAAAAAGTTTTTATATAAATATTTTTATACATTTCTAACATCAGAAAATAATTGATCCATAGTCTGTTGAATTTTGTAAGGAAAAACAAATAGCTTGATCTAATATTATAACAAGTATAAAAATAGAGCAGGCTTTGATTTTTCACATTAGAGTTTTAGGGAATCGAAAGGCTTTTTTTAAATAAGTAACTGGAGATAGTTGTCAGTTATACATTTGCAAACTGGACGTTTTTATGCCTTGGGGAAAGCCCTGGATATAAGTTGTCCAAATGTGTTTAAGAATCTGTTGCATATTGTTACTGACTGGACTGAGATCTGTTTTTTTGCAATTTATGACAAGTTTACATATTTTGTATGACTGTTAATGCTGAGTTCTGAACCAAGGAAAGGTTGACTCTTTATTTCAGGAATCTTTGTGTATTTTGTGGTCCTTTCTAAAGAATAGCATGTGTGTAATTAAAACACACAAAAGCAAGCATCTCTTTTTGGTTACAGAAAAAGAGACTTGGTTAGCATCTTACGACTTTTTACTTACCAGATAGTTTCCCATTCACCTGGACAGTTGCACAACCCAAGAGCTTAGCTGATATGATTGCAGGAGACCTAGATTCCTTCTAAAGACCAGAAGAATAGCTTTCCTGGTGTTGATATGGCCATTATGGTAGTGATGATGGGTGGCTGAGGCTTGAAGGCTGAAGAATGAAGAGGCTTGAGAAAATAGGAAGGTGACACTCTTAAGAAAAAAATATTTATCACATCATCAGGACAGCAATGAATGGTTAGTCTCCTAAATTCTGAGAAACTCTTGGCTGGAGAAACTCTTGAAGAGCAATGATGGTGTCTTACTCAGTAGATAATTTGTCTTATTAAAAAGTTGCAGTGCATATAATTAATAAATAATGCGATTAATATATATGGAGAAAGCCAAATTCTCTGGAGAATCATGGAATATTGGGTATCGAGTTCCATTTTCATGATAAACTATAGATTTCCACTTGAAGGTAAATGTTTTAGGTAAAGAAAGTTGTTAGGTTGGTAATTAACCAACAATCCAGATGACTAAATTTAGCGTGCTGAGGAAGGGTGAGAATAAAATCTTATGGATTTTGTTTCGGATGGACCTAGAGCATTTCTGTTTGGCTGTGAACTGGGTGAATTGCTATCTGCTTTCCTATCTGTTCTCCTCAGAGGGGAAAACAAATGTAACCAGCTAGTCTGATTATATTTCTATCTCCTCATTGACATGATCTTTTCTCCCAGTTGTTTCATTGCCCATTAACGATGGCTTTATGCTCTAACTTGTTGGGATGGGCACTGGGTGTTGTATGAAAACCAAACTGACAATATATTAAAAAAATTATGGGGCGCTGGGTGGCTCAGTCGGTTAAACACCCAACTTCGGCTCGGGTCATGATCTCGCGGTTCGTGGGTTCGAGCCCCTCATCGGGCTCTGGGCTGACAGCCAGCTCAGAGCCTGGAGCCTGCTTCAGATTCTGTGTCTCCCTCTCTCTCTGACCCTCCCCTGTTCACGCCGCCTCTCTCTCTCTCTCAGAAATAAATAAGAAACATTTAAATGTTTTTGAAAAATTAAAAAAATAAACCTGTTTATAGTGAACAACTATCTGAGAGAAAATGCAATTTTTTCTAAATTGTTCTTTCACTCATTCTCTGTTTACCGCCTCCAACTCTTTTCCAATACTATTAGCAAAAGGAAGAAGGGTCCTAAAGTTTTTCCTTAGTCTTTATTATGCTTTATGGCTACGGTGCCTATTGATTTGCTTCTGATGTGCTTTAAGGTTCCTGCTTTTTCCCCTAGTGTTCTCAGATCTATTTGTATCTTCTTAGAGTTAGGTCAACCTAAGCCCACCATGGTGGCTGGCCTCCTAGGTCTTCTAGTCCTCTTTATCATTACTACCATAGGAGAATACCCACTTCTTTCATTCATCTTAAATCTACTCCAGCACCCATCTCATTCCCCATCCTCTCTTTTGAAATGATAGGAATTTTTTTCTATCTTTCCAACAAGTAAGCACTGAGATACTATTATGTAGGCAGTATGGTAGGCTATGGGGATACAGAAATGAATACAGGGCTCCCTTCAGAGGAAACTATTTACCCATTTTTGGAAAAGGGAAGAAAAAGTTTGGAAGCTTTTGTTTTATGCTAACAAGGCTAAGAAAGGGGAAGCGGAGTACTTCTGAAAATTAAAAAAAAAAAATGTACTTTGGCTTTGTTCCCACCATTTTGTTTTGACCAGGCTCTGTATTTAGTACTTAAATCAGTGGGACCACACTCTTTGAGAAAGGCTGAATTGGGGCTTGGCCTCCAGAACCAAGGCAGAACCCGTTGGCCTTACTGCCTATTCCTGTCTAGAACCACACCCTTGGTATCAGGCCAGAAGTTGGATGAGCCTTGGGGCCAGGGAGGAACAAGCCAGCATGTTCAAGGCTGTATTTGTCTCCATGTCAGTCTTTGCTTGTAATAATAAAAATGATCAAATGAGCCTGTTTTTTATATTCCTATTGGCAGGGACTGTGTATCATGTTGTTTTTGCCCAAAACACATTCTTATTTACTTATTTATTTTTTTGGTGGCCAACTTTGAAGACTTGAGAAATTGAGTCGGGTCAAGAAACTGAATGGAATAAGCTTTAAGGGCTGCTATCAACCCAATATTTTATGCAGGTTTTGCTGGAGAAACTCAATTCAAGCTTCTACAAAATTTAGGAATGAACGTTATTGGTGAAGAGGAAGAATATTTTGAATTCTTAGAATTTAGAGAAAAATCCCCTCTTCCACAACGTAATTACTCAAACAACTTGGGCCAGTTGAAATCAGTTCTAATTTACTTCTTAATATCAGTGATAGGCCATAATGGGAGCAACCAGAATTTAGCCACTTTCCTTTGTGTAAAAAATGACTTTCTACAAGTTATATAACCTCACCCACATTGTCCTGCCAGCACCCTTGATTAGTGGTGGACATCTGGGAAGCCGCCAGTGAATGCTCAAGTGGGGGCTATTTAGGTAGCACTTCTGTTATAACTGGGGAAAAGAAAATGGAGTTTGGAAAAAGCAGTCCTGAGTCCCCGAGGTCTTCTCTCCTTTCTGTTTTCTGTTTATTTTTGTGTTTTTCATGCAAGATCTGATGTTACTAAACTGGTCGGTCAGGAGTCATCAGGCCATGTGAAAACTGGCTGCTGTCACCTCTAAGAGTTTTAAAAGGAGAAGCTATTATTATAGGAAGGAAGGGTGTCTGTTGAAGAAGCCTCTAGGTTCAGGTGCTTGGTGAGTGGTGTGACAGAGAACTACAGAGGCTCTGTAGGCTGGGCTGGTCTCCTTTCTCTTCAGTCAGTGCTGAAGACTTACTTTTTTATTTTCCACATGCCACTTTGTATGTTCCCTTTGGCTTTGATTAAACACATGTACCTTTATTGTTCTGGAGAGGTGCTAATCTCACCCCTGACTTGGGTTTGAGCCCTGTTTGGATCTCCCCACCACCTCCCTTATTAATTCCTTCCCCCTTTTTGCCTTCTTTTCTCCCTCTGTCTTTCAGGTCTTGGTATTCATTACTTATGAAGGTTTAATCCCAACCGTTTGCAGTGCAAATGCATTTAATCTATTTGTTGTATTTTGTGACGAGGTCCATACAAGATTATTTCTGGTTTCTTTTTCTGTCAAAAGGACCCCCACCCTGAAAGTGTATTTTCTTATTGAAATAATGGAACGGATTGATTTATTGATTTGGAACGGGCACACCCTTGGTTTGGAATGGGCCTGGAATTAAAAAAACTGGAAACATCTTCTGGTCAGGTTGGGACAAGTTATATGGGGGCTTTGAGAGTCCCCAGACCTCTGCATCTAATCAAGATAAGAAGCATAGAACAGCTGAAAGGAATCACATGCATTCTCAGGCACATGTGGCAAGCAAGGCCCAGGTTTCTTGGTGGGGGGGGGGGGGCGCGGGGAGAGATATAGTAGGGGCCCTGAAATTCTGATTATGAGCCTAGAAAGGCCTGATTAACTTTAGTTGTGAGACTGGAAGTATGCCATCTTAACCTGTGTGAAAGTTCACAGTAAGTAAAAAGAGACAGTAAGGAAGACTTTTAGGACAGTCCCTGCTTTATCTTTTCAGAAATCATTGTTACAAACTACTAGTAGCGGTAAGTGATTTTTATTTAAGGAAAAAATATCCCCTTGGCTCCCAAGGTTTCTGCTGTTGGTCGGACAGTGCGGAAAGCTGTGTTCAAAACATCATAGATTTCCACCTTTGTACTCCCTCCCTCCCCCCCCCCCCAGGCTTACTTTTCCTAGCACAAGCTTGTATCCGTAACATTGCACTGTCTAAAAGAGAAGGAAAAGCATCCTGTGTATTGGAAGCAGGGTGGCAGCTCAGCACTGTGGACTTGCAAAGAGGGCTTGAGGTGAGTCATAAACAGGTCTTGTTTTTGTTTTTATTTTACAGGGACTGTTGTCTGTGAGGCGCCTAACAACAAGTTAGATAAATTCATGGGAGTTCTCACGTGGAAGGACAGCAAGCACTCCCTCAACAATGAGAAGATAATCCTGAGGGGCTGCATTCTGAGGAACACCAGCTGGTGTTTCGGAATGGTTATTTTTGCAGGTACAGCCGACCGCCCGGGTTGGCTCTGGGGAAGTCCTTCCCGAGGTGTGCGTGGGCAGCCTGCCTCTCGCCGGGTTGGATGAGCACCGTGCCTCTGTTCCACACAAGGTGCTCCTCCGGGTTGACTGCACAGGACAGCACCACTGCCCTGCAAAGAGTCTGGGTGGCCCCCTGTGTGAGCAGCCACTGACATCCTGATCTTATTCTTGAGGGGCGCGTGGGCTCTCAGTGCGTGGTGGGTGCTACATACCTAATGTTTAAATCCTCTGTCTTTATCTTCACCTCAGTCCTCCTCATCCTTGTGTGTATTAATCAACTGGCCTTTAAAGTGGGGGAAACATATGACACAAAGCCCCCACCCCGTTCTGCTGTTAATTTTGTAGTTTGCAAAGGTCAAGCAATCCTTTTGGAAAAGCTTTCTTGGAGATCCTGCAATCATTTCTGTTTATACTCTGTAGCTTCTTCTACTATTTGTCAGAGGACAGTGGGTCCTGGAAAGGCTGCATGATGGAGGCAGCGAGGGAGGCAAAGTGCCTCTTGCTCTTCCTGCTGGCCACTTTGCATCTCTGCTTTATCTCTACAGGCCCAAGGTGGCATTGTCCTGCTCAGGGAGCTTACAGTAGCCCCATTACATAAAGGCACTCAGATTGTGCTCATGGCTTCAACTGCCAGCCCTGGATTTTTAAAAATCCTGTTTATTTTGACACTGAATTAAGATGTGTTTTTGGGTCCGTTGACTATGTGCAATCAAAATTGGAATGTTTTTCTTAACTGACTTTCCTCAACAACAACAAATGTTTATTAAAGACTCAAAAGTGTTCCAAACCTGGAAAAGGCCTCCCAATTCCTCCTAAATACTTTCAGCTGTGGATTTTAGTAAGGCTCTTGGCTGCTTGGGGGTATTGCCATTGTAAGGACTTGAGAAATCCCTAGAAATATGGCAGTATATGTGCTTTTATCTCAAATAAATCTGCTTTCATAATTCTCCCATCAGATGCTTTCATTCATTAGTCAGGGAAACAAACCTGTGGCCACATATTTTCATCTCTCTTGCACTGAAAAAAGAGGTAGGCTTATATATCAACCTCCCTTTGTCTTCCCACATGAAGATGAAGGGGAGACTTCTTGAAGGTCCTTGAAGACCCTTCTGGTCTGTTCCCTGTCATCATAGAAATCAGGGAGCTTTATCCTAGGAATGGGCTGTAGCCCAACATTTTGTTTGCATTTTTGTGAACTTGTTTGGAATGACTAATTCAGCACTATGGTTCAACTACAGCATGTTATGCTAGGACAGCTGCTGTGAGCCACTCAGAAGCCAAGTTTGCCTTCATAAGGTTTGCTCTATGGGAAAATGTGCGTACCTAGGAGGAAGCGGGGTAGTAAGTTGAACTGGTCTCCCTCCGAGCAGGTATAATTAAAAGCTCACAGAATTTGGATTGGACAGAGGTGGATTCAGATTTGCTTACCAGCTGTAACATGTTAAGCCTTGGTTACTTAAACTTCCTAAGCTTTAGTTCCTTCAGCTGTAACATGAGAATAATGAATACATTAGAGAGTCACTCTAAAGGCTCAGTGAGACCGTGCATATGGAAGAGGATGCTTGATAAATGTTACTTTTCTTCCTTCCAGCATCAATTCCAAGCACACTGCCTGCTCTGTAGGCTGAGGATTGGGAGTGGGCACTGCTCTTTCGATCTTGGCAGGCAGAAGTGGGGAATATCCTCTTCTTTTGTGATACGGACTGGATGTTCACTGGACCTTCATGAGGCAGATCTTTGTAAAGCAGAGAATGCCTGCATTGACTTCAGTTTGGCCATAAATGTTAATAGGAAGCTTAACTAGGATAGTGACAGGCAGGGAATGGTTGGTTTCATCAATGTCAGATTTCAATAGATGAGTCTCTCAGAACCCTGAAACTTAAGACATCTAAGTTGGGGAATGAGTTCCAGGTGAACACTTAGATCTTATGGAAGTTATCCAAAGTGAATTATTAACTATTCTTTCCATATTACCCTGGTTGTACCTATTACTAGGGATTGTGTACAGAATATAGTTGATGTAGACATGGTTTACTTTACCAATCTATAATTTACAAGGCTCTAATATACATTAACAGCTAGGTCATAGCTCCTTGTTAATAGCTTTTCTTTCCCTCCAGAGAGGAAGAAGTCTTGTTTCTGAGTGTAGGAGTCAAATTCATTTAAGGAATCCATAGGAGTCAGCATCATTTGGTGCATATGGTAGAATTTTGTGTTGGATGTCTTCCATTTGTCCCTCCAGATCTAGTCTCACCTTTTCCCACTCTTCTTCCTGCTTTGGGAGGCTGCCTTGAGTAGTTTCCACTAATAGGTTTCCTTGAATTTTGGCTTCTAGTTAGGAAGGATCTGGTTAGGAAGAGATCAAAGGGAGTCAAGAACATTGAGGTCAAGGTCTTTATTTCTCCAAACTTCTTCCCTTTGTTGTCACTTCAGGCTGACTGGGAACCTCAGCATAAAGTTTCTCTTTATTGAAGGCTACAAACTTGATACTGTCCTTTAGGGTCCAGTTATCACTTCCTCCCCTCACTCACCCTTCCCCATGGCTTAGACAGAGAAATCTCTTGATTGCTACTAAGTTTGGTTACTGCATTAACCTTTTGCTTCCTGTACACCCCCACCCACACTTGTGTGAAGAGTCCCTTTATAAAAAAATTTTCTCCATTTATCCTTGCTCAGTGCGTCATCTATTTCCTGTTTGGAATCTGAATGAGTCATAGTCTTAAATACACATTGATTGAATGAGTCAGCGAATTAACAAATTAATGGAGTATTTCGTATAGTCTTAAAAATAGTGGCTAAGAGCAAGAGCTTCTAAGTTAGGTATATCTGGTTCCCGGGTGCCCCTCTGGTTTTGAATTCTGATTCTGTTCCTTACTAGACAAGAAACATGAGGCAAGTTACTTAAATACTTTAATCTTGCTTTATTATTAATGAAATAAGGATAATAATACCTAATTAATTGGATTGTTTTTGTTTTGGTTTGGTTTGGTTATTTATTTATTTAGAGAGTGCGTGAGTAGCAGAGGGCCAGAGAGCGAGAGAGCGAGAGCAAGAGAGAGCGAGGGCAAGAGCGAGCGAGAGAGAGAGAGAGAGAGAGAGAGAGAATCCCAAGCAGGCTCTATCTCATGAACCTGAGATAAAGACCAGAGCTGAAGTAAAGAGCCAGATGCTTAACTGACTGAGCCACCCATTGGATTGTTTGAAGCATTAGCTGAGATAATAGATGAAAAGCACATATGCATATTGCCTAAAACATAGCAGGTGCTTAATAAATTAATTCATTAAACAGTTGTTCATTGAATGCCTACTATGTGGCAGACACTATACTACTTATTTATGATTAAGAATGTAAGGGGCACCTGAATGGCTCAGCAGTTAAGTGTCTGACTCTTGATTTTGGCTCAGATCATGGTCTCACAGTTCATGAGACTGAGCCCCTCATCAGGCTCTGTGCCGACAGTGCCCAGAGCCTGCTCAGGATTCTTTCTCTCTTTCTCCCCCTCCCCTGCTTGTAAATGCGTGTGTTCGTGTGTGCTCTCAAAATAAATAAACATTAAAAAAAAGAATGTGAACAAAAACAAATGCAGTCCATTCACTTCTGGTTTTTGACTCTGGTAGGAAAAAGAGACCTTAATCGCATAATTGTAGTAATGAAGATATAATCTCAAACAGAGATAAGTGCTCTGAAAAAAAGAACATGGACCCATGAGTATATAATGGAGGAATATGAAGAAGAAAGAGCAAACTAGCTAAAAGTCACATTGTGGACAAAGTCCGTGTGGCAGGACTGAGGATGGTGAGGTAAAAAACAATCAAAACCTAAGAAGGCCAGTGTGGAGTATGGAAAGCATGGAGGATAAAGATAGACATGTGACTAGAGACGTGGCTAGGAGCTGGACCATCCAGGGTGTTGTGATCTGTATCTATAACTTTGGTCTTTATCATAAGAGGATTGGGAAGCCAATGCAAGTTTTTCAAACAGATGGCGTGTGTGTGTGTGTGTGTGTGTGTGTGTGTGTGTGTGTATGTTAAATTTGCAAAGCTCATTATTGACTACAGTATTTGTAAAGTTGGTAAATAGCAGGTCCTTGTAAGACTGTATGACTGGGGTTGGGAAGGAAAAAAATTAGAATTGGGGGAAGAATGGATACAGGGTGACACAGTTACTAGGATTTTACTGTATTCCACTTGGGAGATGATGGTACTCTGGGCTGGAGTGGGAGTCATGGGCATAGACTAGACTCCTAGGCTTCCTTCACCTTTCACAACTGGATGGATGGCAGTGCTATTCACTGATATAAGGAACTCTGAGGAAAGATCACAAGCTGGGCTAGACCAGGGCTGCTTGAGGGGCCCTAGAAGAATCCAGTGAAGATGCCATCTAGATAAATATATGGGCTTAGAGCTCAGAGGAGCAGTCTGAGCTGGAGATTTACATTTGGTCTACAGATGATAATTGGAGCTGTGGTCTTAGATGAGATGGCTCACGGGAGGTGGATTGAGAAAGAAGATGGGCTATGTCTGAAAGTTGAAGAATCCCAAGGTTTGGTGGCTGTATCGAAAAGGGTGTGTATCATGGAAGACAAAGGAGTTAACAAAGAGTTAGGAGGAAAAGCAGGAGAGCACTGTGACACAGACGCTAAGGGAAGAAAGAGTGTGTTCCAAAAGGTTGGAATAGTCAACAGTGTCCAGGGCTGCTGACCGGTTCAGAGAAGGCATGGAGGATATTGATAACACTAGAGCCGAAATTAGGTCGAGTAATGAGTAGGAGATGAGGAAACAGGGGCTGTTGCATACAGAAAATTCTTCCAAGATCTGTGACTATGAGGGAGGAAGAGATATGTAAATCAGCATCTGTACATATATTTCAATAAATGCTTTAGGTGTAGTCTCTGCCATTCTATATGTGCATGTGTGCCCAAGAAATGTACATTTTTAGCCCAAAACTGTTCCTGTCAGCATTTCAGCGTTTACTAATCACAAGTTTTATTTGCTCTTTGTGATCTTTACTATAGAAGAAATACTTCCCACCCTCAGTGTCCATATGATTTTAATAAGCTATTCTGAGAAAATGTGGGTGGTCTCCTTTACACAACAGTAGTGGGGAATAGGACACTGGGGTACAATTTCCAACTCAAAACCGAATTTTATAAGACCCCAATCTTTGCTGTCTTTTAAGTAAGCAAAAGTCTTCTAAGGATGTGCCCATTCTTCCCTGACTTCTGGGAGGGTGGAAAATTTTATGGGTACCTCTGTTCTTTCTCTCTTTCAGTTCCGCTTTTCTGCTATATTAAATGTCTACATGGATTGATGATAATAATGAGAAGACCACGGGGAGAGGAACACCAAGAGAAATCAATATAATTAAATCTTAATTCCTTCCATTTAGCATCTTGTTTTTCCATAAGGAATTCCCTTAGCAAAATATTGTAATATTCTCCTTTGTTAATCATCTAGTTACTTCTTCTAAAGCAGTTAATAATATTCCTAGAACTACTTGAACAAGGCACTTAGTAAATATATCATGAGATAATGTATTTACATGAAATAAATCTAACGTAAGACTTAAGACCATTCTTGCCCTTATAAAAAGTGTGTATCGTATGCACAGTGTGCAATATACAATAATGGTTTAACTTGCTGATGTATTGCTTGGACTTATTCTAGTTTCGCCAAAAGGCACCACAAATCTTTTTGGGAAACAAATCCTGAATTTGATTTCTTTCTCTTTTTTTAAAGTTTATTTATTTATTTTGAGAGATAGTGGGAGGAAGCAAGGGAGGGGCAGAGAGAGAGAGAGAGAGGGAGACAGGGAATCCCAAGCAGGCTCCATGCTCTCTGCATAGAGCCTGAAACAGGGCTTGAACTTAGGAGCTGTGAGATCATGACCTAAGCTGAAATCAAAAGTCAGACCCTGAACTGACTGAGCCACCTAGACACCCCTAGAATTTGATTTTCTATTTTAATTTTCCATTTTTGATCTCAGTGTTCTGAGTTGTGTTTATTACTGCATTCTTAACATTCCAAATTTTTCCTCACTTGGATTGATTTGTTACCTTTCATTGCTTCAACTACAAGCACATCCATACACAGCCTTTTGAAAAATAGCATTTCTCAAACCTTTCAGCCACAAGTTCTGTCTGGATTTGTCCAATTGGACAGAGACAGTCTCCAGGGTTGTTATTAAGCAACCAGCTGAGGATCATATAAAACTTAATAATGGCCTCTGTTCTTTTTTCTTTTCAAACTAAAATTTTGTATTTATTCAGATTAATTAAATTTGCAAATAAACAAAATTTTAAACTTGAATTGACTAAAATTGTGGGCTAAGTGTGTGGGAGACCTAAAGATTCAGACCTAGATCCTGATATGAGACAAGGAGATGCATAGCTTGATTGAAGGATGGGAAGCAAAACTTACTCTATCCATGTACATAACTGTCATTTTCCAGTTCGTACCTCTTAGGAGACTCACTCATTAACCCAAAGATCAGGCAGAAAGGTTATGGTAGCCAGTAGTGTTCTACCATCAGCCATCAAGATCACAGTTCTCAATGTTTTTTTTGCCCCTGTCCTTTTCTTTTTTAATGTTTATTTATTCTTTAGACAGAGGGACAGAGTGTGAGCAGGGGAGGGGCAGAGAGAGAGGGAGACACAGAATCTGAAGCAGACTCCAGGCTCTGAGCTGTCAGCACAGAGCCCAACGCAGGGCCGGAATCCACAAACCACAAGATCACCACCCAAGCTGAAGTCAGGCGCTTGACCAACTGAGCCACCCAGGCACCCCAATTTTTGGCTCTTGTTCTTAATAAAAGTTAAATTATTTTGAAAAACAAATTATTATCCTTTCAGGAACATTTGACATAGGAAATAATAATAATATATCAGATCATTTTAAAGTTTTAATTTAATTTTTGGGTTTTTTTTTTTTTTTTTTTGCAGGTCCAGACACTAAATTAATGCAGAACAGTGGTAAGACAAAGTTTAAGAGGACAAGCATTGATAGACTGATGAATACTCTAGTACTATGGGTAAGGTACTAAAACAAAATTAGGCAAATCACTAGTCATTATTATCTTAATATATTTCTTACCTTTTGCTGGGAATTCTTTCAGAAATATTTATTCTCCTTGTAGAATTGGTATTTGGAGATTTTGCATCCGGGGCCCAGTTATATTGCCCTTTACTTTCTAGATTATGGTTTCTCAACCATTGGTAGAATTTCTCATGAGAGACAGGTTAGTACTTATAGAGGCCTTCATGGTCTTCCAAGTTCTCCATATTCCAAGTACCTGTATTTGCTTTTAAAAAAGAAAACATAATTTTTAAGTTACTTTGGTCTTTTTGTTGTCTTACCTTTGCTCATGTCCTCTCTATATAGCTTATGGACGGAGCTGGCTTCATGGGTGTGTGATTTGTGTGGTTCTGCAGGTTTTCTACTCAGAAGGGCCTCATACTTGGATGATTGATCTGCTGTTGCCACGTGGAAATTACCGATAATCTAAAGGTTATCAATAACCTTTGAACAAGGGGTCCTGCTTTTTCATTTTGCGTTGGGCTCCACAGATTGTGTCGCTGTTCTGCTTGTGAATCTTCTAAGGCCCAGGTCACTGTTCTCCTCCACGAGAGCTTCTAAACCTTCCTATCTCAGCATTATCTCTTTCCTTAGAACTTCTTTTTCTCTTCGCTTTTTGAAATGATTTTCTCTTCCATCCGTTTACCAAAAACAGTCTAGTTTTCTTTGCCTCCTACTCTTTTGGTGGTTAATCTTGTGTGCTAACTCATACTAGGCACCTGATTATTCTCTGACTTTTTGTGTAATTTTATTTTGCCTCCTGGTGTTGGAATTAAGTTGGAGGACATTGACTTTAAATATGAGGAAAGCCACTTTGAGCCACATGCCCACCCCCCCTAGACTCACAAGCAATTATAAAGAGTACTAGCTCAATAAATATTCGCATAACTGATATGTGATAGTGGGACTCTGAATAAGGAAAGAAGGAAGTGAATTCTTTTTGGGCACAAAAGACTGACCCTGCTTTGTGTTTTACTTTGGGTATCATCCTCAGACCTGGGCTTTCTTCATGTTAAACCCATCCCCTTGGGGCAGAGTCTCTGGCGCCAAGGGAACATGTTTAGTAGCTTGTGCCCCCGCTCCTTCCCCCCCCCCCCCAGAATACCCTATTTAAATGGCCTTGAGCCCACCTCTGGGGCTTGCATGGGGATTGTATATGTATCTTCCATAGAATAAAATTACTGATTGTGAAGGAGAGACTGTTCCAGCTTTTCATACTAGAAAATTGAATGCTCCATTAGATTATTAGAAGCTGATTCCATCCTAAGTTAGAGCATCTAATGCCAAATAGCACCAATTTTAATGCCCTTTAAGTAATTTACTTCAATTAATTTGTAGTATTAATCATTGAAGGAAAAGAGGATACCATGATACAAGTATCAGATTAGTAGGGTTTCAGGAATTCACAATTCTGCTTTTCTCTAATACATGGCTTTCTATGAACCTTAAATCAGGTTTTCCCCATACTTTTTCTATGTAAATGTTTTTTTATATGTCTATTGTGTTCATGAATAAATAAAGAAGAAAGCAGTCCTAGAATGCCTGAATATTCCTTTCTGGAGGAAAAAGGAAATAAGAGGTTAAATACATTCCTGTTCCCTAGCTCCATACTCTTCCCCCATCAATGGCTGATGTCAGCTCCTAAAACAGTATGAACTTGGCAAAGTTCCCAAAGCCTGATGTTCAACACAGATCTTATGTATTCCTTGATTTGGTGTCTTTCCTTTCCAAGGCTGGCATTTGGGCTCATAAAGAACTGCCCTTGCTTTCTTTCTAGTTGCCGTCCCTCCCAAATGTCTCCTCTGCCAGTACTGATACTAATCACAATGTAAGAGTTGGCTAACAGTTTTCAGGTTGTTTCTCACTTTTTTTTTAATCTTCAAAGGAAAACGTATATGCCATGCATTATTTTAATTAATCTTTCTTTTCCTTGTTAACCTTAATTAAGGATTGTGCGGCTAAATCGGTAGCCAAGAGCCTTGACTGGTTTCAGGTTGTTCTTTAGCACTGAGTGTTTCTTCGTTTGCTTTATGCCTTGAGTGACCGTATAATTTACCATTCAAACAGGACAATTTTGAAAGTGAAAGGAGGGAACACAATTGATATTATGCCTGGACGACAGAGAGAAACTGGGGCTGACCAGGGCAAATCAGGACATACTGCCTTCCTAAGCCATCTAAATGTATGCACTCGTCACAAATCAAGGGTGTGAAGTTACTGGCTTTTTGACCAGGGATATGTTAGATAATCCTTTTGTGCTTCTGTTTTTATTTTGTTCTGGTTTTGACCAGTAAAGTGTGACTAATGATTGTCCCTATCTCAGAAGATCAGTGGAAGAATTAAGTGAGAAATGCGTAAAATATTTTGTAAAGTTCCAACATAAAAATATTAAACTTTACTTGTATGATTATTGATACATAAGAGCTTCGCATGACTTGCTGTTCAAATGACAATTTCTTAGAGTTAGGAGTGTAACTGGATTGTGTTGATATAACTAGTTTTGTGTTCAAGTTAACCTTAACCAGACTTGCATTCTCATTTCAGATTTTTGGGTTTCTGGTATGCATGGGAATTATTCTTGCAATAGGAAATTCAATTTGGGAGAATCAAGTTGGGGACCAATTCAGAACTTTCCTCTTTTTGAATGAAGGAGAGAAGAACTCTGTATTCTCAGGATTCTTAACATTTTGGTCATATATTATTATTCTCAATACAGTCGTGCCCATTTCATTATATGTGAGGTAAGATGAGAGTTTATATTTTAGAGAAGCCACTTTGTCTAGAGACTTTGTTCTGCATCATCATGTTGTGCTTAATCATTTTTGTTTGTTTTAAAATTACCACAGTGAGGTAGATGTCTTGCTCTAACTGCTTATGATCTACTACAGCTGTTACAAATGAGGCAACTAAGTTGTTTAATCTGCTTAACTTTTATATTTTCAAATTATAATAAATGCATTTCATTTTCTTCTTGATTTGATCTGGTTTCTTAGGAATGTTTTCCTTTGGAATAAATGGACTATAATATAATCTCATGCAATCTGATCGGTTAGAATTGGGTTGATACTGGGTAAGAAATGGAAGACTATTTGGTGAGATCTATTGACATGATGTCTCCTGCTACTAGTCTGGCTCCAGATACCCAGATTGAGATTCTGTCCTACTACTTAGTAGCTCCATAACCTTGGGCAAGTTATTTCACCTTCCAGGGCCTCGGTTTCCTCATTTTAAAAGTAAAGAAGACAATATTTTACTTAATAGGATCTATGAAGAGTAAACAAACTGTAAAGCTCTTAAAAGAATGTCTGACACATTGTAAGAGCTTAATGAATGTTAATTTTTCCTATTATTAGTGACTTTAAGATAAAGAAATACAGTGAGGGGTACTTGTCCATTGTTAAATAAGAAGTATGAGTCATAGCTCCCACTACAACAAGATCTGTCATTTCTAGATTTGGTACCACAGATTAGAACTAAAATGATCTCCCTCTCTCTCCAACACACACACACACACACACACACACACACACACACACCTCCTCTATATGTATGTATATATGCATATTTGTGTGTGTGTGTGTGTGTGTGTATTTGGTAAGGCTTAGGAGTTGGCCCTAGAGTGTATAACTGAGATTTTTTTTTAATGTATGTTTGTTTATTTTGAGAGTTAGAGAGGGAGTGTGCAGAGAGAGAGAGAGAGAGAATCCCAAGCAGACTTTGCACTTGCAATACAGAGCCCAGTGCGCAGCTCAAACTCACAAATCGAGAGATCATGCCCTAAGCCGAAATCAAGAGTTAGACACTTAACTGACTGAGCTACCCAGGCACCCCAATCCTAATCCTACCAAGACTGAGCCAGATAATCCCAAAGACACTAGAGCCAAGATGAGACTTGGCTGTTTGACATGCCTCATCACCAGTATTTTAACAATACAAAAAATTACCAGCTCTAAATCCCCACTAATTTTTACAAGCTTCTTTTTCTTTCTTTCCAAAATCCTAACTATGATGAAGCAAGGGAAGTTCAATGCACAAAATCCACCCTTGTTTTGGATAGTAGTCAGGAAACTGAAATGTCAAGTTGTGGGAAATTGACTTGAAGTAGTGGCATGTGGCCACAACACCACAAATTGCTCTGGGCCTTCTGGAGCTGTGGTCAGAGCAGGCTCTATTTAAACTGTATCCTACTGGCTCATCTTTGAATCTGAGGACCTCTCATGCTTGTATCCAATTATAAAGTCTGTAGTAAATCCTGCTTTTTGCCAGGAGAGCTATGGTCAGCTTTTATAGCTTTCCTTTTATGTCCTAAATGAACAATAAATGCTCATAGTGGCTTACCATCTGCACATGTGCAGTTTCATATGTCCTCATGAAGGAAGTATATTCTGTGTATGCTCGTTCTTTGAAGTCTGTTGGCATTTTTAATTTAATGATTTGAAATATTGGTGTTTTAGAGGTCAAGGCTAGATTCTCAGGTTAGCATTCCTTTTCTTTCTAATGTGTCCCCTGCATTGGCAAAAGGAAAACCCATTTGGAATAGTCCAAACTCAGGTTCTGGTCTTGGCACGACCACTAATAGCTGTGTGACCTTGAAGAAAGCACTTGACTTCTCTGTGCCTTAGTTTGCCAATGAACTGCTGGAGAAAAGGATGGGATTAAAATAATAGATTTCGTAGTTCTTTTCTGCTCCAAATAATACTACCTTACCCTAGATAATATTTTCCATTTTATATAAAGTGCCTTCATATACTTTATCTTATGTCTCCCAACAACCTTATGAAGTAGTTAATTGCCCAACCTCTTTCATAAATGAGATGATTTGCTTGGGATCATGGGGCTGGTTAGGGACAGAACCAAGATCCAAACCCAAGTTTTCTGACACTTGGTACACTGTTTTTCTTCTCTCCCTAAGCTGTGTCTGGTTTATTTCTCAGCAAAGACACCAAGAGAAAGAAAAAAGAGCCTAGAGTTCTGTACCTTTTGGTAAGGCATAGTAATTATGAAGGTAAATGTGAGCTTTCCTCTCACCAGACAAGAGCAGTGATTCTGATCTCAGTGTGGAGGGGAAAAGCCTTCCAAAGAATGTCAGGTTGCTTGATCCTAAAGACTGAGATCTATAAAAACAGAGTATTTCTGGGGGCACCTAAGTGGCTCAGTCGGTTGAGCGTCCGACTTCAGCTCAGGTCATGATCTCACAGTTCATGGGTTCGAGCCCCTTATTGGGCTCTGTGCCGACAGCCAGCTCAGAGCCTGGAGCCTGTTTCGGATTCTGTGTCTTCCCCTCTCTCTGACCCTCCCCTGTTCATGCTGTCTCTCTCTCTGAGAAATAAATTAAAAAAAAAAAAAAAAAAACAGTATTTCTGTTTGGAGAGAAGGCCTTCTACAAAAGCTTCCCCTAGGCTTTCGAATAGGTACAAAGAATAAATTAGTGCCATATGTCACTTGAGGATAAAAGTGCTGAATTTACTTTCATCAGTTAACAACTCCACGTGAGCAAAGGATATTGAGTTGGTAGGATATTTCTATGCTGTCAGTTTATCTGTAGTGTCAAAACATACCCAGCTACGGTTGTTTTGTTTTGTTTTTGTTTTTGTTTCTTAAATACATCATCCTAAGAAATGCAGCCACATACTCCCAAGGAATGAGATTTTGGGTGTTTTTTCCAAAGCAATAGGAACTCATTTCTATGTTGCTTGTTTTGCCACAGAACGTGGAATCTTAAGCCCTGCTCTTTGAGCATTTAGGCAGAAAACACTAAGCGCTTGATTATGCTAACTATGAACATTTGTCTCCTTTTCTCTGCTATTATAAGACAAAGAGCTGAATGTTCCACTACGACTGTCCTAAATCCTCTTTCCCAAACAAAAAAGGCACCCTTCCTCTCTACAACTATTTTAAGATCTAAGAATTCAAATTAATTTACAATACTTCCATTGGTTTGTAGTGTAACACAGAAGGATCAAATGCTGTTCCATTCATTTTGCTTTGAATTTTTCAGAAAGCGATCTTACTTTCAGATAGATCAAAGCTTCAAATTGTTTGTATCATTACTTGCATAATGCCATTCTTAAGTCAGGTCTGCATTGGCTTTACCAATGCCTGAAGTTAAGTCTTGGCTCTGCGGTTAGTTGCTTGTGTGACCTTGGGTTAGTCACTTGACTCCTAGGTCTTAATGCCCTTCCTAGTGAAATTAGGGAATAGAAAGTCAGGATTCATTCATTCATTTATAACAGATTAAGCTCTGTTCCTGGTCCACGGTAAGTGCTAATGTTTTTTGAGTGAATGGAATAAAGAGAACAAAGGTGAAGTAGAAAAGCTAGCAGAGAATTTACAGGGGAATGTATGTGGGCAGTGGTGGATACGTATGGGTAAGCTATAACAGTAAATTATATAAACAAATACAGAATATGCCTTATTTATTTTTCTACCGTTTGATTCTATAGAGTCACAGAGTAATTTTCAGTTTAGGTAAAAAAAAAAAAAGTGTTACCATTTAAATAGTTAGAAAATGAACTAGCACCCTACCTCTTTTAGAGAGGGAAATGTTAGAGGCATAAAATTTAATATCCAGAAAGGATTTTGCTATCATCTTTTGTCTTCAAGGAGATAATGTTCAGGGTTAGCATAATCAGATCACTGTTAATTTTGTCACTTTATGGATGAGAAAACCAAGGCTCAATTTCCATTAAATTCAGAAATAAGCCATGGGTCACTGCTATTGTCATTACTCTATGATATTGGTCTGGGTGTTCTTCAGACATGTAGCTGAAATATCAGTGAACAAAGGAAGACATCAACCTGAAACTGAAATAGTCCTATTAGAAAGGAAGAGCGTAGATAATGTGATCATAAACCTAGAGAATCCAAAAGAATAATTTTGAGAAGCTCTTAATAAGATAATTCAGCTCAATGTCTGATTTTCTGGCATAATCAATTTTTTTAACATTAGATAAAGATTTTTGTTTTCTTTCTTAAATGTTTATTGTCAAGTTGGTTTACGTATAACACCCAGTGATGAGCACTGGGAGATAAAGATTTTAATATTGAAAAAAACCTTTTCCATTAGGCCAAGAACAATTTAAATAATTTTTTAAAATATTTTTACTTATTTCTAGGAGAGAGAGAGAGACAGCGTGAGCAGGCGAGGGTCAGAGAGAGAGGGAATCACAGACTGGAACAGGCTCCAGGCTCCGAGCTGGCAGTCAGCACAGAGCCCGACGCGGGGCTCGAACCCACGAACCGCGAGATCATGACCTAAGTGAAAGTCGGACGCTTAACCGACTAAGCCACCCAGGCGCCCCCAATTTAAACAATTATGTCATGAACGAACAGATGTAATATCCAGGAGCAAATCTATCCAGCTGTAGTGTGGACCTATGTGAAAAACAAAGCAAATGAAAACTAAAACTCCTTACCAGTAGAGGTACTTTTCAAAATGGCATTATTGGAAAGATTTACCCTTCTCCTTGAAGTTGCATTTGTTTATTAAAATATCAGTTGTTTTCAAGTAATTAAGAGTTTAACATAGAGTTAATAGGAGAGAAGTTTTACCAAAGAAGTTTTAAGAGAAGGCAAGGCTGTGGATTCTAAAATGTGTTGAATCTATCAGCAAGAATAAATGAGTGATTCCAGCTAAGAACTTCTTAAAAAGAAGAGAATTGTTCTCTTATATCCTCTCAGGTATTGCCAATATTTATAAAGCTGTAATTATGAAAATAAGAGATATATTAAGTGACATATTAAGGAATAAAATTGAAGTAGATTCTAGTGAGGAAAATAATTTATATGTGACATGGAAGCGTCCCAGTGCAATAAGGGAAGAGGACCTGTTTAATGGTGATGAAAAGCTTTCGGTTAGTAAAAACTGAAATTAGCACTTCATATGTACATCATCCTTATAAAGATTCCCATTGTAATGAAAAATTAGATGTGGAAAATTCAGTAAAGAACTAGGAGAAAAATACAGATATGTGTGTGTATATATAATCTTGGCATAGGGAGAGCCTATCCCAGCAAAACTCCCCAAACAGAAACTGTGAACTACTGATAAATTTGATCTGTTAGAAAGAAAACTTCTTCATGTCAAAAACAGTAGAAACAAAATACAAATGATATGTTGGTAACATTAGCATGATATATAGATGTTAATATATATATGTATTATATGTATATATATATGTATTATACGTATATATAATAACATAGTAAATGCTAATTTTCAGTAATCTAATTGCAGAAACTTACATTGTTAACCTTTTTGGAAATTGATTTAGCCTAACAGATGACAAAGATTTTAAAAGTACATACCTTTGGTCACAGAAATTTCACTTACAGAGTTGGAAAGTCATAAGTTGCCTCTAGAGCATGACATGATGCTCTTTTCCTAGTAAATGGGAATATATAACATCAATGACAAAATTGAGATTTACTCAGTTTATGGTTTGCTTAGTGCTTTACAGAGATACTGCCACCTTTTCTGGCAAATTGAAGCCACATCAAACAATATGTTGGAAAAATATATTGGAAAAAATGTCCTCGAGAATACATTTCAGAGAGAGAGGGAGACACAGAATCTGAAGCAGGCTCCAGGCTCTGAGCTGTCAGTAAAAGGTCCATTGTGGGGCTCAAATCCATGAACTGTGAGATCATGGCCTGAGCTGAAGTCAGATGCTTAACCAACTGAGCCACCCAGATGGCTAGATATACATCTTCAATAATAGTTTGTCCAAAGATCTACAAGAAATGCTAACTTAATAGGCTACACAAGAAATCTCCACTAGGCCTGTTTAATATAAATGGAATATTCCCCAAGAATTTATGCAAAGTCTAAATTTTCATGGTGCTGCAAGGCAATGACTTAGGAAATCTTATGAACAGACTCTGCTGAAATGCTTCTGAAGGTCACTAGGACCTGGAGACAAAGCATCCACATTTTCTTCTAAACTCTCGAGACTTTGACAGACTTCTTTTTTAATTTTTTTATTTTTTAAAGTTTATTTACTTAATTTGTGAGAGAGCAAGAGGGATTAGCAGGGGAGGGGCAGAGAGAGAGGTAGAGAGAATCCCAGGCAGGCTCTGTGCTGTCAGTGCAGAGCCACATGCGGGCCTTCAACCCTGAACTGTGAGATCATGACCTGAGCTGAAATCCAGAATCAGCTGCTTAACTGACTGAACCACCCAGGTGCCCCTTGACAGACTTCTTATTTTGGCAAAGCTTTGTATGGTCTGAAATTGATGGAGCATTTCTTTTTTTTTTTTTTCCATTTTAATGGATGAAAGTATGGAAGTCATTCGTCTGGGACACAGTTATTTTATAAACTGGGATCGGAAGATGTATTACTCTGGAAAAGCAACACCTGCTGAAGCTCGGACGACCACTCTCAATGAGGAACTGGGCCAGATTGAATACATTTTCTCTGACAAAACAGGCACCCTCACTGAAAACATCATGACTTTTAAAAAATGTTCCATTAATGGGAAAATCTATGGTAAGCGAAACAGTTCTTCCTATTGACATTTTTTTTTAATGTTTATTTATATTTAAGAGAGAGAGAGAGAGAGAGAGAGAGAGCTAGCAGGGGAGAGGCAGAGAGAGAAGGAGACAGAAGATCTAAAGTGGGCTCTGTGCTGACAGCCGAAAGCCTGATGTAGGGCTTGAACTCATGATGTGAGATCATGACCCAAGCTGACAGATGCTTAACCAGCTGATCCACCCAGATGCCCCTAATGTTGTTAATAGTCCTTAAAAACATTAGGATCCCTATTTTTAAAAACCAAACCATTTATTACTGGATTTCTCATTAATATATGGGCACCACCGGCATCTAACATAGTGTTTGGCATATAATAATCACTAAATAATTGTTCAATGAATGTTGAGTAATTTAGATGAAACTTTGGATTCGTTACCATTCTTGGGTAGAGATGGGGGTTAGTTGTGATTCTGTCTGAGGTTCTTTTCTGTGCTCCAACTGTGTGATTGTGCTTTGTGGTGCTTAATATGCCGATATTCCAGAGAGGGCAGGTTGTTGGTAACTTGACTGATCTCTGTAAAAGGAGTATTTCATATTTGCTTCTTTACAGCTCTGGAGTTGATGTTAGGGCCTGTGTTGGTGATAATTTACAATTCATTCCTAAGAATTCACACTATGCAAGGCTACTTTTGAGTGGGCAGATAAACTATTCCATCAATATCCCGTTCCTATTTCTATGCTTTTGGCAGGATATCTGCTCAGTATTAGGATTTTCAGGCATTCTGTTTGTATGTAATTTGGGCCAGTGACACAGTTTCCTCTGATGAAAGTAGGGGGGCTCAGCAGAAGCCTTTTGTTGGGTGCCTCTGGATTCCTAATCTTATTTCACTGGACTCTGTGACTGAGTTTTTCAGTCCAGAAATCTCACGAAGAACAATCCAAGGAAAAGAGGGAAAACTTCCCTTTGTCTCCTGACAAGAAACTTCACACATTGCTAGATACTTTAAAGTAAGATTTGACCTTGAACAAAATTAAGAAATACAAGAAGTTGATATTTATGCTGTCCTGCCTGTTGACCTCCCTTAGCTACCCCTACCCTTTGAATCCCCTCTCCTCTGCCCCACCTTCCCCTTTTCTGGGAGAAAGCCAGATGATTTCCAACCTGGACTTCCATAAGCCCTGTGTTACATTATACATTTCTCATATCACTACTATAATAACTAGTAAAATAGAAGCTTTCCCTGAAAATTTTCTTTTGGCATTATTTTCAGAGGCTTCCTAAGAGTAGTGGCTTAACCCAAAGAGTAGTTTAAATGGGAAAATTTTAGAGTATTGAAGATATTTTTAATTTGGAAGACCTTTTGGATTCTTTTGCTATGATACATATTGATAATAACATCGTAATGATAATATCACTTCCAGGAAATGATTCTAGGGGTATTATCAGACATGTAGACCAAGATTTATTTGTATAGATGTTTGTCTCAGGGCTATTTTTAGGGAAGGCCCTTGATTTTCACGAAGTATATGTATCACAAGATCTTTGCAAATCTTCAAATTTACAGATCCCATGATAGCTTGTAAATTCCCTCATAAAATGCAGGAAAGTGACTGAAATATTAACTAACCCCTTTAGACTCTTAATTTATATCCCATTATAGTTTATAATGCATTTATGATACCATTAAGATACGTTCTTACTAAAACACTCACAGAATGTTTAAGAATCACATTCTTTTGTGTTCCTACAAGTTGGTCTTATTTATATCCTAGATCCAGACCTTGGGAAAACTTAGAATTCCATTCAGGTTTATCTAAATCTTCTATTTTCTAGCTTAGAACTTTTATTTTCAGCTTCTTTAACTTTTCTCACTTCCATTACCATCTTTATAAGCACGCCTTATTTGCAGGAACCATTTTACACAGAGGCACAGCTTTGTTTTGTCTTTATCATTTATGAGTTACTGCCTATGGCATACTGACTGGAACATAACCACAGCGAGTTTGAGATTTAAATTCCAGGAACTCAGTGAGGTTCATTCACTAGCTCCGGGACTCTGCCCACACAGCAGTCACAACATGTCTGGATTTAGACCCTGTGTTCCAGATAAACAGCAAATAACAATTCATCAGGGCTTTTTATGGTTCTAGCATTGTGTAATGAAAAGAGAGAGACTTGGGTTCAAAATCACACTATGCTGAATTTTTAGCCCCTGCTTAGTAATGTCAGGTGGATTTCTGTTCTTCAGTTCCCTCACCAATAGAATGGGAGTGAAAATCTTCATCTTGCAAGTTTGTTAGGAAGATTAGTGATGGTACAAGTGCCTGGCACAGGACTGATGCAAGGAACCCTTATTATCATTACAATAAATAAAGTCTTGGCAAATAGCAACACATCTTCAAATGCCAGGCAAAAATTAGAAAAGTCTTAAAAGCTTCCAAATAGGAGAAAGCTAAAATAAATTATACAACATAGCTATGATACAGCCATTCACAATTAGATTCACAAAGAACTTTTAATGACCAGAAAAAATTCTGACACTTGGGTTAGAAACAGCAGGAACCATATATTTTTGAACAATCTGAGAAATATATGTATACACACACATCAGCATGAAAAAAGTTCTATAAACACTGGTCATCTCTAGGGGGTGGGACTATTAGTAATTTTTATTTTCTACTGCAAACATCTTGTATTTTCCAACATATCTATAATAAGCATATATTGACTTTATACTAAAGTTCTTTTTCAATATTTGGCACATAGATGGCTATGTTTTACTGCAGGAGGCACTGACCTTGTTTAACTTTTACATGCTAATTTGACCTTGATGTTACACAAATGTATCTGGCCCAAACCAACACAGACAAAGATGGACTCCCTAAACTCAAGCACTGATGAGAATTGGTCTGTTTAGGATATCATTTTGGATCTCCCAATGGTGAGGATAAAGTAGAAAACAATAATTTGCCTCTTGGAAACATCGTAGATAAAATGTAACAACAAAATGATAAAATTTACAGAAGAATATGATTTATGAGCTTTATATTTTGTTTTTAATGCATATTATATTTTAGTTCTATCTTGGGCAAATAAGAGTATTTCTCTGGGTTAATCACCCCGTCTAGGGTTTCAGTTTGAAAATATTCCTAAAAAGCCGACATTTGAACTCACAATGCCATTTAGTAATGGTGCCTTAATAAGTTAAGTGTATTTCTTAAAACAAAATGCCTTAATCTGGTTTCAATTTCATTTATTTTTAATTCTCAATTTTTGTTTTGGCAGGTGAAGTTGATGATGACATAGGTCAGAAGACAGACATGACTAAGGTGTGGAGGTGATAAATTTCATTCTTTTAATTTCAAATTATACATGCTTTTTTTGTTAAAGAATGAGTCCCTGGAGGGCTGATTTCCACTATGACCAGTTGAAATATTTAATATATAATATTAAAAAATAGATTCATAGGGTTCAAAATTCCTTCTATCGAGGTCTCTCAACCACAGTGTTCTTTCTGTTTTTTAATTCTTTTAGAGATATTTATATGTAAAGAAGTATTTTTCTCCAGTTTTTATATAGATGTTAGCTTACTATCTATACTGTTCTTAACTTTCTTTCTCAACAATGTATTTGAAATCTTTCTACAAAAGAGACAAAAAGTGCTTGCTTATACTTTTCTAATGGCTAAATAGTATTCTGTTATACTGATGTTCGATGACTCATGGTAAGGAGACACTAATGGAAATTCAGGATATTTCCATTATTTGGCTAGTAAAAAAATGCAACAAAAAAAGCATTGTGTACTTAGGTTACTTTACATGGACTGTTTGCTATCTAACAAGTTATATTTCTAGAAATGGAATTCCTAAATCCAAAGTATGTCCATTAATAATTGATAAATATTGCCATTGTCTTCTTTAAAATTTTTGCCAGTTTACCCTGCCACAGGCAATGTACAAGAGTGCTCTCCCCCACCCTTACCAATACAGTGTTTTGTCAGAGTTTTTGATATTTGGCAGAATAGTATAAAATTATGTATCAAAATGATTCCAGTTTTAATTTGTCTTATGGGTGAAGTTGGACATGTTTTTTATAGTTTTAATAGTTTACTGTATTTCATTTTTACCCATTTTTCTTCTTTTTTAATGTTCATTTTTTTTTTTTTTTAGAGGGAGAGAGAACACAAGCCAGGGGAAAGGCAGAGAGAGAGAGGGAAACACAGAATCCAAAGCAAGCTCCAAGCTCTGAACTGTCAGTGCAAAGCACAATGCAGAGCTTGAACCCATGAACTGTGAGATCATGACCTGAGCCAAAGTCAGATGCTTTATTTATAATTTATTTCTTTTGAATTTTTTTAAATGTTTATTTTTGAGGAGGGGGGCAGAGGGGGGTGGAGACACAGAATTTGAAGCAGGCTCCAGGTTTAGCACATGGCCTGACACGGGGCTTGAACCCACGAATCCTGAGATCATGACCTGAGGTGAAGTCAGATGCTTAGCCAACTGAGCCAGCCAGGCGCCCCTTACCCATCTTTCTACTGGATTATCATCCATCCTTGGTTTCTGTAAATAAACATCCCTTGTCATGTCAAATTATTTTTTTTCAGAGTGTTTCTAGATTCTGTTTGCTAATGCTTTATATAGATATGAGCCTGTGGATTTATAACACACATCAGTCCTCAGGGTTTTGGGGGAAGTAATGTTTGTTTTGCTATCAATGTTAAATTTACTTTAGAAAGAGTATAATTTTTCTTATTTTTCCTTAGTTTTGTATTCTGTGGGACCGTTTATGTAACATAAAAATGATCCGTGTCTTAAAGTTGAGCAGAGTCTCTTAATTTTTTCTTTGTAGCTATTTTCTTTTCTTTTTTATTTTTTTAATGTTTTTTTATGAGGGAAAGAGAGAGAGACAGAGCGTGAGCAGGGGAAGGGCAGAAAGGGAGACACAGAATCTGAAGCAGGCTCCAGCCTCCAAGCTGTCAGCACAGAGCCTGAACCCACGAACTGTGAGATCATGACCTGAGCCATAGTTGGACACGTAACCCACTGAGCTACGCAGGCACCCCCTTTGTGGCTAGTTTTAAAAATAATTTCTCATTTTTGATTGTCTTTTTCCTTTCCTATCTTGATTATGTTAGAAAGTTGCCCCTTCTCCCCCAAAGAGTACAGCTTTTGGTTTTATTTATTATTTGTATGTATTTTCCTGTGTTTTAATCAGTTGCTCTGCTTTTATCTTTATTAATGCTGCCTTTCTTCATTCTTAAAGTTTCTTTTGTTCCTTTTCCAACTTCATACTTGGATGCTTAAGTTACTAATTTTATTTTTTTCCTTTTTTTGCACAAATGTTTATGGTTCTTAATTTTTCTGAGTACTTCTTTAATTTTATCACATAGATTTGACCTGTAGTTTATTAAACTATTTTTGTCATATCAGTCTGAATTTCCACATTGAAACACAGGTTTTTAAGGAAGAGTTTTAAAATTCCCAAGTGATAGAGGCTTTTCCCCCTAACTTTATTGCACTTTTAATAAAAGAATAGATTTATATTGTTTCTGCTTTTTGAAATTTATTGGGGTTGTCTTTGTGGCTCGATATAGTCAATTGTCAATGTTCCAGGCTTCTTAAAAAGAAAGCATATGTATATCCTGTTTTCAAGGTATAAACCAAGCTGTATGTCATTCAGTTCTACTTTGGAAATTACATTATTTATGTCTTTTGTGTCATTACTTATCTTTTATCTGTTAGCATGAAAGAGGTTAATTAGAGATTTTGAAAATCTCTTTCTATATATATATTTTACATAGCTTGAAATCTTCTTTTTTAATTTTTTTAACATTTTATTTATTTTTGAGAGAGAGATAGAGACAGCATGAACAGGGGAGGGTCAGAGAGAGGGGGAGACACAGAATCCGAAGACAGGCTCCAGGCTCTGAGCTAGCTGTCAGCACAGAGCCTGACGCGGGACTCGAACCCACTAACCGTGAAATCATGACCTGAATTAAAGTCGGACGCCTAACCGACTGAGCCACCCAGGCGCCCCAAAATCTTTTTTTTAATGTTTATTTTATTTTTGAGAGAGACCCAGAGCGTAAGGAGGGGAGGGGCAGAGAGAGAGGGAGACACAGAATCCAAAGTAGGCTCCAGGCTCTGAGCTGTTGGTACAGAGCCTGACTTCAGGGCTCTAACTGTTGAACTGTGAGATCATGAGCTAAGCTGAAGTCGAATGCCTAACTGACTGAGCCACCCAGGTGCCCCTAGAAATATTTGTTTTAGAAGTGTTGATGCTACTTGGGGGTAAATTGATATATAGTGGTTACATTTTTTTTTTTTATTGAATTACACAATTTAACATCAAACCTGGTCTTCTTTGACTCACTAAATTCTTCTTGGCCTGAATTCAATCTTATTTGATATTAATGTCTTGACTTCTGGTGTGTTTTCATTTGCATTTGCCCACAAACTTTTATTTTCTGTATTTTTGAAACACTTTCTGTGTGTCTCTTGTGTACAGCTTAGGATTGGAGTTTGTTCTCCACTCCAATCTTTTAATAATGGAGTTTGGCCCATCTACATTGGGCTATATACTGTCTTAGTTATAATATTTTAGGTTGTACTTTGTGTCTAACAATATCTTTTGTGTTCTTTATATGGATTCTTTAGGAAAGAGTTTCATTGTTTTTCTACTGCATACTTTCAGGAGTTTACATAATACTCCTAATACTTTTTTTTAGTCAGTATCTATTAATTTCCTAATATGAACAATGATGAAATTATATTTCTGTCTCTTTCCCTCATATGTCTCTACTATTTTTTTTTTAAATGTTTTATTTATTTCTAGGAGAGAGAGAGAGAGAGAGACAGCGTGAGCAGGGGAGGGTCAGAGAGAGAGGGAGTCACAGACTGAAACAGGCTCCAGGCTCTGAGCTGGCAGTTAGCACAGAGCCCGACGCGGGGCTCGAACCCACGAACCGCGAGATCATGACCCGAGCGAAAGTCGGACGCTTAACCAACTACGCCACCCGGGCGCCCCTGTCTCTACTATTTTTATAGAAACTTCTTTATCTTAAATATATACAGATTTTTAAAAAATTAAAAAAATTTTTTAATGTTTTATTTATTTCTGAGAGAGAGAGTGGGAGAGAGAGAGAGAGAGCACGTGAGCAGGGGAGAGTCAGAGAGAGAGGGAGACACAGAATCCGAAGACAGGCTCCAGGCTCTGAGCTAGCTGTCAGCACAGAGCCCAACACAGGGCTCGAACCCACAAACCATGAGATCATGACCTGAGCCAAAGTCGGACGCTTAACCGACTGAGTCACCCAGGCCCCAAATATATACAGATTTTTATTAGTTGATTTGAATTGTTAAATGATATCATCAGACCTTCAAATAATAAAATGAGGAAATTTGAATCTTCCCAGTTTTTAGCTGTCTTTTTATCTTGCATAGTCAAGGTACACGATATATACATTTTGTTTTGGTATCTTAATCTCTCTGTTTCTTCTGAATTTAGTCCCTTAGTTAAAGGGATTAAGTCCTCACCCCTAACAAGTCCGCAACTAATAGTTTTTCCAGTTATCTCTTACTTGGATGAGGTTCATCCTCTAGACTCAAGAAGGGTTTATAACAAATATGTGTGCCAACTTTATACTTGAATGACAGCTTGATTGACTCTAATCTCTTTGAGTCACAGTTTCTTCCCTGGGAGTTTCAGGGAAGTGTAAGGTCAGTGTGTATTTTATTCCTTATTAGTGAGTTGATCATTTTTTTCCACTAATGCAGTTGTTCTCAAAGTTTATCACATGAACAAAACAATCTGTGATTAAATAAGTCTCTATGATTCTGGGATAAACACAACTAACTGAAGGTCCTGTATGTGTCTTCTCATATACTTGGAAAGAATATAAAATATTCTATAGTCTCCAAAACAAAGTATATATTAAAAGTATTGCCCCATCAACTGTTTTTTTTTTTTAATTTTTTTTTTAATGTTTTATTTATTTTTAGGAGAGAGAGAGAGAGACAGCGTGAGCAGGGGAGGGTCAGAGAGAGAGGGAGTCACAGACTGAAACAGGCTCCAGGCTCTGAGCTGGCAGTCAGCACAGAGCCCGACGCGGGGCTCGAACCCACGAACTGCGAGATCATGACCTAAGCGAAAGTCGGACGCTTAACCGACTAAGCCACCCAGGCGCCCCAGCCCATCAACTGTTTTTAGCAAAAACATTATCACAGGGCTAGGGTTTTGAGTAATAAACTTTTAGAAGTACGTTCTGTGCTTTCCGGAAATCAGTGAATTAACAGGGATATTAGTTACTATTGAATCATCTTCCACTATTTTGTTGTACTCTATGTCTTTTATCATGTTCTTTTTTTTACTCAACACATTTTTAAGTGTATACTCAGCTGTGATTAACAGTACTCATGATGCTGCAAGGCAGATCCCTAGAACTTTTTCATCTTGGGTGACTGAAACTGTACTCCTTCAACAGCAAGTCCCCATTTCCCCATACCTTCAGCCCCTGGAAACGACCACTTTACTTTCTGTTTCCATTGGTTTTTTTGGTGCCTGATGTAAGTGGAATCATGCAGAAATTGTTCTTTTGTGACTGACTTATTTCACTTCACATTTTGCCTTCAAGTTTCACTCATGTTGTGCATAAAAACAGGATTATGGCTGTATAATATTCCATTGTATGTGTATACCACATATTCTTTATTCTTCATTTTTTGAGGGATATTTATTACCTCTTGGCTACTGCAAATAATGTTGCAATGAACATGTGAGTGCAAATCTCTTCAAGATCCCGATTTTAATCCTACCATTATATTATGCAAGTGCCTCCAGAGAGATCTCCAAAAGCACTCTATAATAAAATACATTAATATTTTTGTGTTGGAAAATATTAATTCATCCTAAGTGGACTAAATAAAGTCTGTAATTAGAGACATACCATTCTAGGTCAGATTTTGCTGCCAAAATGGAGTTCAAGTCAGGTCAGATTTTGCCATTGAGTAGGTTTTGAAAAAAAACTTAGCATTTTCAGGACTTCTTTGATTTTGGAGTTGCAGTAAGTGTTTGAGGACCTGTATAGCCATTGGATATTTTTTTCCTTATGCTTTTGGAAGGTTTGCTGCTTTAGTGCTTGGCTCTGAAATGAGAAGATAATATTTAACAGTAATGAGGAAACAGAAAGCCATTGTAGTACCAGATGTTTGAGGCTGAAAAATCATACAAGCACTAAAAATATATAGAGGAAGTGTTTTTGAATTTTAAAAGATTATTGTTGAAAGGAGGTATATAGTTTTTTTCTCTTGTTCTCCTACAGAAAAATGAGCCTGTGGATTTCTCTGTCAATCCCCAAGCAGATAGAACATTTCAGTTCTTTGACCACCGTCTGATGGAATCCATTAAACTGGGGGATTCCAAAGTATATGAATTTCTTAGGTTACTTGCTCTTTGCCACACTGTAATGTCAGAAGAAAATAATGCAGGTAAGTACAAAGTGTGTTTCAGTGGTGAGGCTTGTGTTTTAGTTCAGAACTGATATTTTATTTAAAATATTTGGAATTAGAAGGATGTTCTAGTTAAAAGTATACATTGTGTATGGGGTTTACCTATCACCAGCTTTTCTTTGTATTTATTTATATCCTGAGTGTTTTCCAGAAACTATGGAGAGACTAGAAGGGAGAAGAAGAGTAATGAAAAGAGGAGGGCCCAAATGTGCCAAAAAAAAGGAATGAAATATTTCTTATGGTTGAGCACCATGTTTTGACTGTGAGCTTCTTGGTAGCCAGGACAAGTAGGAAAATAACAGTAGGAAAATAATTAATTTTCATTTAATAGAGGCAGATGATGATGAGGCATATGCTTAAATGGATGGGTTTTCCCAGTAATGGGGGTAGATGTAGACTGATAGTAGAAAATTCTTACTTAGTCCCAATTATGAACAAGTCCTCACACAATTAAAATGGTTGGCTAGAACACAACGTTCATAAAATAGAACAAAATCAGCTGGGACACTTTAATACTGAAGCAATGAGGCAGGTAGATAATGGTATAGTGAACCAGCTTCTTGCTCCAATTGAGCCCAATCTATTCCATTTGCAAGTTTGATTTCTTTCTGCTGCCAATGAATAAAAATTACCACCCAAGTAATTTCAACTCAAAAGTGAAATCTATAAAGGCTGTCAATATATACATGTATGTCATATATATGTGTGTATACATGTTTTCTCTGTATATGTATATATATTATTTTTTTCTTTGTTGCAATTATATTCAAGCCTTAGCTGTGCCCTTGATATGCTGGGCTAATCCGTTCCCTCAGTTTTCATTGCTGTGACGATTCACATAATTATATTTATGACTTAAATTGATCTTTATAATTCTACAGCCAATGATTATATTTTTTATCTGAAGATACCACAGTGCCTTTAAGTACATTTCTTTTATCTTTGCCTTTGAGTTTATTTTATGTCCTGAACTATTTTAATAGCAATCTGTTTTTATTTTTTTTTAGATCTCTTTGAGGATCTTAATTATTCTTCATCTGAAAGTTTTGTGTTTCCTCTATGAGGTTTCATTTTATCGAATATTGGCTTTTGAATTCTGTGTCTAACTTTAATGTTCTCAAACGTTTGATGACTTATGGTTGCCTGTTCTTATTTGTGTTTGAGAATCCCTGTTTGTCCGTTGGTGAGTGTGGGTTTTAATTACAGTGGCCAATCTCCCAAGACTGTGGGGGAGAGGTATGGCTGGCCTTGTGGGTGGGGGGTCCTCCCTCCAGGAATTTGTATGGCATCTGGGGCTATCTTACGTTTTCAGATCAGGTGCTAGGAGTCTGTGCCAATACTTTGACTTGAGAGAGAGTTATCCTTAAGGCCTGGCCTGGAAGAAAATATCAGTCATTGAGTTCCTTTCCCTCATTTTCTTTCTCTTATCCTCATGGAGTTCTGGAGTGATTAGGGCTCTTGATTTTAGTCTCCAGCTGCAGAAATCAAATCTTTGAGGTTTCCAGAAGTGGGTTATGCACTTTGTTTAGGGGAGCATGTGGTTTTACTCTAGAGGCCACTGTCACTGAAGCCTGTTCAAAGTAAGCTGGGAGGTAGAGGAGCTCAAATAGGTTGGGGTGCTGAGTGCAGTTCTTCAACTAACTTTACTAATGATGCTCCCAAGAGCACTTCTCTTCTCATTTGTTGACTCTGAGTTTGGAGACTCTTTTGGAGATTTCTCTTCTGTGTTCATTTCCTTTTGCAAATGCTTTGAGCTGTGTTTTTCTCTTCTTCATTGATCAAATCTACTTTTCATCTACAGATGTTCGTCACATATCTAGTTTACTGATCGTGTTCATTTTTATTTTCTAGTATTTGAAATCTTTTCATAATGTGATTTAGTTATATCACATTGAAACATACTGATCTTAAGTGTGTAATTTGAGGGGCGCCTGGGTGGCTCAGTCGGTTAAGCGTCTGACTTCGGCTCAGGTCATGATCTCACTGCTCGTGGGTTCGAGCCCCGCGTCGGGATCTGTGCTGACTTCCAGCTCAGAGCCTGGAGCCTGTTTCAGAGTCTGTGACTCCCTCTCTGTCTGACCCTCCCCTGCTCACGCTGTCTCTCTCTCTCTCCTAGAAATAAATAAAACATTAAAAAAAAAATTAAGTGTGTAATTTGACAATTATATGTATCCATATAACCCCCAATCCCAACAGGGTAGAAATCTTTTCTGTTACTCTAGAGAGATTATTCATATGCCTTTCCAGTCCATATTCCCAACCCCGCTGCCCAGCCAACTACTGCTGTGATTCCTATCATCAAAGATGAATTTTGCCCGTTTTTGTTAAGTTTATTTATTTATTTATTATTTTTTAATGTTTTATTTATTTCCAGGAGAGAGAGAGACAGCGTGAGCAGGGGAGGGTCAGAGAGAGAGGGAGTCACAGACTGAAACAGGTTTCAGGCTCTGAGCTGGCTGTCAGCACAGAGCCCGACGCGGGGCCCGAACCCACGAACCGTGTGATCATGACCTAAGCGAAAGCCGAAAGTCCGACGCTTAACCGACTAAGCCCCCCAGGCGCCCCTATTTATTTATTTTTGAGAGAGAGAGCAAGTGGGAGAGGTGCAGAGAGAGGGAGACAGAGGATCCAAAGCAGGTTCCTTGCTGACAGCAGAGAGTCTGATGTGGGGCTCAAACTCACGAACTGGGAGATCATGACCTGAGCTAAAGTCAGCCACTTAACTGACGAAGCCACCCAGGCGCCCCAATAGTTTGCTCTTTTATTGCTGAGTAAGAATACATTATGTGACTATACCACAGTTTTCTAGTCCTCTGTGGACATTTGTGTTGTTTCCAGCTTTGGGCTATTATGAATAAAGCTGCCATAAACATTTTTATGTCTTTGAAAAATATTTTAAAAATTTGTTTTTGGTAAATGCTTAGGTATGAAAATTGCCAGATCATACGTAAGTACATGTTTAACTTTATAAGAAACTGCCCAACCACTTTTCAAAAATGGTTGTATCATTTTACATTCCCACCATCAGTGTTTGAGAGCTGTAGTACCTTTACATTTTTACCAACATTTAGTATTGTCTTTCTTAAATTTTACCCATTCTTGTGGATATTGACTAACATCCTGCCATATAGAGGTATTTTGAAGTAAAGAGAGTTAAGATACCAAATTTTGAGTCGGGGGGGATTATTTTGCTCTCCTTTTAAAGATTTATTTACAGGATAGATAGCTTAAATCCATGCATGTTAAAGTACCTTGAAAAACATAAACTTTTATTATATAAATGTTAATTATGGAAAAGAATAGAACCATATCTAACAAACTTAAAATTTATGATTATATATTTTATAGTTGAAGCTATTGCTTTTATTTTAAATGTGTACTGTTTCATGAAGAAGTCATTTGGAGAAGCTGACCTTCTCATTCGCTTCTCCAGGATGAAATTGCACTGCAGGAAAAGTGGACAGTATAAGTGTTTTAATAGAATTTTTCTTCTATTTTAATGTATGGCAATTCAAGAGATAAAAGTTTTAGAATTTTTTTCTTATTGCCTCGTTATATCAATCCTTTAAAATTTATTGAGGTTTCCTTTATGGTCTGGTCTGTATTCAATTTCCATAAATGTTTCATGTGTGCTTGAAATGAATGTGTATTCTATAGTTATTAGGTACTAAGTTCTAAACATATCACTAGATAATGTTTATTAATGGCATTGTTCAATTTTCTACCTCTCTGTGGATTATTTTGACTACTCAGCTTCACAATTAAGGAGTGTTAAAATTGTCAACTGTAATGGTACATTTGTCTCTATTTGTAGTTATGTCAATGTTTGCTTTCTATGTTTTAAGGTCATGTTATTAGTTATATACTAGTTTAGACTTATGTCTTCTTAATACTTGTGTCTATATATTGAGCCTCCTTATCTCTAGTAAAATATTTGCCTTAGAGTTTATTTTGGTTTATATGAATATAGTTATAGGTATTTTGCTTTTATTAGTATTTGCATTGTTTATCTTTTCCCACTATTACCTGCCAATATTTTTCTTTGTGTTTTAGATGCATCTTTCGTGAATGGTGTAATTTTGACATTTAAAAAGAATAGCGTGGCAGAACTAAATGTTAAGCAGAAGTTTTAGTCCATTACCTTTATTGATTATTGATATATGTAGATTTTAAGTATTTAATATATAATTATTGATATATTTAATTTATTTCTACCATCTTTGTATTTTATATTTGTCCCATCTTTTGTCTTTGTGGTTTTTTCCCCCTCATATGGATTTAGTCCATTTTTACTTCTGCTTTGGAATCCTTACTTGTCTTTTAGTGGTTAGCCTAGAAATTTTAGCATAATGAACTTATCAAAGCCTACGCCTTCTTTTAAACAAAACAAAGACTTTAGAATCGATCCTTCAATACTAATCAACCCTGTCCTGACTTACGCAGTATTCTTGTCAAGTATTTTCTTTTTTAATCCCACAAGAAGTTAATTTTATTGTTTTTATAGTCAGTGTTTGCTTAGATTTATCATATACATACTTACTCATTTCTGTGCTCTTCAATGCTTGTCCCATCTCTGATCTTCTGTTGACATAAAGTGTATTCTTTAGAATTTCTTTTAGGGAGAAACTCATGCTCGTAAACTCTCAAAAACTTTGGAAAAAAAAAAAAACCTTCATTTTGCTATTATTCCTGAACATTTTGCTATGTCCAGAAATTTAAAGTGACAGTTTTCTCTTAGCACCTTGAAGGTACTCCACTGTATCTTGCTATTTCTGTTACTGTATAGTCAGTTCTTAGTCCAATTGTGGCTTGAAGGTCATCAGTCTTATCTCTCTGGCTACTTTTAAGATTTCTTCTTCCATGTTATCACTCTAGGTGTAGATTTTAAAAATATGTATGTATTACTTGAAATTCATTGAGATTCTTGAATCTGTAGAATGTCATTTTTTACCACTTCTGTAGTTTGCTTGGCTATGTATTTCTTCCAGCTTTGCCTCTGACTCATTTTCCCTCTCATATTAGATCTTCACTGTCAGAATTTTCATTCTGTTCTTTATGTGTTTTAACAAGTCTCTCATTTTTTCCCTTTCCCTATCTCTCTGGGATATTTTTTGATAGTTTCTTCATTTTTTCACAGTACACCACTTTCTCTAGCAATATCTAATTTGCAGTTTTTAATTTTTAATCTCTACAAAGTCTTTGATTCTTTTTCAAATCTGCTTAATTATATGCCTTTATTTTATTTTTTAAAATCTATTAAATATTTGTGTGTGCTATTTCTAATACTTCCAATATCTGAAAATTTTGACGATCTTATATTCTTTCTGTTGCTTCTCATTGTGTCTTATTTACTGTGATTTTAATGATATTTCACTGTGAGATGACCATTTTACTTAGAACTTTATTTGCAGAAATTTTTTGGGTCCTGAGGTGAAGGCTAATTCTTCCAGAAAGGACTTGTATTTTCTTCAGTCAGTGTTCTAATATAGGAACATATTAAACTAAACTTTCAGTTTGATTTTTTTTAAGTCATTCAAATATTAAGAATTTAGGATGCAAATATGCATGAAAGTCAGTCTTTGGTCATAAAGTTTCAGCAGAAAACTTTTTTTCTTTCCACTTAAATGTAGGCGGTTTTCCCTATAGGCACTCTTAAAGGAGCCACTGATTTCCAATTCTCCCTTGTACCAAGAGAGTAGTCTTCTGAAGGCCCAATATATATATTTTTAATTTATTTATTTATTTTGAGAGAGACAGAGACAGTGTGAGTGGGAGAGGGGTAGAGAGGAAGAGGGAGAGAGAGAATCCTAGGCAGGCTCCATGCTGCCAGCTCAGAGCTTGACCCAGGACTTGAACTCACAAAACCACGAGATCATGACCAGAGCTGAAACCAAGAGTCTGATGGTCAACTGACTGAGCCACTCAGGTACCTTTGGAGGCCCACTTTTAAGGGATGGTCTCCCACTAAACTTCTTACCTGGGCTATGTCTGCTGTAACTCAAGCCCTCAGAGGCTGGAAGCCAATGATCAAAGATCAGAAAACGTCCTTAAGGCAAAAGCTGGCTACAGTAATCCCTTTATTCTGTCTGTATTTTTAACTTCAGTCTTTGGCCTAGTTTTTGTTTTCTTACCAGTACCTCTTTTATGGATGTATTTGAAATTATTAAAATGTTTTATACTGAATCTGTAGCTGTTTGTAGCAAGGAAGTTAGTCCTGGCACCCAGTTACTATATTGTGGAAATGAAAGTTAAATAATTTCATAGGTAGATAAATTAACTGCTATAATTTTCCCCTTTATGAATTTCAAAATTAGTTTATGCCTCCTGTACCCACTGTATAAAATTTATAAAGGCAAAGCTAATAATTTTGTCTATGAAGTCCTCTAATCTCACCCCTACAGGAGTAACCAATTGGTAACATTTGGTGTACATCATTTGACCCTTTATCTATATAAATTAATAACTGCAGTAGGTAGGTGGTTTATTTGTTTTACATAAAAAGGAATCATAGTATATACATTAATATGCAACTCATTTTCTTAAGAATTGACCTTGCACATAACCTCAAGTCAGTACCTAGAAATATCTTTGCCTATGTTTTCAAATGTATTTTTATAAACAAAGATAATATAGTTTTACATAAATATCTTACTTTGTAGATGCTCTATTTTTTTGGTTTATTGTTTTTGTTTGGGTTTGTTTTGGTTTGATTTTTTGGCTTATTGCATTCTTTTTCTCTCTTCTCCCCTTTCTCCCAGCCTAATATATACACAGCATCACGGGCCAAGAATAAACACACTGGTTTGATTTCTTACATTTCAAGGAATTTCTTATATGCATTATAATAATATGGCCATTAGTGGCCGGCTGAAGTGAGACTTGAATATCTGCTTCCTCACTCTTGGGCTGTGTGATCTTGCAAAAATCCTATAAACTCTTCAGCCATAGGTCACTGGGATAAAGTGGAAATCATAATTTTTTTAATAATCCCTACCTCAAAGGCTTATCATGAGAATTATGTGCATTAATACATATTAAGTGTTTTAGTTTGTGAAACTTTCACTTCACATGTCTAGTCGCTGAAAATACAAAATCGCAGCCTCTGACCTGAGAAACTTTTAGCATTGTGGAGAGTAAGGCACAGGTATTTTTATATAAGAGGATAGGGACCCTGATGGTGGGTTGCGTGGTGTCCTGTAGTATCTCGCAGTACAGGCACTTGGTCCAGCTGGTTGGCATGTAGAAAAGTTCTGATTTCTGGAGCTAACATTTTAGATGAGTGTTAGAGAATGAACTGGAGTTAGCATTGTCATTCTGTGAATGTTAGCGATTATTCTCAATATCAATACATTTGTTTCTTTTCCTTTTTTGTTTAATACAATCTTTTTTGTCTATTGTTTAATGCGATAGTTTCTTTTCCTTTTAGGAAAGCTGATCTACCAAGTTCAGTCACCTGATGAAGGGGCTTTAGTGACTGCTGCAAGAAATTTTGGGTTTATTTTTAAGTCTCGAACCTCAGAGACAATAACAATAGAAGAATTGGGAACCCTGGTTACTTACCAGCTTCTTGCCTTCTTGGACTTCAACAATATCAGAAAAAGGATGTCTGTCATAGGTATGACTGGTAGCTGAGATTATGTTTGATCTTTTGATAGTACTCATCACATTGATGCTTCTTGAGCATGATTTCACTCCTGGTTACATACTGAGAATTGTGGTATTTTTGTAACTTGATGAACTTTCATTTTCAACTTAGCTGCAACAGTACAGTAGTAAGTATAACTAATGTGTAGCAAGTGCTTACTGAGTCCAGCACTACTGTAGATGGTCTACATGAATTAACTGCTTTAATTATCACAACAAGCCTATAAGGTAGGTACTCTTATTTCTTGCCCATTTTAAAGATAATAAAACTGAGACATACAGAACTAATCACTCCTCAAATACTAATCATTGTGTTTGCTAGAGATGTTTCCCAGGTTCTCATCACTACTTGCCTCTATTATTGCAATATCTTCAAAACTATTTCCTCTTAAAATAATGATCTGTGCTCATACCAAGGTGGTATTTCCGAAACCTTGGTAGCTTTCTAGAATTTAGAAGGTAACATTCTTAGCATGGCATTAGAGATTATTTGCAATCTGATCTCAGTCTGCTTTTCTTCTACTTCCTCAAACTTCCCCAGCCTCACTAGATCTCACTATTCCAGGCATGTATTGTGCACTTTCACCCTTTGTGTGTGCTATTTCCCCTACCTAGGACTCTCTTTTTCCCTACTTCTCTTCGTGGAAAACTTCTACTCACCTGGAAATGTCCCATTTAAATGCCACCTGTTCTTTCAATTCTTCTTCTTTCCAAATAACTGCACCCTCCTCTGTTTCTCAAAGCACCTAGTTCGTAACACCAGTGTGATACCAGCGCCGTGATTCTCATGGCCTTCCCAATTGTTAGAGTATGTGCTAGAGGGCAGTGCTATGTTTTAGCCATCTTACCTTGCCCAAGACCCAGCACAGAGCCTGGCACATAGTAGGTTTTCTATAAATGTTAAATAAAGTTTAACCCAATACTTTGTAACTTATGAATATCCTGATCATATTAAATCAATTTCTACTGTGGAAAACGTGTGTGTACATGGTTGGGTATTTGGCCTCTAACTACTGGAAACTAGCTGTGGGAGAATGCTCTCAGCAGGTAAAAATCAATCATCATCTGAGGATGTTTATGTTTATTCTTTTGACAATAGGCTGTAGGCGGTCATCATCAGTGCTGCCGATGAGCACATACACTGCTCTAGGCGTTGGCCTAACCATGTATCGGCAGAAGCTATCTTCTATTTACAGCTTCAGGGGAGGTGTTACTAATGTGGGGTTGGCCTAGAACTGGCTTCTCTTTGTTATGAGGGTGTTGACAAAAACCTAAAATTGCTACACAGGGAAATTTTGGCTTTTCCCCAGCATCAGTCACCACTATGGGCTGTGGAGAAATCACAGCCTAACCACAAACTTCAGATGTTTGACTTAATGGGTCCCATATGAAGCAAGGTAATGTTCCACCACAAAATGCATGGAGGCTTATGGGCTTTATTTTGGTTCTGTTTGGTTTTTAATCAGAAGGAATTTGAAAGAGGGGCTCCACTAGGGTAGAAAAGTCTCTGATAACAAGGCAAAAAAAACAATGCTAGTCTCATGATTGTCACATGGCTTGGTCTGTGGGGACAACACCCTGATGTGAAGACTCAGATATTTGCTGCTGCTGCTGCTTCCTCTTCTCTTCCTTTTCCTTCTCCTCCACCTCCTCCTCTTCCTCCTCCCCTTTTCTTTCTTTCTCTTCCTCCTCCTCTGCCTCCTCTTCCTCTTCTGTTTCCTCTTCTTCCTCCTTCCTTTTTTTGGAGGAGGGGAGCTATCATTCATTGAATCATGAATGTATAGTTTCAGTTCTAGTACTACTTTCATTCTGAGGCAAGAGCCCTGGTTTAATTCAGTTACCTAAATAAAAATAAGAGTTCTATGTAGAACTTTGTCAGAGGATATAGAATCTACTATACTGATAAACATATAAATCTTATTATACAGTTTTGGAAGGACCAATGCTGATAAAAATAGAGACAAAATTCAAAGATATTAATAGAGCTAAGTGGCACATAAACATTAAGGATTAAGTTAGGCTAGCTCCTTGAAAAGCCCTTGCAGGTCTTAAGTAAGACTTGTTCAACTATAAACTTTTTAGATATGATCAAAGTACAAATCACACTGCCATGACAGGCATTTCTCTATATGGATATATGAATAGCCATCCAACTGAGATATGGCAAAATAGAATTATTCATCACCATTCACAGAGTTAACTATTACATACACTCTTATAGCATACACCTGGAAACCATTTCTTTTTTTCTTTTTATGTCATAAAGGCATAGCTGCTTTCAATGAATTTTGCATAACCACAATTCACCTCAATTAAGCAAATATTTAGTAAGTGCCTACCACGTCCCAGGGATTTGAAGCTAAGGGAGAATGTGGAATTGAAAAGTGTTCTGTGTGATTGCACCCAGGAGAAGATGGTGAAGCAGGGTACGAACTAGGCTGAAAAACGAAAGGTCTTGATGATTCCTGTTTATGCCATGTTCAAGAGTCCCTACTTGATCCAGGGCAGAGGGAAACTATTGCAGGATTCTGAGCAGTAGTGTGAAGATGACTCTGGATGGATTCCAGAAGAGTGAAGAGAAGTGGGATTGAAATAAGTAAAACATTTAGGTTAATGTGAAAATATAGGCAAGAGATAAGGTGATGAAGAGAAATTCATGACTGCAGTTGGTTGTATGGGTGGTGGAGGGGAAGAGTTTGAGTGATGGCTGGATATCTGATTTGGGAGACTGAGTGAAGGGTGAAATTGGTTATCGGGGCAGAAACATAGGAAAGGTATCTGGTTATTAGAGGAAGATAATGTGTGCAGTTTGTATCTGGTGTGGCTGAGCACATCCAAAAGGAGGTGTCTCGTTGGTGGTTGGGTATACAGGTTCGAAGGGAGTGCTGAAGATGGATTTGGGCAGGATATACACATTTAAAAGCAATCATTCTGTCAAGGTACCCTGTAGCCATAGAAATAAGTATGACTGCATGAAGAGTGGGAGGGAATTAAATCCTAGGGAAGTCTTTGAGGAAGAACAGTGTATAAAGGACCAGTAAGAGGAGAAGAATCTATTACTAAAAATCTATGACTTTTGGCCAGACCTTGCCCACATGTTATCTTGACCATTTAAAACTTATGTTCTTTTAAATCTATTTTTAAAAGGCTAGCTTCTGAAATGAGTGAGATATGATTAGCCTTGAGATTTCCTAAGAGAAATGAGTAAAAACCTTGAAGAAAGAGAAAACACTTGTTGATCTGCAAAAGGAAAGTATTAGTGAGTAAAATTAAGCAGGATTCCATGAAATTGGATTTACACAAACTCTAAGGGGCTAATGCTCGATTAAGAAAAAACATGGAAGGAATGTAAACTCTTTACTAAATGAGAAGAATATAGATTGGAAAGGACTTTAGGAGTTGGGTCGTTTAAATATCTCCCTTTTCTCATGTAGAAACTGGGACAAAGAGATGGTAAGCGATTTGAACAAATCATAACTGGCTTGTGATTTCCTAGACCAGTGGTTCTCTGTGGGTGGTCTGGGGAAACCTAAGAAACTTTGAGAGCTTTTCAGAGGACGCACAAGCACAAAAGCATTTTCATAATAATACTAATGTTATTTGTCTTTTTTATTCTTTTTTCCATGAGTATATTGTGGCATCTTACAAAAGCCACCTGATGTGTGATATCAAACCAGATTGAACTACAGAAGCAGATATAAGAATCTAACCATCCTTTAAGCCAGGCATTAAAGAGACCTGTAATCATGTAAAACAGTGCCGTTCCAAAAACTAAATTTCTTTGTTGTGGAAAATATAATTATTTTTCATAGATATGTTATTTGTGTTAATGTGTCATATGTTTATTACCATAATTATTATAATAATCATATTATTATAGTAATATAATTAGTGCCCTAAGACCACTGTTATAATAAAATTTCTCAACTTTAATTTCTAATATGGTAAATATTATTAGATATAACCCACTTAAAAATGACTGGAGTTCTCACAAAGTTTTAAGAGTGTACAAGGGTTCTGAGACCAAAAAGTATGAGAACTGATGCTCTAGCTTAGACTATAAAAAACAATCATAGGGAAGTCATACTGGTAAAAGTAGAAGGCACATACTTTGCCTTTATAGCTCTGGTGATAGAAGGGAGAAAATATGGGAGAAACTGGATTGCTGTAGAAGAAAAGCAGGAAAGGCTTCCCTAGAATTAAATGTTTTTTCCCCCACTTGAACCGTTAGATAAATTCTATACGATTCTCCCCTCCCCCAGCTTTCCCCTAATGGGGGCAATTAGGGCCGGGGTACAAGAAAAACTGCATGGGTTCTGGCATCTAGGAGAGCTGACCATGGTCTTAGGAGAGAAGACAAGTCCTCGACAAGTCTCAACCCAAAAAGGTTCCCAGGGTGTATTATATATATTCAAAGCCAGGAGGAAACTAGAATAGATGAAGTCTTAGCTAAGAGTAACTCAAGGTTAGAAGGGAAATTAATTTATTGTACTTTGTTATTTATATTTCTTTAAATCATGATTTAAATTTTATATTCTATTAAATTAAGGTAGTCAATATTTATGTTCATCTGTTTTGAGCCATTCTGGTGTTAGAGAAAAGTTATAATTGAGTGGAAGGCATGTAATAGTCTTTGACTTGATGAAGCTTGTGATGGTCAATGTTCAGACCATGAAGTTGTGACCCAAAAAGTTGTTTTAAATTGTAGGTAGTTACTTGCAAGAACTATATTGTCATGTCATGTCACTCATTCAACAGGTAGTTAGTATGTGCCAAGCTGTAAAACCATGCCTACAAATGTAGGTATATTCTGTGGTTTCAAAAAGGATTTTTCTGAAGCAATATGTGTCACAGCTGGGTGAAGACTTCTGAACTAGAGATGAGACTGTCATTCTCAAACCTAGGGGGGCAGATTAAAAATATAGCCACCTAATATAGACTTCCAGTTAAAGGAAGGTAGAAAATAATTTTGAAAGCCCCCTATGAGGTATGCTTGCAGCCAGGATTGTGACCCAAAAATCAGTCACCAAGAATGAAAGAAAGGGCTTTTCCAAGGAGTAAAGAGGATAAAGAAAAACATCAGCAAAGACTGAAAGCTAATGCATAAACCATGGCTTTGAGTGGCTAGAATTCCATGTGGATATCATTTAGTATAATACTGAAAGTTGATTCCTACAGTAGGTCTTGAGTTTTGCAACAGGAAACAGGCAAGCAAAGCTTCAATTTGGTTCAATCGAGAAGACTTAATTTGAATTTATCAACTCTAGGTAAGAAGAATAGTAAGGTTGTATACATCAGAATAAAAACACTTATTTCTGAGTTTGGGAAATCAAAGGATTCCAGTAGATGGAACATTTCTAAGTTAATAGAACAGGAATAAAGCCAAGTGACTTACTAGTGACCTTCTAATTAAAGACACTAGGTATTTTACTACTGGCTAAAATGTTAGGCCCGTTTTCAAATTTCCTAGCTGGAGCCCTGGAAAAGTCTAGTTTTGACGGATTTCATTGATTATCCACTATGCAAAATTTTTCTTTTTAGTTCGAAACCCAGAAGGACAGATTAAGCTTTATTCTAAAGGAGCAGACACTATTCTGTTTGAAAAACTGCATCCATCCAATGAAGACCTTCTGACTTTGACAACAGACCATCTCAATGTAAGTGCCTCTGTCTTAAGGTTAGCACAGTGGCCCTTTGGCCACTTCCTGTGATTAGGTCTTATTTTAAAAATATAAGCTAAATGATCTGACGTTTGAAATAGAAAGCACAGGAAACTGTGCCAAGAAATGTCTGAAACCTGGCACATGGGCTCCTGCCCTGCTGCAAGTCTGATCAGTCTTACCACAGCTGGACGAACACACAGCAGCTCTGAAGTAGCCACTGCGTATCGGCTCCTGAGCTCTGGCCAGGAGAAGGGTCAGAACAAACCTGCTGTATCTCCCCTGCAGTTTGAAGCTTCTTCCCTAGAGACTGGACTGGTTCTGGGAAGAGGAGCAAGACACTTGCTTTCCTTTGGGTTCTGATGTGTCTGACACCAAAGGAATCCCTTATGATTACCCCCAGGAAATAGGTTAGGATTGTGCTTAGATGCTTGAGGAGAAAATCACAGACAGCTTTCTCCTCCTTCTGATCAGGTCCTTCTGATCAGATCATAAATCATGACGAGTCACTCATGTTCTCTAGGTTGAAGTTACCAAATGCATACATTCTGAGACTATGTCTTTACAAAAGCTTTCTGAAGGGAGCAGGAGTAATCTTTGGCTTTTTTTTAAATTTTTTTTTATTTTTTTGCAAAAGAGTAGGAGACTATGAATTAATATGAACATTAACCTGGTTTAAACCTGAGATTCAAGTGTCTCTCTGATAATTGTTTGAGGTTCCATTTAACCGAATATGAACTTTAAGGGCAGCTGGTCAAAACTCTCATATCCTCATTGGCTTTTCTCCTTTAAAAAATTATTGAGGATTCATGTTCTTTGTCAAGCCCTATATTTAATACAAAACATTCCCTGGATCTTTAAAAAACAAACAAACAAATAAAGCAAAACAAAAAAATACTTGCCTGACTTTAAGTTTAAAGAATGATGGTTTAGTAATATTGGTTACAAACATAGCTATTGTTTTTGTCTTTCCAATAGAGCATTCTTGATTTTCTTTTAATCTCTTCCAGAAGGCCGACATGGTCTTTTTAATTTTTTTTTTTTTTTTTTATGAAAACAACATTGGAATCATAAGTATCTGATTTTTGCCATTGCTCAAACACCAAAGGCCTTGGATTTTCATACATTCTCCTTTCATACTAAAGTATAGGAAGACTAATTTGGTCTTTTTACATTTCTCTGTACAAGAGATTTTTTCCAGGTATTATTGATTTGACTTTCTCTTTGCTTCATTTACTTTACTTTATTTGTTTTGGCTTTAAATTCTGAGGTTTTCAGTTTATATTTAATAATTGATTTTGAATTGTTTAATGGTAGGAAACGACCTTGCTCAAATGCTCATTTAGAATTAAACTTGTGATTCATGCACTAATTAAATAACTTAAATCATCTGTCCCCTTTGTAATGCCGTCTTAGAGTTGATTCACTGTTGTGCAGAACAGAGAGGAGAGCATTGGTAATGCCCAGTGCGGTTGCGAGTTAAAGGCAAAGAAGCGTTTCTGTGAATTAAGAGTACAAAAGATTGTTACAAGGAAGTAACTAGATTTTCAGATCAGTAGGGGACCCAGTGGTGGTCTTGCAAAATGTGATTGCAATGTCCAAAGTGCTACCAATTGCCTACAAGATAAATTTGGATAGTTTTTTCTCATGGTCTCTGGGGGCAAAACCACATCATTGTCATATGCACTGAATTTTCTTTCCATTTACCTAACTAGGGTGTGTCATGGTTTAACTTGTGCCTGAGCACAAACCTATGTCTTTTCCATAAGCCAAACAGAGCAGAGAAGATATGCTCAGTGACAATGTCCAAAGGAGCAGGAATGCTATAAAAACACTTGAAGTGTGGAGGCCCAAAACATGACCACTGGAGACCTAGATGAACTGAGAGGTTTCCAACATTCCTACAAAGCAATCTACATATGTTTCCAGCTATTGTGACTATGTGAGACACTTAAGGATCTTCCAGTCTCCTATTTTTATTTATTTATTTTTCCTATTAGAAGGATAAAGCATCAGAGATATCATGAGGCACTAAAGGAGATGTATGGTTCTTCAGTGAATTTGACCAATTATTGTATACTAACTCCATAGAAATCAGTTTCTCAAAAATAATGATTTTTTAAAATAACCTGACTTGACAGTGTTTTTACAATTTCTAAGAATTTTCATTATTAAAACTCTCATTCAGCCTTCAATTCTAGTCCTACTTCCCAGAAGTAAACATTTATATTAACTTTTCTGCCTTGTTCTCTCCTTTTCCCCTCAAGGTTATTATTGCAACCTCAATAATCTTTGACTTCCATTACCTGACCAGCATTTACTTATTCATCTGTACTTTTTTTGTGGAAGACTTCGAGCATAAACACAAGTAGAACTCAGTTAATTTTAGACATAGCTATATTATTAGGGGGAACATGACAAGACTATTGAGATGGCATGCTGCCATCTTTTGAGAGAGCTCCTACCTTTGATTTGAGAGCTGTGGTTCCTCTGAGGATCCTTTCCTCTCCAGTAGAAGTCGAGTGCCATGTGCCATGAAACAGGCTAGGTCTCTTATTGCCAAGAGTGCTTCCTTCATGTAGGGGATTGCTTGGAACCAATATATGTTGCTTCAAATGGGCATTTCAGGTCATGGGTGTGGTTGATCACTTCTCAACTAGGACACTTCAGCAGGCATTTCAGCTATCTGTAAAGAGAAGGCTAGCTCCCCTGAGTGTTTTAACCACATAGAAATAAAATACAAAATACGAACATTCTATCCCATTTCCAAGGGGATTAAAATGTTGGAGGTCAGGGTGGTCAAATAATACTCTTGGGACAAAATGAATTTAAGTGAAAAACTTCTTACCCATTATTGTTGTTGTTATTATTTCCATGATTATTATTCTGTGATAGTTCCTAAATTTGTGTGTGCTCTGGCAGGAATTTGCGGGGGAAGGTCTTCGAACTTTGGCCATCGCATACAGAGATCTGGATGACAAGTACTTTAAAGAATGGCATAAGATGCTTGAAGATGCAAATGCTCTCATAGATGAGAGAGATGAACGGATAGCTGGGCTATATGAAGAAATTGAAAGGGATTTGATGGTATGCGTTTAGAAGCATGATGATTTGTGTTTACAGAAGGGATAGTATGTGTTTAGAGATTAAGCATGGGAATAATCCATTGCTAAATGATCTTGCACACAGCAGATGTCCCCCTTTCAAACACTGAGTCATACTTTATACATTGGCTTCAAGTTTTCCGTGCGTGGCCTCAGAGAGCCTAGAGGATTAATTCTATTAGGAGTAGCTTATACAGTTGTCCCCTCCAAGTAGAACATAGTAGCATCTTTATTGTTTGTCAGCTTCTGGTATGTCCTTGATATTATGTTGGGGTTTTTTTTCTCTGCCTGCTTTATGATCTATCTATTTAGAGCAGGGAAACTTGCCATGAAGAGTGGCCATAGCTCTGAACCATCATAAGCCATGAGGTTCTGGTGATATCTCTGCTTCCCAGAGTATGATCTACTTTAGAAACTGCTCTTCCTTGAGGCCCCAGTGGCCATTATGCTCACCTATTGTGAATTACTAAGGAGCATGTTATGTTCATCTCTGGGTAAAATATTCCACAAGAACCTTCACTTTTTAGTTTATGGTATCTGTTGGTTTGTTAATTTAGGATAATGGCTTTACTTTTTTGTGACCCTTACTACGAGATTAGGGCTCTCCTTTGGACCTTTATATGTTGATAAGTGGGAAGCATCTGGGGAGTTCTTCAAGTCCTAGAAGCCCAAATGGCTTCTGATGGTTTCTGCTAATATGTTATCTGAGCAGATCAGAACCTGCATGTAAATTCTAACTTCCAGGATCTCTGCCATTAATTGGTGTGTCTATCAGTTGGCTTGATTCGGGAACCTCCTCTTAAGGTCCTTCCAAACCCATCACTGCACATAATAAGATGCTTGCTGTATCAATGCATCATAACTTTCATTTGCAGTTCATGTTCCCTGACCTCTAAACTCTGTGATTAAAAGACATACGTATTGTGTATGTTGTTTTCCTGCATTAACATATGGTATTCTCTATTTTTCAATAAAGCTACTAGGTGCCACTGCTGTAGAAGATAAGTTACAAGAGGGTGTTACTGAAACAGTTACAAATTTATCGCTAGCCAATATTAAGATCTGGGTCCTAACAGGAGACAAACAAGGTAATTTGGAAATGAGTGATGATGATGTCTTAAAGGGGGGGGGGGGCATATTTCTTTTTTTAAATGTCTATTTTTGAAAGAGAGGGAGAGCCTGAGTGAACAGGAGAGGGGCAGAGAGGAGACAGAGGATCCAAAGTGAGCTCTGAGCTGACAGTAGAGAGCCCAGTGCAGGGCTCAGACTCAGAAACTGGGAGATTATGACTTGAGTCAGAGTTGGATGCTTAACCAACTGAGTCATCCAGGCACCCTAGATGGGGGGCAATAATTTCTAAGGTAAAATTTTAACCAGAAAGCTTAATGAATTCGATATTTGCCCAGTCCTTCACATAGGAAAGAGTAGAAATACAAAAAGGAAAGCGAGTACATTACAAAATTTTATTACTTAAAAATAAAAGAAAACAAACTAACACATTATATTCTGTAGTATACCCTGGGGTCATTTGAGTTTCAGCTCAATTGCTTCTTAAATGTAGTAGTTTCGCCTGTAGGCAACAATGGTATTAAATAATGTTTAAATGTTGCTTCACATGGGAACTGCCCCCAGTCAGGACCGAGAGCAGCCCAGCACTGAAGCAGCACCTTAGAGACCTCAGGGCTACTTCTTTAGTTTTGTGATGGTTGAGAGGTTTGGGGAGATTCAGGGGAGCAGCTCTGTATCAACTTGTGTGGAAATACTTTGCAATTTTATCAATCACCACAGGGGTACCAGTGCAAACTGGCTAAATTCCAGGACTGCCCACATAGTGGTGCAAATGAGAGCTGACCCACTTTCATACTTGACAAAACACCACGTTAGCAGAGAAGGCGTCATTATGTTCAGAGTACTCTGTTTCCTAAGAATGAAAAGGGATCAATACTTTTTGCATCTATTGCTAGCAGTAATGGTTAAAACAAAAGTCATTTTATACTTGGTCATCAGTAAACCAGAAATATTTAGTTAATTATCACATGCATGTTTTCAAGATTGTCTCTACTTGTTACATTTTTTTTTTTTAGAACATGGAGGATTTGTAGATTTGATAAATCAGTCCTCTATATCTTCACCCAAATCACAATTATAAAAAATAAACAGAGAGTTGAGCTCTGTGGTGTGTTAGTAGAGACTTCTCAGAGTTTAGTGTTGATCAGTGGGTACATTCATAACTATTCACTTAGTCATGAATATTTACAAGTTTAATCTCATTTAGCTTTCATTTGTATAGCTTATACAAAGAATATGCTAACATTTTATCAATTGCCTTCAGACTTCAGAAAAATCTAGTTGTCCTACAAATTAATTAGAGCCGAGGCACCTGAGTTGCTCAGTTGGTTAAGCATCTGACTTCGGCTCAGGTCATGATCTCACCACTTGTGAGTTCAAGTCCTGCATTGGGCTCCCCTGCTTGTACTCTGTCTCTGTCTCTCTCAAAAATAAACAAACATAAAAAAAAAGAACTAGATCCTAATGACTAGAATAGAATTAGAAACAAATGACTCTACAGAAGATGGAAGGGGGACCTAACTATCCTAGGGTCTAGTTCGCAGGAGAGAAAGGACTGCTCAACATCATGTAGTACTCCAGTTACCTAGAAGCAGCATTCCTGGGTAGTCTTTGAGATGATCATCACATTCCAAAGTTTTATTTACTGAATGAGAAAATGGCATTGTTGCATGTGGGAGAACTATAAAGCTATAATAAGAGCATTTTTGCTGTTCAGCTGAACATTTTGTGAGCTTTTTTCAATGTGTCTCCCCCATCAGATTGAATAATTGCTAAATTAAATATGTCAGCTCTCTCAGAGGCAGTATTTGGGACTTAAGGTAAAAAAAATTATTCACACAGGATCTTAGGGTATTTTTTTAAGTACTAATTTTGGGAATCATTAAGTTTTTTCAAAAACTAGATGAGATGGCTGAGAATTTATAGATGTTGCTACTTCTCCATGGATTTAGCAAGTAGTGAATTTGGTCATGGAACCCAGGTTTTTAATTTAGCTCTGGGTGTTTTCTTGTGTTCTATTACTCATCATGCTCTCTCTGAAATTAAGGGGTAATGCCTCAAAACTTTTATGGAAAAGGTACTTATGTTATTATGTAAGAGTCTAACTGAACATTATTTTATATCAGAAACTGCCATCAACATTGGCTATGCCTGCAACATGCTGACTGATGACATGAATGACGTGTTCATTATAGCGGGGAACACGGCAGTGGAAGTCAGAGAAGAACTCAGGTAAGTATTAAAGGAAGGAGAAAAGGAAGAGAGGGAGTGATGGAGGCGAAGGAAGATCAGGTAGTTGAGAAAGTAGAAAGGTCTTTTATAGTTCCTGTGGCCTTAGTTTAGTATAGAGCTCTTTTTGCATGTTTTCTAAACTCCTGTTCTTTCTAGTGACAAACTGAGATAAGTTTGACATCAGTAGTGAAGTGTCATCTTCAGGCCTCTGACATTTTCCACATATTTTTAGAAAAGGATTTCGAATCATTTATGTTGAGTCGTCCTTTAGAAATAGCTCTTACATGACGAGAGATCAGATTCAATGAGGGCATTTGTTAAAAATACCAATTCACTAGCTTCTTCATTCTGGCCCCCAAATTAAGAACCTCCAGGGGACAAGGTATGGGGATTTGTATTTTCATAAGATGAAATTACGATTGGAAAAATTTGGAAAATACAACTGTAGGAGATGGTGCATAAAGTTGGAATAGAATCTTTCAGCATTAAAGGAAGTAGATATTTTGACATACTTACTATTAAACCCAAATGTATAATGCTTATGAGATATAGTATTGTGTAGTATTGGCTTCCAGAATAGGATTTAGTGATTTATTACTTCCATACAACATCCAGTGTTCATCACAAGTATCCTCCTTAAAGTCCAGCACCCATTTAGCCCATTCCCTGCCCCCACCTCACCTTCAGCAACCCAGTTTGTTCTCTAAATTTAACAGTCTCTCAGGGTTTGCCTCCCTCTCTGTTTTCATCTGATTTTATTTGTTCTTCCCTTCCACTATGTCCATCTGTTCTTTTGCATAAATTCCATGAAATCATATGATATTTGTCTTTTTCTAACTGACTGATTTTGTTTAGCAGAATACACTCTAGTTCCATCCACATTGTTGCAAATGGCAAGATTTCATTCTTTTAATTACCAAGTAATATTCCTGTGTGTGTGTCTGTGTATACACTACATCTTCTTCACCCCTTCATCAGTGAATGGACATTTTGGCTTGTAGCATAGTTGGGCTACTGTTGATAATGCTGCTGTCAACATTGGGGTGTATGTGCCCCTTCAAATCTGTGGTCTAGAGAGGTTTTTCTTTCTCTCCCTTTTGTCTCTCTACACAAGGGGATCCCTTCCCTCTGTGCCTATGTTGTTTTATCTCCCCCAATTCACATACATGCACCTCTTTCCTGCCAAGCTGTCTCTCTCCACCTGTGGAGATTTTTCTGACACTCTGCAGATAGATTTCCTGGGTGTCCAAAGTTTCTGATCTCAACATAGTTGTGTTTGAGGGACAAGGGAGATCCCAAGTCTCCCTACTTTTCTGCCATCTTAATTCCTCCAGCATTCTAGTTTTCAGTGTACAAATTTGTTACCTCTTTGGTTAGGTTTGTTCCTAGGTGCCTTATGATTCTTGGTGCAATCCATAGGATCAATCCCTTGATTTCTCTTTGTGCTGCTTCATTATTGGTGTATAGAAATGCAACAGATTTGTGTACATTGATTTTATGTATTCATGCATCAACGGTAGCCATTTTTTGGTGAAGTCTTTCAGTTTTTCCATGTAGACTATCATGTCATCTGCAAAGAGTGAAAGTTTAACTTCTTCCTTGCCAGTATGGATGCCTTTTATTTCTTTCTGTTGTCTGATTGCTGAGGCTAGGACTTCCAGTACTATGTTGAACAACAGTGATGAGAGTGGACGTCCCTGTCGTGTTCCTAACTTTAGGGGGAAAGCTCTCACTTTTTCCCAATTGAGGATGATATTAACTATAGGTCTTTCATATATGGCCTTTATGATTGATGTATGTTCCTTCTATTTCTACTTGAAAAGAAAGGAAGTCTTAACTATTAGCACCACTAACTGCTACTTGTAGATTAAATTTCCCAGCTTCTATACTGTTTTACCCATGGTAGGAAACTGCTGTACATGCTGGTAGAAGCTGTGACTGACACTGCATGTCTTTGCCAAATAAATTGGGAAATCTAATTATTATGGATATAATTTTATTATTGGTATTTCAATACAACTTTAATAATAGACTCCATGGAGTTTATTGGGGGAAATATTAATAATCTGTTTAGTAATTAATAACAATTTTTTTATTTTAAGAAAATCTTTCTATTTAAGTAACCTTTTATTTTGGGGGGACTTTAACTCTTGCTGAAGGAAGATGGATGTGAGCAGATCTAGATTGTGATGAGCCTAGTGCTAAATGCTTTGAGACCGTGCCTGAGGCACTATTATAAGCAGGATACATGTATTACATTTCATTCCCAAGGCAACCCAGTGGTAAGCATTATAATTATCCTTATTTTACAGATCAGCAAGTTGAGACATAGATATGCTAAATAACATGCCTGAAGTTTCACAACTGGCCAATGGTTCAGCTGGTATTTGAGTCTAGCATGGTCCCAGATCCTGTGCACTGAATCACTTGCCATGTGTCTCCCTACACTTGGACATTGGATGTGTTCTTACTCCCTTAAAATGATTGATCCAAAAAATTTAGCTGTTGAGGCATCTTGCTGCTTCACTCACATACCAGTGTAGTGGTGAGAGCAGAATAAATTTCAGGGAGTGATAGCAGGTGTAAGATGAAGGACATGGGCTTTGTGTTAGAGGGACCCAAGTTTGAATCTTGAATTTGTACTCATTTGGCAGGTTGACTGACTTTCAGTATCCTATTCAACCTCTCTTTGATTGGTTTCCTTATTTGTAAATGGTAGAATATACAAATATCTACTCTGTAGATTATTTTATTTCGGAGATTAAAAAAGGTAAGAATGTAAAGATATATGGCCAATGAGCACACTTCTTGCCTTTTCCCACCTCCACATCCTCCCTTCCCTTTCTTCTCTTTTCTTTAGCTGTTTTTCCACAACACGGACTCCGTTTATTAACATTTCTCCAACAGACTCTGGAGTCTGTATTAAATTATATAAAAAATAAAATTCTATCAGTATTTGCCTATGTCAAATGGCAGTTAGCTTCTAACCAGGTTGATATTAGCAGTTTTCTACACTAGGTTGATGAAAATAACACAAAACTTAAAAAAAAAGTGGTGAGTATAGATACACTTGGGTGCCTCAGTTAAGCAAACGACTTCAGCCCAGGTCACGATCTCGTGGTTCCTGAGTTTGAGACCCTCATCGGGCTCTCTGCTGTCAGCACAGAGCTTGCTTCAGCTCCTCTGTCTCCCTCTCTCTCTGCCCCTCCCCACCTCTCTGTCTCTCTCCTAAAAATAACTAAACATTAAAAAAAACTTATAAAAAGGTGGAAAGTCTATACATTCTTATCATAGAACAATCTATATTTTGTATTAACCTTCTTAATATATTGAAGACAACACACTGACCCCTTACAACCTTTATCGACCTCCTTCTTCAATTAGTTACACTGGATAAGGGTATTGGAGGTTGATGGAACAGCACACAGAAAGGCATAGAAACATGAAAGAAATCATGTTCAATTCTAGGGAAAATATTCCACGTTGTAGCTAGAGTGTATGAAAGAACTTTCAGAGACATATTGGTGATAGATTGATTGACAAGTGAAAATGGTTATACTTTATCCTGAAGCTATTGGGTGGATGTGGGTGGCTTCTAAGCAGATGAGTGACAAGCCCAATTCTATGTTTTGGAAATAACAGTATAGTGGCTAGATAGATGGAGTATGTTTGATGGGAAAACGAATGTTATGGGGAGGTGCATCAGGAGACTGTTGGTATACCCAAGTTTAGAGATGATGATGGTTGAACTAAGGCAGTGAGGCTGTTAACAGTAGAGGAGGAAAGAGTAGAATGAAACTGACAGCTCTTACTCTTAAATACTGAGAACAATCTGATGGGGGTGGGGGAAAGGGGAAGGGGGTGATAGGCATGGAGGAGGGCACTTGTTGGGATGAGCAATGAGTGTTATATGAAAGCCAATTTGACAATAAACTATAAAAGAAAAAAAAAACTAATAGCTCTTTTGGAGGTAGAATGGTTAGGACTCAGAATTTCTAGCTTGTTTGAATTTCACAGCCCAGAATATACTCCACTGTGTAAGAACAGCAGCCTTTAAATTTTATAAAACTGAACTTGAACTCTTTTTCTGTCTGGTGACAGAATTAAACTAGGTACTTTTGGGTAAAGTCTAAGATGCACAGTTGACTTACCTGTTACTGATCCTCAGCATCTACCCTACTGGCATCTAGCACTTCCCACTGCTATGTCCCTGTCTGGTCTCCAGTCTCTCTAGGTTGCTAGTTGTCCCTCTTGGCTGACTTCCACATGCCTCTTGGGAAACAGGGCAAGTGTGGCTGCTTTTCGTCTCTGTATCCTAGAAGACTTGTGTTCTCACATGGCTACCTCTGTTCCTGAAATACCTTTACTCTTGTATCTTCTTTCTTACTGTACTTCAGTGGCAACTATTCCATACTCAGATTCCCAAAAACTCATGTGAGGATTCCATTACCCACACACTCTTCCACCCTCTACTGGCCCAGGTTACGAGTTTTCTTTCTTTTAGTGACTCACCAGCCTCCAAGCTCCTCTTCATAGTCTCTTTCCTCTAGGCTTGGATGGGCTTTCTACTCTGTTGCTTATGGCAACATTTTATGCTCTGATTTCTTTAAGGATTAGTCTTAAGAGACACAGAGAACTTTTTCTTCTTTCTCAAAATCCCATAGTGAAATTGAAGATCAATGCTGATATCAGTTTCAAGAGTCTATTTTGGTACCTAAAAAGCAAGATCATGACTCTTTTTTGTTCCCTCTCTATTTGGCTCTGTGAGATCTCCTGTGGCAAGGTATGTTTCGTGAGTAAATAGTGTCATCTATGGTAGTGGTGGTGATTACAGGAGGGGTAGGGAACTAAAGTCAGTATCTCAAGATTTTATCCAACTACCTATGGCTGACTAAGTAGATGGCATAACTGTCATTATGTGGAAGTAATGTGGAGAAATATGAATTCCCAACTGTTGTTGGGAGTGTAAGTTGGTGGAAACTTTCTAGAGGGCAAACTCACAACATAATTCAAAATTACATATATATACACTTTTCATCCAGTGATCACTACTTCCAGTAATTGTCCTTAAACAAGAGGGAAAATGTTAGAATATGTATATAAAGAAATATTGGTTGCTTTATCAATTATAATAGAAAATTAGAAAATGCTTAGATACCCAGCCACAAGGGATTTTGTTAATTACTATGACATATTTCAGCAATGGAATTCTATTCAGTTCATAAAAGTGATTATGTGTTTACTGACATTGAAAAATATCCATAATAAACTTAAGTGAAAAAGATTACAAAATACCATATGTAGTATGATTCCTTTTTTCCAAAGAATGTATTTGTATATATGTATGTGAGTTCAGTGGGGGTTGATGGGAAAACAATCCAAAAAGGTGTATCAAAAGGAACAGGATCTAAATGATAGTAGCTATTAGAAAGAAATGAACTAAATGGTTATATTTAAACCTATCAAATGTGTTTAGATTATTTCATAAACATGGATATATAATTTTCACACACATCATGCATGTAGCTTGCTTCAAATTTAGTGTTATGAAATTGTTTTTGACACTTAGCTACTGTGTTAATTTTGCTACCATAACTGTGTTAGTATTAAAGGCATGCCCAGAAATCTACAAAGAAACCCTGCTATGGTTTCTCAGAAGATTACTGCATTGATTATATTTTGCAAATACATATATATGGCTCCTGCCCAAAGGAAGACAGACTAAGAATGTAATTTTTCTTGGGCTGACAGGCCAACTCATTATATGTTTCATTTCTGTTGTATTGATTACATGTTTTGTTGGAAAAATCCATATCCTTTAACTAATTAAACCATGACATGACTCCACTGCTTCTGAGGAATATCCTAGTGATGTACCTAGGAGTTGACACTTCTTTAGTCAGCAAAATACACATTATACTTTTTGGGGCCCTACCTTGTGGAAAGTTATCTGAATGAGCAGAATTCTCAAATGCAAATGGTTTCAGAACCAGACAGATAACATTAGTTGCATGATCTGGGCTGTATGTAAGACATTAGAGAGTGGTGGAGACTTGGGTGAAAGTGAAATCAGGTTGTCCATAAACTCATACAGATTTTTCAAAACACTGTGCGGGCCAAACAAAATGTATTTTGTTCATTTCCAACTTCTGGTCACCCAGGCAAAATGCTTCAGTAGGTTAAGTTTCCATCCTAAGCCATTACGTTTTATAGTGCTGGGAAATCTTGGGGATGTTCTAGTTCACACTGGTGCTGCTGCCCCAGGTTTTGTAGCTGGGGACAACCAGTCTGATTGGCCATCCCCTTCCCCTAATTGCTAATAAAATACGGGTTTAGGGATTGAGTGTCTTACAGATCACATGGGTAGTAAGGGATGGAACTGGGGCTTGAAATTGTAATCTCATGTACTTCCTCCCTGTCTCTACTGTTGGTAGCATGGTTGCATCCCTTAACTGCTCCTCTGGTACTTTCTCCCATCCTAGAGGAAGCCTGTGGCCAACTCTGTATGTAAATCAGTTTAGTGTGGGAGACTGAGAACTGAAGACCTAGGTTCTTGACTGGGTGTGTAACTGACTTGTCAAATAGTTGAAGATCAGATCACCCAACTGTGGGCACACGAGATGTCAGAGGCCGACCTTGGGCCTGAACCCAGCTCTCCAGGTTCCAAGATCAATGCTCTTATATCGAAGTCAGGGTTGTCTTCTTTTAAACATGGTGCCATGTTTCCTTAACAGGTCCAGGTAATGTTTGAAAACAGAGTGCCTTACAAGCACTGACAAATGATCCTTTTCCCTACCATCTCTTTTTTATAGAGTGCAGAGCGCATAGAAGCCAACATGGGCCTAACCGGGCTCTGCTGTGTTTATGGTGGCACAGGGCTGTGAATGCCACACTTGCCTCAGCCGTTAATGCGTGCCTTCATGCCAGCATCATAATAGACTGCCCTTCATTACAAAGCTTGGGGAAAAACAGGCAGTCTTTTGTTTTAGCATTTGTTATTTGTGTCTGTGGTTAAGCATTACATGTTGCGCCTGCAAAAATCTATAGTTCCTGTTCAAGGAGGGGAGTCATGTGTAGCTCTCCCTCTCTTAATATATTGTTTTGTTTTGTTTTGTTTTCAAGAACCAGCTGGTATTTTAAGAGCTAAGTTCCAGGAAGAAAAAGAAATGATAGCTATAGACCATGGGCTAAGGTCTGAAAATGTGTGAGCCCAGTCTGATGAGGAGGGTTGGCCCATGTGGAGGCAACGCAGTGGGGATTTAAGCCAAACTGAAAAAACTGTCCCTTTTCTGCCCGGAGATGTTAGGAAGACAGTTTTTGGGGGAAAAAGTCCTAAGTAAATAGAATTTCAGCCAATACTTTCATGAACTTCACCCTTCTTTGGAATGTTTTCATTCTCTGGGGGGGAAACAGAGATTGAGTCATTTATACAGCGAGTGAGAACTTTACTAAAAAGGAAACCTCAGGAGATGTTTGCCCTTTGGTGCTTTCTGAAGACCCAATTTATGAGCTCTGCAACATTGTCAGAAAAATGCTCGCTTCTGAGGAGCTTGTTTTTCTAGCTTTCTTCGTTATATGGGACAGTAAATTTTCATGACTGTTGAGGAGGATTCCCTGACATGGTTATCTGATGGAGAAGTCTGATTTTCCCACTTAACACAGTGTTTTTTCATGTCTGTTCTCCACCCACCCCCCTACCTTAACTCCCTAAATTTCACACATAGCACTCTGACTTTATAAATCTTTTTCTTTGATTCTGCAGATTGATTGCTAAATGCATGATATCATTCTTGGAGCCAGAGACATGTAATCTCTGGGTTCCTTGGGTTCCTAAATGCAGGCTATGATTTTGGTCATGGACAGCAGAAGGAGATGTTGAGCCAGAAGATAAGGGTGTTTTTGTATGTGTTGTTTTGTGGGTTTTTTTTTTTTTTAACTTCGCATATAAATAATTAGTGTTACATTTTCAAATAATTAGAAAGCTACGGGCTAAAATAGTTATTTTTGTACAGTGAACATTGCTTTCTTTTTATGGCATAAAGCCATTTTAATAAATGTTTTCTACCTACGATGAGGCTTTGGGAAATCATTTCATTGTGCTGTAAGCCAAAACATCCATTTTCTGGCCTCTCACTCCCCCTTTTCTCCAGAGCCCTCTTTTTGCACATACAAGTTGTGGCCCAGTGTAATAGTGGCTGGCTTTGGCACTCATCTTCAGGGAGTGTCTGCCATATGGCTCTCTGGTGATGGTTGAAAGTTCTGGAGTCATGTCAGCTTGCCCTATGATACTTCAAAATTTGTCATCTAAATGTCATTGGAGAGGAAATTTCCCATCCATTAAAGGCATTATCGGTCCATTTTCTATGCTTTTTGTTTTTTTTTAAATGTTTTATTTATTTCTGAGACAGAGAGAGAGAGACAGAGACAGTATTTGCAGGAGAGGGTCAGAGAGAGAGAGAAAGAGAGAGAGATAGAGAGAATCAGAGGCAGACTCCAGGCTCTGAGCTAGCTGTCAGCACAGAGCCTGATGCGGGGCTCGAACCCACGAACCGTGAGATTGTGACCTGAGCTGAAGTCGAACGCTTAACCAACTAAGTCACCCAGGTGCACCATATCTGTCCATTTTGAAGAGAAGAGTAAAACGTGTCTTCTAAGCATGTTAAGTGACCATACAATCTTCTTAAATAGCAGAGATGGATGAGTGTGGGCAGCATTAATCTACCTCTGAACAGATCTAGGGCACTGGAGTGAGTTTCCATTTAGAACAACGCTCTATCCATGGTGTCTGTATTTTCTGTCTCAGAGATTTATTCTATTGTTTGAGCTGATGAATACAATTTTCACTCAGAGCAGTCCATTATAGTCTAATAACATTTAGTTTTATTGTCAAATTTAAAAAATGTGCTTCTTCAAAGGCTTGTTTTGGGGCACCTGGGTGGCTTAGTTGGTTAGGCATCTGACTTTGGCTCAGGTCATGATCTCACAGTTGGTGGGTTCGAGCCCCGCATCAGACTCTGTGCTGACTGCCAGCTCAGAGCCTGGAGCTTGTTTCAGACACTGTGTCTCCCTCTATCTGACCCTCCCCTGCTCACACTGTCTCCCTTTCTCTATCAGAAATAAAATAAAATTAAAAAAAAAAAGACGTTTTAAGCTAAGCCAGATTATATGACAATTTTCTGCAAATTAATGAATTTATTTTATATATTGATGCTCTGGAATTCCTAGAAGATCTCTTCAGGAGATCTTTAGTCTTTCCCTTTTCATTATTTAACAATATTGTATTCCAGACTGGTGGTTTGAAGCACAGACAACCTTATATACCAAATGTATCAAGATGACCTAGTTGAAGCCCCACTCAAGATGGTAATTTAGATTTTGGGTAATTTTAAATGTTCATAATGATTATTTTCATTATGTTTACACTCCTACTTCTTGGAATTTGCAAATTTGCTGTGGCCTCCCAATCACAAAGAACTATCCAACTTGGTTTCTGTAACTGAATCGTATGCCATAGTCTATCTGAATAGTGATGAGATGAATTTACCTACAGACCAGTCTCTTGTCAGAGTAATAGGTATGCTCTGTATACTTGTTATGATTTATTTCTTCTCCTTCAAGAAAAGCAAAGGAAAATTTGTTTGGACAAAACAGAAGTTTTTCCAATGGCCATGTAGTTTTTGAAAAACAGCAGCTGGAGCTGGAATCAGTTGTAGAAGAAACCATAACAGGAGATTATGCCTTAATCATCAATGGCCACAGTTTGGTGAGTTTGCTTAAGGCTTTTTCTTTCTTTTCCTTCATTCCAAGAAGTGTCTCCTTTGTGCTGTCATAATGAGATCTCCTTTTGTGTTTTCCAAACAAATGACACTACTAGAAACAAGGGTATACACAGTGATTTCCTGTTTGCAAGGGGAAAGGAAGTTTCTGATATATATTTCATACATTATTGCTTGAACCACCACAGTGAAAAGGAGGATCCAAAGAAATACTGTATTCACAGAGTATCCATCTTGTCTAAATGACTGTAAACCATTAGCAGTGCTGTTTAAGTGCTTTTCTAAGGAGGGTGTCACAGCTCACTGTTATTTAATTAAAATAATGCAACTGTTGGATGTATTGCAATTACTGTTTTGCTGATGTTTGTGATTTGGCAGAGTACAACCTGATCTTCATATAATTACCACACCAAATTATTGCCATTAAGATACCTCTGGTAGATTTTTTTTACATAGCAGTATTTTATAGCAATGCCAAACAATTTGCTTTGATTAGGAAATCTGGTTCTTGTCGTAATAGAATAAACTTGCATTGTGCTTTTAATGTAGTTCAGGTTCCAAATCTTGAACAAATATCAAAACACTCTTCTGAGTTTCTAATTTATAAAACAAAAGCTCTGATTGCACTCCAGTGAAATTATCATTTATATGCACAAAGAGCTAATCTCACATCTTTCCCCAGCTTTGATGATCATTTTTCACTTTTGGAGTTCGGAAAATAAATGTATCTTCTTGTAGACAGTTTCTTAGAGGACAAAAGAAGTTGGATATGAGTATATTGTATTTTCCCCCTTGTGATCAGCTGTCTGTTAGCTCTTAGTGCTTAGAGCATTATCCAGCTGGATTCCAGACGTAATGATGTGTTGCCTTCTACACCATGGAAAGTTACAGAGATCAGCTGCAGGCCAAGTTCTGCTGAAAGTTTGTCCAGATGACACGAACTTCTCCCTTGCACAAATGAGCAGCAACTGAAAATTATAAGCCTGTCAACTGGGCTGGGAGCTGGTGGCCTCCAGGCTGAACTTCCCAGGGACCACAGTATGGAAAGGTCCCTAATGAGTTGTGTTCTGACTTTCCCTCAGACTCAAAGAAGCCAATGTGTGGTGGGTTAGACTGCCCAGGTGATAACATACACTCTTCTTCCTTTGTCTCTAAATTTGTTGAAAGGAAGAGCTAAGAACCATTTCAGCTTCAAAGCCCGAAGCTAATGAAGCCATGAAATGTCATTTGTTATTTAAGGAGAATTGACCACATTACTGCTGGTCTGTTTAGAAGGTTTTTTTTTTTCTTCTTCTTCTTTTTTTTTTTTTTTTTTTTAAGTAAATTGTGATTCCAATTTGCTCACATCTTGATGCTTTGTGGAATGTAATTGGGTCCTTCTTTCTCAGAGTCTGACTTTAGGTTTTCACTTGTTGATAATAAAGAAGAAAAAGAGAGGAAAGGAGACCATTCTGAGCAAGACAACCAGTTACATGCTTTCTCTTTCAGAAAGAGAAAGCTAACTCACAGATTCCCCTAGGAATCATAGGCCTTAATGTAAGAATTTTCTACATCAGAGTCATGTTTTATGTTCATTCACCCATCCTTTCACTGATATCATGAACATTTATTAAGCATGCTCAGATGCTAGAGCTTGAGGATAAGGATGTGAATAGAACATGGTTCTTGTCTTAGGGATCCCGTCTAGTGGGAGAGCTAATCGCAAGTGGTATGACAAATACTATAGAGAGGAACGAACACAAGGCTTTGAGAGCATAGAGGCAGACACATTTAGTTCCTTGTGTGAAAGTCAGGGAAGACTTCTGGGAGGAAGTGATGCATTCATGCACAGGAGCAGAGAGTACAAAGGCACAGAGGCAAGAAAGAATCTGTCCCATTACAGACACAAGCAATTTGCCATGATGGAAGTACAGAGTAAACTTAAAGGTGGTTGTAGAAGCCAGAACTCAAAAGGAACATAGAGGCCAGATTGTGATAGTCTGTGAGTATCTTGCTAGAGACTCATTCAGAGATACTGATGACTCAAAGTTGAGGTGGATTCCTGTTTCCTCTCAATGTGTTTATTAAATAATGTACAGTGAGATGTTTTCTAGAAGACAAATTGCACAGTTAAGGATTATGCTCTTTTCCGGTCATTTCTTGGCGCACATAAAGGCTGTGGTTATTTGGGGAAGAGCAAGGCTGAAGTCGGTTGGGAACCCTGCCTGGGACACAGGTTGCATGCCACCCTGTTGCACAGGCTTCTCTTGATTTCAATCACTTTGTTTTTCAAGGGCTAATCTCCAGGTCATCTGCTTTTCATTTGCCCAAACCATTAACAACCACAACAACAAACATTAAATACACAAAACAACAATGCAAAGGAAACAAAAGTTCCATTACGTAGAATGAAGAAGTCATCATCGTTTTGTAGTTCTATCTAAATTGGATGAAATGGTGGATAGGCTTGTTCTTGCTTTTCTCTGTTTTAGTGCATTCTGGAGCTTTTCTGGCATTTAATCGTATCTCACCAGTGCAGCATGATAATGTGTCAAGGGGGACACACAAGAGCACTGTGTCTTTTTTTTTATTCTAAAATTCCTTGGCACTTAGTAGGAGTTTTGTGCTTATCTTTAGTTAGTTGTTTATGTGATTCTGGGTCAACAATGACTTGTTGAAATTAAACTGTTTAGAAAAGAAATCATTTGAGAAACAAGAAATCTGCTTCCCAAATGACATCTCTCATTGATTATTTCTTGTCCTAATCTGGATTTTTTTTTTTTTTAAATAACACAGGCCCATGCCCTAGAAAGTGATATCAAGGATGATCTCCTAGAACTTGCCTGCATGTGTAGGACTGTCGTTTGCTGCCGAGTCACCCCACTCCAGAAAGCCCAAGTAGTAGAGCTGGTGAAGAAGTACAAAAATGCTGTTACTTTGGCCATAGGTGATGGAGCCAATGATGTCAGCATGATCAAAAGTAAGAGGATATTACTCAGTATGGTCTGCTGTATACTAGGAGTCCTTGGGTTCAGCATTTGGCAAGATGTAATGGAGATTGAACTGTAATTTAATTTTCCCACTGGTTCTAAAATGAATACATTCCGGATCCAATGCATTTGGCATTATTAGCATTCATAACAACAACAACAACAAAATCCCACAAATTTGTCTCATTAAAAGAAAAAGGCTAGAAAAGGATATTGATCACCTTATATAGTGTATTTTTAGACTAGAAAAGGATATTGATCATCTTATATTGTATAATATTGTAATACAATATTGTATTGTATAATCCCCTATTGTATAGTAGCTGTCTGTGGCATAAGGAATGAGCACTGAATCCGCAGTCCCAACATTTGGGTTTAATCCCAGTTTAGCCACTTACAAATAGTAAAACCTTATGCAAACGACTAAACTTTGTGGGCCACTTTCATCTTTTGTAAAACTAGGATAAATAACTAATGAGTGTTTCATGAGATAATATATGTGGAAAAATATAAGTTCTGTAGCTTTAAGATTGCTATAGACAAATAATGACAAAAAAGAGATTGTATCTTTGTTCAGGGACTGAAAATGTTCCTCTTTTCCTTTGCAGGTGCTCACATAGGTGTTGGCATCAGCGGTCAGGAAGGAATGCAGGCAGTCTTAGCCAGTGACTATTCATTTGCACAATTTAGATACCTCCAAAGGCTTCTCCTTGTTCATGGAAGGTGGTCCTATTTCCGAATGTGCAAATTCTTATGCTATTTCTTCTATAAGAATTTTGCATTTACACTTGTGCACTTCTGGTTTGGTTTCTTCTGCGGTTTCTCAGCCCAGGTTGGTAAAAAACAAAAAACAAAAAAACACTTTTCTTTCTTTTATTAGATCCCCCTGAATTGCAAATGACTGTTCTTCATGGTCTTATTGATAGACTGTGTTTTTATATGTCTAATACAAATCACAGTATGGCAATTAGGTAAATATAGTTGACTTTAGCTTTAAACACAAAAAAATATGCATTTAGCTGGAATTTTTTTATGTATGTATGTATTTATTTTTTTATTTATGTAGTCAATGAGTACTCTTTCCTATGAGTTTTAAATTTTTTATTGAAATATTTTGGTATGATTGCTGATTAACTTAATGTGGAGCTTTAATTCAGAAGAGAAGACTAAGAAACACTAAGAAGAGATGTTGATCTCTTGTGTATCTCTTTTGTGAAGATGGTCACTCACCCAACACTGACTGTATATGGGCTGACAGCAAATATGTTTTAAATTAGGGAGAAATAATTGATACCCTAACATTAAGGCTATTTTGACAGCATTTTATCAGATAAAAATTGATAAAATAGATAATGTTGATAAAATAGATAATGTTGGCAACAAAGAAGAAATATTAGCAATTAATAAATTAGGATTCTATTTTTCTATCTACTAATATCCATTTTATATTTTTATTATTTTTTTAATGGTTATTTATGTATTTTGAGAGAGAGAGAGTGTGTGTGCACAAGCAGGGGAGGGGCTGAAAGAGGGAGAGAGAATCCCAAACAGGGTCTGTGTTGTCAGCACAGAGACCGACATGGGGCTCCATCTCATGAACCGCACAATCATGACCTGAGCTGAAATCAAGAGTTGGGTGCTTAACTGACTGAGCCTCCCATGTGCCCGTACTCATATCTATTTTAAAAGATAATTACTTAAGGGCACCTAAATAGGTGCCTATATAAATATAGGTTTTGTATATTTTCCCCTTTATCTGTGAGGTTGAGATTTCTTAAAATGAGGCACCCCTATACCCATTCCTAATATTCTCTGCTAAGGATAACATGCCCAGAATGAAAAGCAGACTATGTTGATATTTTTGTTGATGTTTTTTGTATTCTCCAGACATTGAAGTAAAGCAAAGGTCTTGATTTTAGTTTCTCAAAAATGTAGTTATCAGTTTTCTTAGCACTAGTTCAGAGAAAGCTGGGGTGGGACTTAATTGCTCATAATCTCACCTTGTCCAACAAAAACAAATGTGAGAATGTGGCCTGTGCCTTCCTAGGCTGGGGACTTCTCCTCCACATAAAAATGAAGTAAGACTATTTGCTAATCAGTGCTTCCAAGAGATCCCACTTTCATAGTGCAAAGGTTTGGAGGCTTTTGAAAAATCACACAACTATGGAGGGATACCTATACTCTCATTTAGACCTCTTAGGATATACAAGAGTGGTCAGTGATTTGTATTTATAGACACACAGAGCTTGGGTAGCAAGTTTACTTTCCAGAGTTTTCTTTGTTAAACTGTGAAGCTGGAAACTAATGTTCAATGACTTCTAACCTCTACATTTAGGTGATTTTCTGCTCTGCTTTCAAGATCTGATAAAACTGGTCAGAGTCAGATGTGCAGCAACTAGATTTTCAGTCCTCTCACCCGTATTTACCTTTTAAAAGAGAACAGCAAGAAAGAACATTGTTCTAAAGACCTGAGTATCTGATGATTAAACCCAGTTGTAAGACACCCCACTGGTCTATGATTAAGTTTCTTAATTTTTTTTTAAATGTTTTGTTTATTTCTGAGACACACAGAGAGAGAGACACAGCTTGAGCAGGGGAGGGTCAGAGAGAGAGGGAGATACAGAATTGGAAGCAGGCTCCAGGCTCTGAGCTAACTGTCAGCACAGAGCCCGACACAGGGCTTGAACCCACTAACCGTGAGATCATGACCTGAGCTGAAGTCGGATGCTCAACTGACTGAGCCACCCAGGCGCCCCTATAATTAAGTTCCTTAAATGTTTAGTTCAACTTAGCATGTTTCTTTTCTGTCTTCCTTCCTTTCCTCCCTCCCTCCCCCATTCCTTCCTTTCTTCCTTCCTTCATTACACCAAAATCTCTAGTTAATTGAACAATCTTTACTCGACCATAGTCAGTCCTGACTGACCCTTTGTGTGCTTTCCTGAGCTGGTGACTTGGGCTGGACCAATGGCTCTCAAGCTTTTGATGCATGGGAATCACCTGGAGGGCTTTTAAAGCACAGCTGCTTGGGCCCCACCAGAGTTTCTGAATCAGTAGGTCTGAGGTAAAGCCCAAGAATTTGCATTTCTAACAAATTCACTGGGAGATGCTGATGTTGCAGGTGGGGGACCATATTTTGGGAACCATAGGGCTGGCCAATATAGAAGAAAGTCCAAAATTATGTTGCCTTGAACCCAGAGTCCAGAATGAACCCCAGTCTGCTGACTTTTTGTTTAGTCCATGCTAGACTCTACTCATCTTTGCTGAGGCAGAGAGGCCAGTTAAGCAAACAACTTATCACCCAAAATAGATTTTTTCCAGAAGGCTTAGAATCTCTTTACCCATCCTACAAAAGGCTTCACCCCTGAGGTTATATATGCACAAATACATGATAAGGAGAAAAAAAGAGGGGGGGGGTCTGTTTCAGGGCAGAGAATTGCTTTCCCAATTTATCTAGTCTATTCTGTTTTATCTAGCTCACCCATGAGCTCCATGAGGAAAGGAAGCACATTTGAGTCATCTATACCATCCATAATCTTGAATGGCACCTGGCATATAGAAGCATTTGGCCATTTCGTGTTGTTGGGTGTTTCTAGAACACTTTCCTGTGCTTGAGGCAGATGCAGCAAGGATAGTCCTTCAGACATGCCTCCAGTCACTCCTGCAGGTTGCCACTTCTTCTGCCTACGCCCAGGGCTGTCTCTGCAGGCTCTACATCTGGTCCATATAAATGTATACAGTCTGACCAGCATGGTGGGAAAGGGGCTTGTGTCTTAAGATCTCAGTGTGATTATGGCATTGATTTCAGAATGTAGAATGGTGTTTTTTTGTGTGTTTTATTGTGTTAATATGAAAATTGGGCCACAAATGATGTATTTCCTAATGATTTATATATTGCTTCATTTTGGAAACACAGAGCGGATTTCCGGTTTTATTTTGTTCTTTGTAGGTCTTGATTTAAACAGAGCAGGGCGAATCCTCTTTAGACAGAGGAGCAATAACCTCACAAAACCAATTGAACTCCCGAGGGAGAGTCCCGGACAGCTATCTATTTTGCCCTAATTTTTATGCTGATTTGATCAAATCAGGACCTAGGCTTAGACTTACTGAACAAGATCCTTTGGTCGCACTATTTCAGACTTTCATTCATTGGATGACTATTTACTAATCCCCTGATATGTGTTAGACTGTGTTACCTGCTGGTGCTTATATCCCAGGCATGGTGAAGGATGTCTAAGAGGTGCATTCTTAGTGGACATGGCAAAGTGTGATCTCACAAAATTTTATTAGCTGTCCACACTGTGGAGAATTTAAGGTTCTATTTTCAGACTTGTCAGAGAAATAGATAGGCTTGTCAGGAGAGTGGCAAATAGTAATTTGTCACCTTCTGTTGGAGAGGAAAAGGAAGCAAGTCACTGACAATGCTCGTGTAATGGCATCAATGTTATGGTGTCATCTTCTAGGGGGAATCATTATATTGTTGACACTAACAAGCAGAGATCAAAGCAAACTGCAATTATCGCTAACATTTAAATAGCACTTAGTGTGTACTAGGCATTGTCTAAATGTTTTGCCTGGATTAGCTCTATATTTGCAGTAACCATATGAAGTAGGTTATATAATCATGGTCTATATTAGCTATTTTTAAAATACTTTTAAAAATTTGTGATTAAAAACACATAACGTAAAATTTGATGTCTTAACCATTTTTAAGTGTATAATTCAATGGTGTTAAGTACATTCACAACAGGATATTGTGCAACAGATCTCCAGAACTTTTTCTTCTTGTAAAACTGACACTCTATACCCATTTGTTTGTTGAAAAACAACTGCCCATTTTCCCCTCCCTCCAGCCACTGGAAACCACTATTCTACTTTGTATTTCTATGAGTTTGACTGCAAAATTTGAAATGATCCATGTTCTGGTTCACTGATTCTTTCTTCTGCTTGGTTGAGTCTGTTATTGATGTCCTCTATTAAATTCTTCAGGTCAATCAGTATTCTTCAGGCTAGGATTTCTGTTTGTTTTGATTATTTCTATTTCTTTGTTGAACTTCTCATTTTGTTCATGCATTGTTTTCCTCATTTCATTTAATTGTGTGTTCTTGTAGTTTGCTGACCTTGTTTAAGAGGATTATTCGGAACTTTTTGTCAGTTCATAGATCTCCATTTCTTTACATTCAGTTATTCAGCATTATTAGCTTCCTTTGGTAGTGTTATTTTACCTGATTTTATGACCCTGATATTTTGAGTTGGTATCAGCACATTTGAGTAGGTGGTCTCTGTTTCCATACTTTACAGGTTTGCTTTAGCAAGGAAAGACAGCTCAGCTCCATTGGAGTACAAATGGGTAAGCCGGCAGCATCTGTGGGCAGTTGGGGCTTCCTCCAAGGTCTCTAGTCACTGTCTGTGCTCTGAGGCTAGAGGGACTGCCCCTTGCTGGGCTCTGTGATTGGGCAGAGCTACAGGCTAGGATCTGGAATTGCTCATTTGAATGAAGTCTTGAGTTGTGCTCCCTGACCAGATGGTACTATTGGCTAGACTCTTTGTTCATGAAGCATTGTAGGCAGGGCTTTGTGACTGGATGGAGCCTTAGCCTATGTCCCGTGATCAGTTGGGGCTACAGAGTGTGCTCCCAAATTGATCTGGGTCACTGTCTGGGCTCCCTGATCAGGTGGGACTGCAGGTATGCTCCAGAATTGGGTGGGACCACTGGCTTGGCTCCCTGGCAGACTGAGGCTGCAGGCTATCTTCAGCAATTGGGCAGTACTGCAGGCTGAACTCTGCTACAGGGTGGGGCTGTAGGCTGGGTTCCCTGGATGGATGGTATCATAGACTAGGCTTTGAAGCTTCCTAGGGTCACTATTCAGGGCCCCTGGTTATGTGGGGCTATGGAACCCAACTACTGGCTTGGGTTCCTACATAAACAGGGCTGTAGGATGGTCCTCAGGGATGTCTGGAGTTTCTGTTTGGGCACGTTCAGAGGCTGTACTCAGCAGCTGGGTGGAGCTGTGAATTTTCTTCCCTGCCTAGGTGGGATCATAGAATGGGCTCCATGGCAAATACAGCTCATTGGCTGGGTATTCAAATCAGGCAGAACTGCCACCCAAGCTCCTTGACCAGACACAGCCACTGACTTGGCTCTGCAGATTGGCAGAATCCCCAGCAGGGATCTCGGCTCCAGTACTACTGCAAGTAGGAATGAGGTTCATGAAGATTTGAGTGCTGGTTGCTGTAAGCCTTAACGTCCAGCTCCATCTGATCCTCAGTGGTCGAGCCCTGCAGATTCCCCCAGTGATCCTCATGAGGCAAGACCTGAGTGGGACTCTTAGGAAGTGTCTTGCAATTCTTGGAGAGCTCACTATCCACCTTAGGTTCTCTTTTCCCCACTGGAGAACCCACAGGCCCAAGGAGCTGTCTTGGTGAGGCACTGTACCAGCCTTGTGGAGGGGGATGTGGTCAGAGTGGAGTTGCTCCTCTTGCCAATCTAATGTGGTGTGCTTTTGCTTCAGGTCTTGGTTCTGGGATTTTCACAACGGTGTCTTCTCTGTCGATAGGTGTTTGTTGGTATTCTTATAAGGGAGACTGAAGCTGGAGGTGACTTGCATTGCCATCTTGATGATATCACTCCTGAGGTCACTTTTTTTTCAGAGAGCATTTTTGTGGCTTCTGCCAGTTCTCTGGGGATGCTGCCTACCTGAGACCTCTTTCTCTGTTCCATGACTTTTCAAATTTGAGTTGCAAACTCTGATGAATACCATTTGTGGTTCAAATTTTCACAAGAATTTTTTTGTCTCTTCTTTTAGCTAGTGCCAAGGTTGACATAGGCAGTCCCTCTTAGTGTGAAGATTTATTCTTCCTTTACTTTTACACTAAGGATTCAGGCCTTCAGCTACCTTGGTTTTTATAAGAATGTTACTTCCTCATGTGCCCTAATCTTGGCATCAGTAATGATGCTTGGATCACTCTAACGCACAATAGTGTGTTAGGATCTGTGAGACTTGATATTATTACCGAAACTCATTTGGCATGGAACCCCATTTTTCCAAGCAATCTGCATATTGTCCTCAGAATGATGCCGTAAGAGTCCACTTGGGGAAATTCTGGAATAGATGTCTCTATGGCAATGGTTGCAAAAACAGACATTACCCTGCTACTTATCCTGGTGCCATTGTTTTGGAGGCAGGAAGATGTACGAAGGACAAAATGATGCTAAGAATATTATCCCCATTGGAATAAGCTATTTATATGTTTCTCCCTTTCAAAAACTTGGATTTTTTAAATTAACTCTAGTCCAGGGGACAAAACAACCTTATTTTGTATGCTAAAGGGGGTGTTTACATTTAAGCTTCTGTAGTCTTTTCCAGTATCCTCAGTTTCTTTCTGATTATAAAAATCATTACATGTGAATATATATCAACCTTTACATATTGGAGACCATACTCTTTGTATCTTTATTTGAAAAAAAAATCTAGGGCACCTGGGTGGCTTAGTTGGTTGAGCATTTGGCTCTTGGTTTCAGCTCAGGTCATGATCTCAGGGTCCCATGGGTTCAAGCCCCACCTTGGGCTCTGCTCACAGCATGGAGCCTGTTTAAGATTACCTCTCTCCTGCTTTCTCTGCCCCTCCCCCACTTGCACTGTCTCTGTGTCTCTCAAACTAAATAAATTTTAAAAAACAAACAAAAACATTAATTGCGTTTTGAGAAACACCTCTGGTTTCACATTCTTTAAGAAATGTTATTTTTGTTAATGGCGTTCTGAAACATGGACTTATAAATTATTTGATTCTGATTTTGTGAATATTTAAGTTATTTCCATTTTAAATTTGATAATTCATTCCTTCCCCATATGAGTCACACAACATTGTCAAATTGCTAATAGGAATATTTGTTTACCATGTTGGGAAGAGAAAACAAAATGATGAATAGGACAAGTATCCTACCCACCTGGAACTCATTTTCTCATCCAGAGAATAAAGAAATAGATAAATAGGTCCAATAGAAAACTGTAATGGAAGCTAACATGAGAAAATGAGAAGAGGAGAAATGTGTGAGGTTCTGGCTCGATAAATCTCAAGTGAGCCCATGAATATTTTCTAAATTCAGTGGAGGTTTGAAGGTGTGAAATCTCACTATCTGCAGGGACTGAGGGGCTAGCTTGTAGAAAGATGTGAGTCAGTAGAGAACCAGGAGAAAAACCCTTCTCTCATAACTGAATGCCTTCCAATGTACCTAAAGAGTAGTTGAATTTGAAAACTCTTTTCAATTTCTGAAATTGCATTTAAACCCAACTTATTCGAAACACTTTAAAAACCACATGGCATTGGTGTGTGTGGGCACCTTAACAGTATTCTGTACAGCAAGGCGTGTCTGGTAGAAGAGGAGTCATACCACTATGACAGTGGGGCCCGTGGTGTTTCCCAGCCTCACCCGCATGTGTGTGCCCTGGTGTGCCAGGAGTCTGGGGACTGGCTGTGAGGATGACATGGATGTGGAACCGGGAACGGTAGGGACTATTGTCTTTTCCATTCCCTGGCTTTCTCTAGAAAGTCGTGATTAGCAACAGGTTTAACTGAAAAATCTTTTGGCTTTTTTCTTAGCCCTGTTTTCCCAAAGACAATATGCTGTACTTGAGGCAACTGAAAAGAAAACAAGATATTTGGGAGAGACTCTAGTCTAAGAAAATGAGAACTTTTGAATAGGGGACATTTTTGCAGTGATTTCTTTTCCCCCAGTTGAAATGTTATCTGGCTTTGGCCTTCAAAGCCATGCATTGGGTGACACAGCTTTCGTAGCCCCTAAAACCCATTAGATAAACACTTAGTTCCAGTCTTTCAGTGAAAGTCAGCCATCTGAGATCTTCCCACCCCTGCCATCTCTCTCTTACATTGCTTCAGTGGAATTGAAAGCTCCACAGTGAAATGGAACCAGTAGTAATAAAAACTCTAAAGCCTGGCAGATTTAATAATAGCAAACATGTGTTTAGAGGCCCTACCTTGGGAGTCGTGGTCCCCAGTCATTTGTCTGTCCAATCCTGACAGGAGTGAGGCTCACACACGCATCCTGTGACACACCAACCTAGAATCATTGAATTCCCATTCATTTAACAAGAATAAACTGAGGGCCAGTTGAGGGCTAAGTGCTCTCCAAGGACACCAGAATGAACCAGAGGGATGCAGTTCGTGCCCTCAGGGAACTTACAGTCTGGAAACGATTTTATTTTCATCAATGTAAAACTGATGTTGAATAACTCCATAGTCACTTTTGGTGGAAAATAAGGATTTTTCCACAGACTTTTTTTGAATTAAATTTGTCAGGGATGAGCTACACCTTTGGGGCCAACCCTGTTTAATCCCAATATGATTCATGAGCACTTTAGTACTTCTTTCCTACACCTCTCAATAGATTGCTTTGAAGTAAGCCACTCTGCAGCTGAGAACATCCATCAAATGTAAACAGATTGTGCTTTCTTAGACACAATGTTGACTTTTAAAAACACCAGTTTAATTTCTTAATGAAGTGACATGTGCTATTTCTTGACTACTTTGGCCTGTCTCTGGGGGCCTGGTGAATTTTATCCAGGCTCCTCTTCTCTGAAGATAGCTCCAAGAGATTCCCATCAATGTCCCATCCTGGTAGGTGGGCTGGGGCAGATGTGCAAGCCAATCCAGCTGTGACATGCAAAGCTCCAAGGGATGGGGGGGGGGGGGGGACACCATTGATTGCCTGTCAGATGGTGGTGGCCTTAGGACATCTCAGATGGATAATGATGTGATGCAGGCTGGTTTGTACTTGGTTTGTGGGCTTGCCCCTGGTTAATTTCAGGGCCCAGCCTCTGTTGTGGTTGCTTTGGAACACATGGGGAAGGAATCTGCTTGGGAAGGACAGCACTCCTTTCACTTGCCTAGCTGGGTGAACTTTCTTTGGAGAAACAGCTGGAACACAGAACAAAAAGTGTGTGTTTTGTTGAAATCTAGACTCTTAACTCTGTCAGGAAATGTCAGAGATATTGAGTCCGCCTCCTCCTTTTACAGAGGAGGAGCCTATGTCCTGCAAGATCTGAGAGTCCGTGATGTGCAAGGCTGGGACTGGACTCTACATCTTCTGATGCTCTCTTCAGTGCTCCCTCTACTCTGCTTGATAAGTGGGCTCTCTAATTGTCATAGACTTGGAAGAGAGAATGGCTATATCTTCTTTTTTAAAAAAAACTGTTTTCACCCAACCCCTAGTCAGGGAAGTTGTTTGCTTTATTTGATATAGGAGAGACATTTGATAAAGGAGAAACATCCAGCAACACTCAGTATAATGTGATTATGATGAGAAAACCCACTCTTATTGAGAGAGCTAGTGTCTTGGGTGGTTGTCTCCTATAACTTAGGCCCTTAGAAAGGGCAGACTGCCTTCTGGAATTATCTGGAAGCTTGAGGCCTTCCTTCCCTCCCCCCCTCCTCCCCCCCCCAGCAAACACTCCTACCAAACTGCCACTGAGGGAGAATTTAAATATAATCTATCCTGCTGAGATTTCCAACAAGATTTCTGGATCAGAGCAGTTTGGATAAAGGTCAGAGAAATCTCTAAATTGAAATCATGGGCCCTTTTTTAACATGTCTTAGCCCAATCTGTTATCAAAGCCTGCATGGCTTTCATGGAATCCACTATGGACATGTGTGTACCATTTATATGGGTAGCTTATTTTAAAAGCACCCTATACCTCAGGATTTTTAATAAAGATGAACTTTCCCCCACCAGGGACAGAACCAAAATATAAAAACCAACCACCGTTGGTTGAAGCCCCTATTTAAGAAATTCACGTCTGCAACTATGCAACTACTGGCACTGTGTACTCATGGGATGATATTATCTGATGACGATTTATCATTGTCAGTGAGATACAGAGCTGTGTATGTTTTTAAAATTCTGTGATATGGAAACAATTATCTTGTCAAGTCTAGAAAAACTTTAGTTCTGTCAAACAATATAAGAAAATTCAAAAATTTGGAAGTGAAATTTTAGAGTGCGACTAATCTCCAGGCTTTGATGACTTCATGGATGTAGTTACCTGTGAGTCCATCTCAACCTGGCACGGTGGTTCCTTTCCCCCTTGCCTTCCAGATGTGCTCTGTGGAAAACCCAGGGAGGGGTGGGCGCTCAGGCTGGGGCCATTCTTCCTGGCTCCTGCTAGTGGGTTTCTGTTAATTACACAAATCAGTAACAGATGTGCTGAGACTGAGCACCTCATACTTATTCCACAATGTGTTTTCTTTAAATGACAAATATTTTTTAAGGCCAAAAACAAAAATATCATTATATAGTTTTCCTCTACAACACACAGCAAACTGCGGGGAGGTACATGAGAGTCTATCCTGTCATTTGAACAAGGACCTAAGCCAGTGGTCTCAGAGTGGAAAACCTTTGGTAAGTGTTTAAGAGCCTTATGAAGGTCTATTTAAATGTGGTGGTCTATAAATATTAGATTGTGTATTCTTCAAGCTGTTATATCGTAATTTGTAGCTGGAGTATTTTTACTCTATATAAAATGGTTGACAAGTTTGGTAAATTGCTTCCACAAAGAAGGGAGTCAGGAGAAGCTTTCCTTAAGGAAAACAGGAAAGTTGGAAAAATGGAGAATTCTTCTCTCCCTTTTTTTTCTGATCTGTGAAGAGACACTTAGATGTTTTCAAACAAACTAGTAGGATCTCACAGGTACGTGGCTTTTCTCTCTTACTCAGAATATTGGATGTGGGAAAAGAAAATTTGGAAGTAGAGGAGGCTATGGCTACCCCTAGGAGTCCAAGAGCCCTAGGACAAATACTTGTTCACAGAACTTCTGTTTATAATTTGAGTCCCCCAAAGTCAGAGTGCCGCCACAGTTTGACTGGTCTAGTCTTAGACCAGAGTGCTTTCCACACCAGAGGCTCCAGAGTAATCATTTTCCCTCCCTTTTCTACCCTACCATCTCTTTGGGGGATCTGGTCAACCTACATGTGTGCACATGTGTGTTTCAGATGGAGGTGGTAGAGATAGCTGTAGATGGCTTGAGCATGTCTAGAAGGGGAGAAGCCGGGATGGGTTCCATGTGGGTTGTCATCTGGGCTAGTGTGTCCCGCCCAGCTGGTCCTAGTCACCATAGGGGGCCTTAAAAACTTTTTGAGGTTATCTAAGGACCTTACGAAGAAATGGAGCATTTACTAGGATAACTATTTAAGTACTTGGTGATATCTTACAAGGAGAGGAAGAAGTCTATTGTAGAAGAAATACTGCTTTGTGGAGCCCCTTAAAGCCTAAACTGTATTAAGCCAGTGCACATCACCCAGAAAGGTGTTTTTTTAACCTTTTTTAAAATGTTTATTTATTTTTGAGAGGGGTGTGTGTGTGTGTGTGTGTGTGTGTGAGAGAGAGAGAGAGAGAGAGAGAGAGAGAGAGAGAGAGAGAGAGAGTGAGTGTGAGGAGACACAGAATCTGAAGTAGGCTCCAGGCTCCAAGCTGTCAGCATGGAGCCTCATGTGGGGTTGAACTCAATAACTATGAGATCATGACCTGAGCTGAAGTCAGACGCCCAACCAACTGAGCCACCCAGGCACCCCTGGAATGTGTTTTTTATTTAAAGGTGAATGACTCAAGTTAACACATTTTGGTAGAGCCTGAGGTAATACTAGAATGAAGAGTGATTGACGTAATTAAATTTTCATAAGGAAAATGCTTAACTATATTAAGATATTCAGTTTCCTTTAAATCTTGTCCTAATTTTCCATGGATTTCATTAATATAGTAGTTTATTATAAAAATAAATGGCTATAGCAATAAAGAATTATATTTTCATAAAAGTTATAATTAGTGGAGAAATACACCTTTTTCTTTATTCATTAAACATACCACTCAAAGCTTGGATCCTTGAATGTTTCTCCTTCCCTCCTCCTTTCCTTCTCTTCCTCCCATTCTCCTTCCCTCCCTCCCTTCCATGTATAATAAAAGTGTTCACTAACTGAGCACTAAATATGTGTCAGGTGCTGCTGTACTGGTTTTATTCATCTGGTTGGATATTAAAGGCTTCCCTCAAATCCCCGCTTACTCAGAGAGACTGAGTATCCTTACTCAAAGACACACAGTTCTGTCTTTTGATTCCAATGCCCTTACACTTAAGACACCAGCATCCTTGTGTTGCATACTTGCCACGTGCCAGGCATTGACATAGGTTCTTGGGCCCCCAAAGATGAATAAATCCTATAACTTGCTCCCAAGGAGCTTGCATCCTAGTGGGGGATGGGACTAGAAATCAGCAAAGAGGGCCACCTGTGTGGCTCAGTTGGTTGAGTGTCAAACTTGATTTTGGCTCAGGTCATAATCACAAGGTCGTGGGATGAAGCCCCACATCACTCAGCGTGGGGCCTGCTTGGGATTCTCTGTCTCTCTCCCGCTGCCCCCTCCCCCACTCATACATGCTCTCTTTTTCTCTATCTAAAAAGAAAAGAAACTAGCACATAAATAATTGCAAGTTGAATTATGAAGCAGTGGGGTGTGTACCATGGGACCACCAAGGAGTGGGCCTGGAACCCAAGCCTGGAGGGTAGGGGTGGGCAGGGCTCACAACGGCTCCTTGAAAGATCTGTCCCTGGGCCAACACTTCTAGAATCATAGTGAAGCAGGTGATGAATAAGAAAATGGACATCCTAGGAGGGAGGACAACAGGAGGAAAGTCACAGAGGTAAAGAAAGACTGGGCTGAAACACAAGCTATCTGGAATGGTTAAGTCAGTGATTCGGGGCTTAACTTGATATGTGGTGTTGGAGAGGGGGAGAAATAGCAAATTTCTGGCTGGGGTTCTGGAATGAATGTAGCGGTGTCAGAAACACGTATAGGGAACATGGGAAGAGGGCCTAGTTAAGAGGGTGTGAGAATGAGTTCAGGTCTGGACATACTGAGTTTGAGGAGCTGTGGCACATCCTCGGGACAAAATTTAGTAGGAAGTTGAGTATGTAACTTTTACCAAAAGTTGTAAAGTAAGTAACTCAGCACATATTTAGAGAGTACCTACCATTGGCTGACACAGTTCTAGGCACTGGAGTAACAGATATAAGTAAGTCTTTCTTGCATGGATAGTATATCCTAGTGAGATAAAGACAGATAATAAAGAAGTAAATAAGTAAGAAAATTTCAGACTTGTCATTAAGAAAGAATGGGGTAATGTAAAAAGTCTCATTGAGAAGGAAACATTGGAGTTATGACCTGAGTGTTCAGAGGAAACTTTCATATGGATACTCTGGGGTTAAAGTATTCCAGGGAAAGGGCATAGCAAGTGCAAATCTCCTGAGGAAGGAATGAGCCCAGTCCTAGAGGAAGATCATTAGTGAAGCTGAGGCTGCGGGAGGGGAGTGAGTGTGGTGAGTGAAGGTGAAGAGGAAGGCAGCCATGGAATCAGGAAATGCTTTAGGCCTCTGTGAAGAGTCTGGATTCCATCCCACATAAAATGGGAAACCATTGGAGGTTTTGGGTCTGGGTGAATGCTAACATTATCATTTTACATGACAAAACCCAGCATACAAATTGTATTTCTTGTATACTCTCAACTATAAAGCAATGTGAGGAACTGGCCTTTAAGGAAACTTGCCAAAGGACACCATAGATAGAAGTGGTTTATGCAGTGGTCAGTGTTGTGAAGGCTGAGGGCAGAGTCACAGGGCAGGAACTTGGTCCTGACATTTTCTCTGCCAGCAGTTCTCAAACCTTCATGATCTGAGGACTGTATCTATCAACATTTATCATATTGGAAATTAAAATGGAGGAAACATTTAAACATCCCTTTATTAATTAAAAGCATGAACCTATGGCATGTTTACCTAAATGACATATTTTAATGAAAAAAAAGAAAAAGATTGTATTTTCCAAAACAAAACACAAACTAGTGAGAAGAGTCATTTTTTGTACTTCATCTCTTACTATTTGGCACAGCAGGAGGCAGCCGGGTTCTCATAGCTGCTTCTGCATTCCGTTGGTTATGATATCACAAATCATACACACTCATGGGAGAGTGACAGTGAAAATAAAATATATATAACTGCTTAGTATCATTGTGAAAATAGTCTTGACCTGTGAATCCCCTAAAAGTTTCCTGGGCTAGACTTTGAAATCTTTGTGTTGGAGGGATGATGTTGGGCAATCTCCTAACCTTGGTGGGCCTCAGTTTCCCCATCTTTAAATTGAAGTATGCTAATGGTTCCAACCTCATAGGGTCATTGTGAGGACGTAATGACTCAGTATATGTTGAGTCCTTAAAACAGTGCCTGGAACATAGCAGATGCTCAGTAAGTATCAGTTCGTTTTCTTTTTGTTCTTGTGATTCTGAGTGGCAGTAAAAAATCTCCAAAAATATTGCAAAAACTCATTTATTTTTTTTCAAGTAGTTTATTGTCAAATTGGTTTCCATGTAACATCCAATGCTTATCCCAACAAGTGCCCTCCTCCATGCCCATCACCCCCCTCTTCCCCTCTCCCCCACCCCATCTCCCCTCAGTTTGTTCTCAGCATTCAAGAGCCTCTCATGGTTTGCCTCCCTCCCTCTCCCCAACTATTTTCCCCCTTTTTCTCCCCCATGGTTCTCTATTAAGTTTGCAACAACTCACTTTAACTTTATTTTCACTGACCTTTCCCTTCCTGTCTTCTCTTTTTCCAGTTGTGAAATGAGGTTTCAGATCTGAGTACCGACTTGCAAATGCCACTGCCAAATAACTGTAGATTTTAATGCTAACCTGTTTGTTAGCAAATTAAATGATGGCACTTTGTGCCATTATTTCCCATATTCTTTCTTTCTTCATAATACCTGAAATCATCTCTTCTCAGCTAGTGGAAGCTGAATGGGGGAGGAGGTGGAGGAAGAAGTGATTTGATAACATCAGCTTCTGCTTGGGGCTATAAGACTTCATTCAGTTTGACTGCTTCTCCCCTCTTACATTTTCCATACTTTAATCATGACATGAATTGGTACACTCAGGGTATGAAAGTCAGTCATCCAGTAGTTGATTTGTGGCAGCTACCAATGCCTGGATCATTCAACTATCCAAAGATAGTGACTGAACTGGCTTGGGGTGTGATATGGGCATCAGGATTTTTAAAATCCTCCCAGTGTCCAAAGTATCACCAGGCAATGACTAAAACAGAAGGCCACATATTTCCTTTTTTATTGTAAAACATAATGAATCCACAGAGTATGTAATACATAAATGTCAGCTTAACAAACTGTTGTAAAATGAGCCCCATGCAACCATAATCCACTGCAAGAAACAGAGGTTTGCCAAACCTCCAAAGCTCCCCTTGCTTTTTCTCAGTCATGCTCTTCTTTCAGCTCTTTAGAGATAACCATTACCCAGACATTCTGTAATCTCTTTGTTGCTTTGTTTTACAATTTTCCCATATGAGCATGTATCCTTAAACAATGCAGAGTAAACTGACACATTTTTCAATTTTATTAATATGGAACCATACTTCTTTGGCTTCTTTTGCTCAACCTATATTTTAAAAATTCATTTGTATTTTTTCAAGTTTATTTATATATATAGAGAGAGAAAGGTAGCTGGGGAGGAGCAGAGAGAGAAGGAGAGAGAATCCCACACTGTCAGCATGGAGCCTGACAGAGGGCTCAAACCCACAAACCGTGAGATCATTAGACCAAACCAAGAGCTGATGCTTAACCAACTGAGCCACCAGGTACCGTGTGTGTGTGTGTGTGTGTGTGTATGTGTATGTGTGTGTGTGTGTGTGTGTTTTAATATAGGTGTAGTTCCTCGCTTTTCACTATTCTGTAGTATTCTGTTATATCAATATACCACAAAGTCTTTCTCCACTCCACTCCTGATGAATGTTTTGGTTGTTTCTGGTTTGGGGCTATTACAACCAGAGCTGTTATGAGCATTTTCTTATGTCTCTTGGTGCACAAAGGCAGATACTCTGAACGTGTATCTAGAAGTGGAATTATTGCTTATCCAAAGAAAGAGCAGAGGGGCCAAGCGACAGTTCTGGCGGACTCTCAGGGTAGATAGGAGTTGGTGTGTGGGATCCTGTTAACATTCCTGTTCTGGGCTGGGTGCCTGGAAGTGTATACTGCTCTGAGCCACAGGCCTTGGGAGTGTTGATGGTCTGTCTACAGGAGGCAACTGAGAAGCACATGATCATCTGCTTTTGGTTGTTCCCTAGGACTAGAGGGACAAGTTTCATGCCCATCAATAGTTGAGATCTTCATGAAACACACTGCACTCTGAGCTGGGACCCAAGGGAAGCCTCTTGGCAATTGGGTCACAGGCTGCACTATGGAAGGACAGCTGGCTGGTCCCCCAAATGTCAGGCCTTCCTCCCATCCTCAGAATCTGCTTAGAAGGAAGCAAACAGTCTCTGGAGAAAGAGACCATTATCCTAGGCCTTAAAGTAGTTCTTAAACTCTAATTTTCTCCGTGATCTTAACAGGCAATTTCCTGCTGTATTGTTATGTTAGTTCATTGATGCTTTGATGGAGATGTGCTTTGCTTTCTTTATTCTCAACTTTTTTTTCATTATCTTCAGTGAGCAATTTGGTATGAATCAATTGTAGGGGGCATTCCCTCATCCTATATGAACACTGTAAACCCAGGCTTAATTCAGAGACCTCTGCTAAAATAGCCTGGGCGCTTCCAGGTAATGATGATGAGCTAGCTCTTCCATTCTCTTCTCACCGTTGCCTGACACTCTGGGCTACTGCTTTGCCATTCAGCACGTTTTCTCTTGCCATGTTGAGTCTGCGTTCCTTCAGATGGCTTTTGCTGTTTTGTGTTACTTTGCTCCAAGCATTGACATAGGCTGAGGTATGCTAGAGCTGGCCCATATTGGTTCATAAAGATGATTGTTTAGTTTTGAGAAATTATGTGAGCCAGTGTTTAAACACAGCCATTATTAAAAGTTGAGTTCTATAAACTTAACAGAGGACCATGGGGGAAGAGAATGGGAAAAATAGCTTTAAACAGAGAGGGAGGTAAACCATAAAAGACTATTGAATGCAGAGAGCAAACTGAAGGTTGATGAGCAGAGTGGGTGATGGGCATAGAGCAGGGCACTTGTTAGGATGAGCACTGGGTGTTGTAAGCCACTAATCATGGAAATCTACCCCCCAAACCAAGAGCAGACTGTATACACTGTATGTTAGCTAACTTGATCATAAACTAAAAAAATAAAAAATAAAATTAATAAAAAATAAATTATATTGAAACAAAGTTTATTGATCCTCAAGTCATCACTTCCTTATTATTTTACCATATTTTACTATTTATGCAACTGAAGTTATTTATATCTGTTGGATATATATGGTAGAAATACTGTGTAATGGCGTAATATAGCATATATCTTCTCAACGTCACATTTAGTGATGTCACTGCATAAACAACCATGGGAGAAATATTTACACCTTGGAAATTGGCAAATACTCCACATTGGACCTTTTCCTCCCTCCCTCCCTCCTTTCTTTCTTTCTTTCTTTCTTTCTTTCTTTCTTTCTTTCTTTCTTTCTTTCTTTCTTTCTTCCTTTCTTCCTTTCTTCCTTTCTTCCTTTCTTCCTTTCTTCCTTTCTTCCTTTCTTCCTTTCTTCCTTCCTTCCTTCCTTCCTTACTTACTTTAATTAATTTCTTTCTTTCTTTCTTTCTTTCTTTCTTTCTTTCTTTCTTTCTTTCTTTCTTTCTTTCTTCTTTCTCTTTCTCTCTTTCTTTCTCTCTTTCTTTCTTTCTCTCCCTCCCTCCCTCCCTTCCTCCCTTCCTTCCTTCTTTCTTTCTTTCAGCACATTTTAAATACTTAGCATAGGGATACCTGGGTGGCTTAGTTGGTTAAACATCCGACTTCAGCTCAGGTCATGATCTCACGGTTCATGGGTTTGAACCCCGCGTCTGGCTCTGTGCTGACAGCTAGCTCAGAGCCTGGAGCCTGCTTCAGATTCTGTGTCTCCCTCTCCCTCTGACCCTCCCCTGTTCTCATTCTCTCTCTCTCTCTCTCAGAAATAAACATTAAAAAAAATTTTTTTAAATAAATACTTAGCATATCACTGGACATAGGACACCTTTTCAAATCCTTACAATAGGGTTGAAACAGATTCAAAGAATACAGTTTAATAGGACTCAAAGAATTATGAAAGGAAATTATCAATTAGAGAACTTAAAAACTGGTAATTAGAAGTGGTCATTCTAAGTCATAAGCCTACTTTTCTTGATAGTAGTCCCTAAAGATGCTGTCTCATCTAAATCCTGTCTTGGCTATTTATTAGTGGTAAAATTCGACTTTTCTGCCTAGTTTTGACCTACTCTGAAAAAGAATGACATTGTACAGATCTTTCCTACATGGATTCCAGGCCTCAACTCTGAGATACACACTGCCCTAACATTGAACTCCCTCGAAGATGATTGACACCAGGAATGTCCATGTTCCTTACTTCTTCCCATGGGGCTAACTTTGCTCAGAATACAGTAATCAATATATTTCAGTGTCTGGTTTATTCAGTGTTGAATAAAGCCACCTGTGGAACTTCAACAGAATAGTCCAGGTTGAGATTTGGCTTTTGAAAATTGGTCTTCATTTCCCCTTTCCTTGAATAAATATACATCCATCTCAAAAATAAACAGTGACACTAAGACAGGGTAGTCCAAATCCATATTTAGCAATAAAGACACCAAAATATTCTCTCTTCAGTATAATCTACATGCACACACGACATAACTTAATGGATTGTCTTATTTACATAACTATATGGAAACTACCTTTAGCTTCTCTGTCGAGAACATTGCATTTAAGATTCCTAATTGCTTTCTGAACTTCCCTAAGAAGAATGTGTACTTCAGAATATATTGAAAACTCAACACTTCACCCTGCTGGTCACCTGACTTCCCTCTTTCATCTGGCCTCTTTAGTGGCCTCCTAATTGGCTTCTCAGCTTGCACCACTGCCCCTCTTCAGTCTGTTCTCAGCACAGCATCCAGAGTGATTCTGTTAAAATATAAATCAGATCAGGGTGTTCCTTTGTTCAGAATTCTCTAATGTCTTCCCATTTCACTTAGGGATTAAGCAATAGTTACCTACATAGGATCCAACTCCTTATTCCTTTAACATCCATTATTCTCCCTATAGGTTACTCACTTTTCTCTAGCCAATTGGGCTTCCCAGATGTCCCATGAATGATGTTATCTTTCCTTGGGGATTCTCTTGGGATCTACCTGTTGTATGGAATGCTCCTATCCCAGAAAGCTGCATAATTTGATCGTGTATTTCTTTCAGACCTTTTCTCAATGTCATTTCTTAGTGACATTTTCTCCAGTAACCTTATTATAATTACAACCCCATCTACCTTTCCTATCTATCTTTCTTCACTAGTATTTATCATATAGATATGTATGTGTATATATGTCTGTATATGTGTATATAATCTTATTTATTGCCTGTTTTCTGCCACCATTAGAATGTAAATTTTATGAAGAATTTGTATCTGATTATAGCATGTTGAATCACCATTGCCTAAAATCTAGCACAAAATAGATTTTTGATAATTATCGAATGGATGGATGGATGAGTGGATGATAGAGTGGTAGAACAGACATTGGTTAGGAGCTGGAGACCTAGGTTTTGGTTTTTTGCCTTTTCCAGTGATAAGTTTTACAATACTTACTACATTTTGTTTCCACTTTCCATTCTCAGCAAAATGGGAATACAACAACTGTTTCATGCGCCTCAGTGACTTATGCAAGGAAGTACTCTATACAAGTGTATGGGGTATTTTATTTGTCTAAGTCATTTACACCCAGTATACTGAGCAGCTAGTTCTATGCCCACTTTATTTTAAACCACTCCCAAGAAAAAAACGATCCATCTGAACACAGGGTAGGGCTGACAGGTTCATTTTTGCATCTCCCTCTGAATATTTTAGTGGGTCCTTTACTTACCACTTAGGCCAGATCATTAGATTTACTGTAAAAGCCATTGAGAACCTGAAGAATGCAATAGCTCACCACAGGGTCCAGGGCCTTCTGTGTGTCTAGTGTTGTGTTGGATGTTACGCATATATGATCTCCTTTCATCTCCAGGGCAGCTGTGCAAGGAGAGAGTGGCTTTATTTTAAAGATGAAGAAATTGGAGTTTAGAGAGATCTAATATCCCACTGAGACAGCAGGGCTGAAAAGAGACAGAGCCAGGGGAGAACTCATGTCTGTTGCTAATATCAAACTCTCATCCATCTCAGTAAATTGAGATATTTAATCCAAGAGCCTAAAAGTGAATATTCTTCTGTGAATGGTGTTTCTCACTGACATGTTATTTCTTTTCAGACTGTTTACGACCAGTGGTTCATTGCCCTTTTTAACATTGTTTACACATCACTGCCTGTTTTAGCCATGGGGATTTTTGACCAGGTATGTATTTTTTTTTTTTTGTCTTTATAACTTATTTTGTTTTGTTAATGCTTTTTAGTTGCTTCTAGATCTTAAGTAGAAAACACAAGTCATGGAAAGAGTCCAAGAATGTCCATTGTTTGAATAGGTGTGGCATGGATTGGAAACCCTTCCAGCTCCCTCACTTCTCCCAAACAGTTCTCTGATCAAAGTTTGGCTACTCTCTTGTTTGAGACTCACACCCCACCTTATTGCTCTAAAGGCTCTAAGACATCCTACATGAATTGGTCTCGATATTTTATATTGGTCCAGCATTTCCCAGGCTTATAGGACTTTAGTTCTATTTATTTATTTTTTGCATAGTACCTCTTAATATGCGTCAGAACTAGTGCCTGTGGTTCACCCACTGGAAAATGCTACAATAGCCCCCAAATGCAGAGAACCACAGTGAAAGAAAATCATGGAACCCATTGGATTGCAGAGGGCCAGCATCTGTGGTGAGATTTTCCTTGGCCACCACAGCCCAGAACAGAAAGGAAGTAGAGGTCAGCGGAGTACCCTGCCAATGGGAAAGGAAGACATGAAGCCCCACAGCCATGGAGAGAAGGGACACAGTCTTTTTTCCAGCTCAAAGTGCTTGAGGAGAGAGGAGAGGGAATCAATTACAAAAATGGTGGGTCCTTGGCACACTCATTCACTGCCTTGGAAGGTACTTCCTGGAAGGGAAAAGTCTGGCTGCCTATGAGGAAGTGGAAGGCTAGCCAGAGGAGTTTCCATGGCACAATTAGAATGAATTGTTTTAAAAAAATTATTTTGGAAGTATATTTGAAGAGACCAGATTTTCTCTAGGCTGCTTTTACACTCGTTTGCTAGGCCTCATTTTTCTGGCCCAAAGCTGTCTATTTCAAATTATAAATTGTCACGTTGTAAGCTCACTCCACTCTCCCATTCTGTGCCTTTGTAGTTAGTTGTCTCACTTTTTGTATGTAAAAAGGGCAGTGTGTGAGTGACATATTTTATGGAATTCTATAAAAACATAACAAACTCCTAAAGACTTTAGATGTAAAGGACTAAGCACATTCATTTCCAAGTTCCTGTGTTTACAAGCATTTCTTTTCTCGGTGCTTTGTAGCTGCCTAGAATGTGGAATAAAATAATAAAAATAAAGCAGTTTCTGGGAAAGGATGGTTGTTGTGCAATTCTGAAAAAAAAAAAATAATCAGGCCCCTTACTGCCATCAAGTTAAGTGTCTGTCCCTCTCCTTTCTTACTTTGTCAACTTTGTCCCCTACATGGATCACAGGATCATGAAATGTTATGCTGTAAGGCCTCTGTGATCATCTATGATCTGCTCATTTTATAAGGAAGAAACCAAACCTCAGGTCACTGCCCTAAAGCCAGACAGCCAGTTTGTGACAGAACTCAGCCTAGTGCCAGGCCACCTGACTCTGAGATGGCAATGCTACTACTATTATTATTATACCACATTATTTTGTTTGTTATTATTTATAGAAGCATCTGGTTGTTGTTTTTTTAAATTATTACTTCTGGTGTGGCAAGAACACTGCTGAATACATGAATTTAATCATGACAGTGGTCCTGTAAGGGAGGTGCTATTGTTTGCATGCCTGGAGATCAGGAAACTGAGGCTCAGACAGGTTAAGTAATGGGTGTAAGACTGTATACCTGCTATGCAGCAGAACTAGGGTTTGGACTCAGGATTGTCTGATTTCAAAGCCCGTGCATGTTATTTCACTAGTCACTGGACTAGAGAAGGAAGTACCAGCAGCATTTCAAAATGGGACTTCCTAAAGAGAATATGTCAGTATTCTTCATAGGACCCCATTCAATAAGACTGGGGCCATCCCACAAGTAGGGAGGAGAACCTGGTCTGCCTTCAGAGTTCATGCCTATGTTGCTCCCATTTTGGGTGCTTCTCTTCCAGTCATGGTCCTCTGATGTCCCTGGTGGTCAGGACTTGCCATCCTTTTTGGTTTGGGCATTTGGCTTTAGTGCTCACTGGTCATGAGGATTACTTTGGAGCTGGTGGGAAACGCTGAGTCTCAGGCCCTACCCCCAACCTATTGAATCGTCATTTGCTCCCCAGATGATTTATGTGCCCATTAAGTTTGAGAAGCACTGTTTTAGTTTCTCCCAGGACGTGTTTGGGGCCACACATACCTTCTCATTCTGTCTACATTATTTCTCTCGAACAGCTGTTGTTGGAACCCTCAATGTAGAACACTCAGCTCTTCAGGCTCAGCTTCCTTCCCACTGGAATTTCCCCCTTTCCCTGTTCTGCTCTCCCTCCTGTAACAGTTGGGAACTCAGATCGGCCAGTTCTTACTCTGTGGCTCTCTGCTGCCATCTCCTGGTCACTACCACTCACTGCCTTGGCCATTAACCTCTGCGCCCCATTGGCTGCAAGCGCATTCTGGCAGTGTGAGTGTCGTGGTAGGAGAGCAGAGAAAAGACACTTTAGTCTGAAGCCAAGGCTCTGGGGTGCAAGTCAAGTTCTGGTTCTGTAATAAGAGCTATATGATCTCTCATGACTCTCTCTTGGAGACTCAAGTTCCTCTTCTGTAAAATAGGGACCGTTTAATTATCTTCTGCATTATTGTGAGAATGAAAACAAGCTAGTGAATAGTGTTTATTAGCGAATGCTTCAACCTGCACTTGCTATTTCCTGAGATGGGGAATTCAGAGCCTCTCTGACTTCTCAAGCCTCCACTACTGAAGTAACACTTTGTTGACAGGATGTGAATGACCAGAACAGCATGGACTATCCTCAGCTCTATGAACCTGGACAACTCAATCTGCTGTTTAACAAGCGCAAATTTTTCATCTGCATGGCACATGGCATCTACACCTCATTGGCCCTCTTCTTCATTCCCTATGGAGCCTTTCACAGTGTGACTGGAGAAGATGGGCAGCCCATTGCCGACTACCAGTCTTTTGCAGTTACCATGGCTACATCCCTGGTCATTGTGGTCAGTGTGCAGGTAACCCTGTTGCTGAAAATAACTTGATGGCTTTACAACTTTTAAAAATCATTTTCATTATTGACTGATTTTTGTCTATTTGTGGGGGGAAAAAAGGAATCACGGAGTTTCTTTTTAACTACACATCTTGAGATGAAAACGGAAAGCTGTAACATAAAAGACCAGATGTGGGAGATTAGCCTTAGGTGTCTATAATCTCTATGTTAGTAGAGACCTCACAATTAATCGTTTTTTAGGGTTGAGCATTGTATGTGTGCAGAAATAATACTACTGTTTCCTTCTTGTGTTGGAAAAAGGAGTTTTCCAACAATAACAGAGAGAAACTTTCCCGTGATTTCTGTAAGGTGTAATAACTTCCAGGTTTTAAAGTGAAATTTAAAATTTATTCGTTAATACATATCCATGAAATTATTTGAGAGGTTCAGTGTTATATTTTGGCGTATCTGAACCTTAAATCCAGAGAAGCTCTTCGGGTAAGGATGATTTTTAATGATCCATTAACCTTCACTGGGCATCTTGTGTTTGTGTCTATTTCCTTTTTAATGCAAATGGCAGACAATACCATTCACTATTGAGTTAGAGTTCACAAAAGCTCTCCTATTCATTAAAATCTGTACCTCTGGGTGGATGCAGCAAGCAATGTGACCTGTTGTGTGTTTTGTTTTTGTTTTCTTTTTTAAAGGAGCAAATACCAGTCAAGAACTTGGTTTTTAGAGTTTAAATTGCCTTTGGGCAGTCCTTTGTCTATCCTATAAACATTCTTTTTTTTCCCCACAAACCTTAGCTGCTCAGTTTCAACAAAGAATCTCATTAAACCCCAGACTTTCTCTTCATGACTCAAAAATAAACATTTATTATGTTAAATGAACCAAATGCAAACATATTGCTTTTAAAAGATATCTCTGCCATTCCTTGGTCCATCTAAGTGAATATCATGAAATCTATACCAAAGCCATCTAACATGAGACATCTTGAGAGTTCAAAATTAAGAGTCAGACAGGTAGTATCCAAAGCAGAACCAGATTTCTCCACTCAAAAAGAGTTCTATTTGTCTGCCTCACAACTAAATAAAGCATCCTGTTGCTTTGCAAACCTTCCATTGTCTAGTTCAATTCTGTGGCAGAGAGGGAAATAATGGAGTGATTTGGAAGCATCTGACATGGTTAAGACATTTGTCATGATAGTCCATTACTGGGACATGGTGTATGTCACCTCAAAAGGAGCTATTGCTCCATGTTTTCTTATAGCTCTTGCCACTATACTGGGCACTCCAATCTGTTTTGTTGCCTTTTGATTACTGAGCAGGATCTGTGTATACTTTTATGTTTCCAGCCAAGAGATTTAGGTGATCTACTCCTTGCCATGAGGGCACATTTCCAGTTCTCTGGATTCTCCTTCTGACGGGGAGGGCAGTTGTGGAACATCTTTTTAGTGGTAACAGCTTATTTACCAGGTCAGGCTTGTTACTTGGCGCTCCAAGAGATGATTTTAAAGGTAGTAACTGAGATACAAGGCCAGTATCTAAAGTAAAAAGCAAATGGGAAATATTCTTCACACCGTCATTAATATCATCTGCTAAATAAGTAAGGATTAAAAATGTTACCTGGAAAATTCACTATAGATATGGTAGGCATTTCATGTTTAGTGAAATTATTTTTCATAATTCTACAACTTTTGGTTAATGTTATCTTGTTAACTTAAAAAAGCCTTTTGATATTCCTACATAACTTTTTCTTTTTGCCTGTCTATAATTTATTTTCTTATATGCTATTATAGCAGTGTGTTTTTACATTAAATATAGATTTAGAAGCTCTTTTCCCCATAAAATGCACAGTTTCTGTTGGATATCACAGGTACTTTTCTCCTTTTTTCACAAATTTTGAGACCACAGAAACAATTATATTTTAAAAACATTTTATTCACAAAAAAATAATTTTATGTTCCGTCTTTCAGAGTTTTAAAAACAAATCACTCACAATTACTTACCTTTGATATCAGACTTTTATAAGAATGATACCCTTGCTTCTTCAGAGGGGCTTCTTCCTCAGGACTCAAAGTAACCACTGGTCCCTCATTCAAGATGTTATGTGTGGGAATATGCAGGTTTATTTGATTCAGGCCTATGGGCCATTTGTCTCTTCAAAATCCATTCTCTGCCTTCTTGCTTTGTTTTTTAATTTTGTTTAATATTTATTTATTTTTGAGAGAGAGAGAGAGACAGAGCATGAGTGGGGAAAGGGCAGAGAGTGAGAGGGAGACACAGAATCCAAAGCAGGGTCCAGGCTCTGAACTGTCAGCACAGAGCCTGACGCTGGGCTCAGACTCAAGAACTGTGAGATCATGACCTGAGCCAAGTGAGATGCTCACCAACTGAGCCACCCAGGTACCCCATTCTCTGCCTTCTATCCCTTTAAGGGCAACCATGGCCCAGCCCACCTAGCCTTTTTCTAATGTTAACATTACCATCTTACATAACCATTGTGCAATTTTTAAAACTATTAAATTAGCATTGGTACAATACTACTAACTGAACTACAGCCTTGATTCAGCTTTCTTCAGTTTTTCCATTAACGACTCTGTTCCAGGATCCTGCACTGCATTTACTTGTAATGTCTCCTACAACCGCTGACTTTTTACAGTCTTTCCTAGTCTTTCACGGCCTTGACACTTTTTTTTAAATGTTTAATTATTTTTGAGAGCGTGAGAGAAAGAGACAGAGCTTGAACAGGGGAGAGGCAGACACAGAATCCAAAGGGAGGGAGACAAAGAATCCAAAGCAACCTCCAGCCTCTGAGCTGTCAGCTCAGAGCCCAATGTGGGTCTTGAACTCCCTAATGAGATCATGGCCTGAGTGGAAGTCAGACACTTAACTAACTGAGCCACCCAGGTGTCCCTCATGACCTTGATCAGGTATTTTGTAGAATGTTTCTGGATTTGTTTGATCCTTTCTTAGGAATAGATGGAGATTGTGGATTGGGGTAAGATTCACAAAGAGGTGACGTACCCTTGCCACATCCTATCAGGGAGCATGTGATATCAGCATGACTTATTCCTGGTGATGGTGACCTCCTTTACTTGTTAGGGTGATGTTTCTCAGGTTTCTCCATTCTAAACTATGCTTCCCTTTTCACATTCTATTCATTAGAAGGGAGTCACTACATCTAGCCCAATACATTCAAGAGGAGGAGAATTAAGCTCCATTTCTTAGAGAACAGAGTTTCCAATAATTGGTAGTCATATGTCAAAACCATACCGTATAATTTAAAGTAAAATTGATACAACAAACTGGGTCCCACGACTTGCCCAAGATCACACAGAAACTGCATTGTAAGTTTAGGACGAGGATCCAGTAGCCTTATTTCCTGAATCAAATATTTCTTTCTTTTATTTTTAATAAAGGCAATTGTGAGTGTTCCATGAAAAATATGGGGCAAGCATTTCCTACAACACAATTATTACTGGGCTACAGGGTACTTACGTACCCTTGGGAAGTACACCCAGAGTTGTACTTCTAAAGATGAGGTCCTAGGTTTCACCACTTAGTGGCTGTGCCTCTTCTCCATGTACAAGTTGAAGTCCTCTCAATCTTAACCGCAGATTCCTATCCCATAGATTTCTCCTCCACCTGATTTTTCCCTGCCTCACCCATACCCCCTGCTGAGTGCTGAAGGTTCCTGAAACAGCCAGGGGACGGAGGACATTTCTGCCAAGAGAGCAAGGTAGGAGATGGAGGTCTGGAGGCAGAGTAGGTGTGAGTGAGAATGGACACCAGTTTCCAAGTTCTGGCATGCTTTGTTTACTGCTGTACTCCAACTTAAACTGTAGTGCCAGACAAAAATAAGTATTTACTGAATGGATATAAGGGCAGAAAGATAAGATAAGGAAAGAAGAAAGTTGAGTAAAGGAAGTGAGAATACAGGCTCTATGCTGACAGCTCAGAGCCTGGAGCCTGCTTCAGATTCTGTGTCTCCTTCTCTCTCTGACCCTCCCCCCTTCATGCTCTGTTTCTCTCTGTCTCAATCATAAATAAACATCAAAACGTTAAAAAAAAAAAAAAAAAAAGGGAAGTGAGAATAATTTGGTTGAGGTGCCCAACTTTGCCTCCTGTCTTAGATACATCTTATCCCATCTTACACCAGACGACCAGAGCAGGCCTATTTTTGGTGGGAGCCTTCTGAAACGTGTGTCATCAGCACCACTAGAAGTAATGTCAGGCATTATACTTAATCCTCTCAGTGCCACTATGCAGGAGGTATGTATTATTTATCGTCCCCTTTCACAGATGAAGCTCAGAGAGGTTAAACAACTTGCCTGAAGTCACCAAGTGAGTCCTAGATCCAGGATTGGAAACCAGACCTCTCTGACTCCAGTGCTGTCTGGAGCAAAGTCTTTTATTCTTCAGGAAGACTGGTTAAAACACAAATTTTCAGGAAGTATAAGAAGAAAGATTAGAGTGAATATAAGGAAGATATCAGATACTTTGTTGTCTATATAGGAGGAGAAGGGGGAAGGAAGGAAGAGGGAAAAAAAGAAAATAAAAGAACGACAAGCAAGCAGTCTTAAAGCTAGAAGCATTGGAGTTTGGGGACAAGAGACTATCTGGAAGAACAGAGAGGACAGGATAGATTTACTGAAAGCAAACTTGGTCCACTTGCTCACGTCAGGGCTTCTGCTTTTCAGAGTAACAGCAGCTCCCATTAATTGAGCATTTATTATGCAAATGATTTATTTTTCAGATAATCTCATTATCCCACTTAATCCTCTTGCCAGTACTCTGAAACATCGATACAATTACTATAGATAAGAAAACAGTCTTGCTGGTGTGCCTGGGTGTCTCAGTTGGTTAAGCATCTGACTTAATTTCAGTTCAGGTCATGATCTCGCAGTTTGTGAGTTTGAGTCCCACATCAAGCTCTGCACTAACAGTGTGGAACCTGCTTGGGATTCTCTCTCTTTCTCTTTGCCCCCTCCCCACTCTCTCTCTCTCTCTCTCTCAAAATAAACTCTTTAAAAAGCTATTTTTTAAAAAAGAAAAGAAAATAGACTTGCCACAGTTAAAGTCACAAAGAGAGTGGCAGGCCAGGGTTTGAACACAGATCTTCTGATCTCAGGGCCCCAGCTCCAAATCCAAGTGGACCTCCCTTCTTTCTAGGGATACATGAAGCTATGAGCCTCCCCAAAGGCATAGTAGTTACAGCAAACTAACTGTCCATCTCTGTCCTCCACGAGGGGATACCTACGACACCCGTATCACCCTTCAATAAAGCGGGAGAAAAACTTAATAGATGATAAACACACAGATCCTCTTTCAACATCAGAATTTCAACTTGAGAAATGGATAGATTCCCAATTACTGTCATTTTAGTCTTCCACTCATTTTTTAAAATTCAAGTCAGTTAACATACAATGTAGTTTTGACTCCAGAAATAGAACCCAGTGCTTCATCTCTTATATCTGACACCCAGTGCTCCTCCCCAAAAGTACTCTCCTTCATGCTGATCATCCCCATGCAATACACTCATTTTTATTTCTCAGAAGCCCTGAAAATGCCTGATTTACCATAGAATTCTCAGACCTGAGTGCGTAGATGTTTATAACCATGAAAACTCTGCCATCTTGGCTTCAATCAGAAACTGCTGTCTCTGATATATAGAATAATAAGTTTCAGGAGTTTTGTGAATAAGCTCACTTTGACAATGGCATTAATATCCTTTCCTCGCTGTCTAAGCTTAACTGTCATTGAGGTAACAACCCCCATGAAATTTCCATGGTCTATAATTATAGTTATAAATCTTATGTGTCCTGCTGATGCTATCGGCCAAACATTAGGAGACACTTTTTTTTTTTTTTTTAAATAGCAGGGTTGTTGTATTTTGTGGGTTTTGTCTTTGTTTTTTGTTTATTTGAATTATAAAATATTCCTCTTAACATTCAAACACTATAGAAGTGTTTAAAATAAAATGAACCACCTTCTTCTCTCCCATATTCCCCCACTTAACTCTTATGATTACCATAGCTTAACTCCTTTCATATTTTTTCTTTGAGACACACACACACACACACACACACACACACATAGGTTTTCAAGACAAAAAGAGCATAGCTATGCATATTATTCAGTAATATGCTTTTCTTACTTAATAAGACATTCTGAACAGCTTTCCAAACTAACACATTCAGATCTATCTTACTCTTTTTCAGAGCTGCACAGAATTTCACAATATATATGTAACATATATAGTAATAAATAATAATTATCAGTCTTCTATTGATAGACCTTCAGGATGTTTCTTTTGTTGTTGCTGTTATTAAAGCAATGCTACAATGCACATACTAGTATATAAATTTAATGTACTGACAGATGAGTTCCTAGAAATGAAATTTCTGGAGTCAGAACTCCTAACTTTAACTGATATATCCTACCAGATGAAGAATGGCATTTTGTTGTTTGCATGGATAGATCAGAGAGTATGTACATTTAAAATTTCATTAATATTGTTATATTACTTTCCCAAAAGGATCAGAGTTGCAGACAACAGACACTTCTTCAGTTTAAGTAAAAAAGATTTATTAAAAGCCGTTAGGTAGCTCCGGATGCTTCAGGAGGGTAAATGAACCAGGGAGAGCCACAGCTAGGCACAACAGCTCTGGGAGCAATACCCAACCATATGGCTGTACTATTGTAGTGAAAACACCATCACTACCTCTTAACAGCTTGGCCCTGATCACCCTCGGGACTGGATGCCAAGTCAGCCACAGATTTCCAGAAAACTACCATGCTATCAAATACTGAGAGAAGTGTATTAAAGTTTTCCCTTGTGATTATGATTCTTACTAAGTTCTTGCATTTCAAGAAATTTAACCTTATATAAAAAAAAAAAAAAAAAAAAGAGGGGCGCCTGGGTGGCTTAGTCGGTTAAGCGTCCGACTTTCCGACTTTCGCTTAGGTCATGATCTCGCGGTTCGTGGGTTCGAGCCCCGCGTCGGGCTCTGTGCTGACTGCCAGCTCAGAGCCTGGAGCCTGTTTCAGAGTCTGTGCCTCCCTCTCTCTCTGACCCTCCCCTGCTCACGCTGTTTCTCTCTCCTAGAAATAAATAAAACAAAAAAAAAAAAAAAAAAAGAAATTTAACCTTATATAATTTGAGGCTATTTTAGTTGCCATATAATGGTTCTATTGTTATTGTTCTTGGTAGCTTTTATCTTTTATGATAAAACATTCTTAAATTTCATTTTTAATATTAGTTTTACTTCTGTTGCTTGTTTTTAGTCTGCATATACTGCTTTTTTTAGTTCTAATATAAAATGTAGGCCCATCCCTTCCTTTTCATCGTTTTCTTCTCTCATTCTGTTGGTTTTTTCCTTTGATCAAGGAGTTAAACTACTCATTTTTATTGTTACTATTCTATATTTTATCTTGCTTCTTTCATGTTATTTTATGAGTACTTTTACTTCTACTTTTATATTTTCACTTTTTCCTTTTCATATTCAGATGCATTGTGATCTTTAAATATCTTATTTATCATAAATAATGTATAAGTTTACTACTGTATTCCCCTCTTACCAGTGATTTCTCCCTATTTTCATAGTTGTTTAAATCTGTTTCCATATTGAGATACCAAAATTAAAAAACTAAATCCTCCACCAAATGTTTCACTATCCTGTCTACACCTTCCTTCATCTGCTTCCAAATTCAACAATTTTGTAAATATATTACTTATTTCTCCCTCCCTGCTCCTACTCTCCTCCCCAACTCGTGCATTAGTTAATAATCTAGAGTTGCAGTTTCAGGATGCTATTAAATGTTCCTTTAACATGTGGTCTGACTGTTAGTTTTTTTCTCTATAGAGCCAACTTTAAATGTACAAAAATCATGGCTCACCACCATTTTTATGCTCTTTGTCTCCCACTCTTGGAGTATTTGTTGTAATTGAATTTTTATTTGCTTGCAGCAATTTCCTTGAGTAATTTCCTCAAAAAGCATACAGAGAGGTTATACTTTTGAGCTCAAAGCTGGTTTTTGGGGGGTTTTTTTGTCCTTACATTTAAATGATATATTGGACAGATATGAGATTCTTGAGTCAGAGACTTTTGCTTTAGGAACTTTGTAAATGTTGTTCCACAATACCCAGTTTCAAACATTAGGGTCTCTTTCCTTTGTAAGTATGTGTTATATTCTCTTTCTTTTTAAGGAATATGTTCTCTATCTGGAAGTCTGTGTTCTTTGTCTTTTGCCTCACAAATGCCACTGGAATGTGACTTTTTTTCATTAATCTTCCTAGGATTTAGAGTGCCCTTTCAATCTGAAAGTCCTGCTATGTGTTCACAATAGCAGAGCAGTTTTCTTGTGTCATTTCTTTGATTGTAACTTCTCTCTCTCGTTCTTGTTCTCTAAGATGCCATTATTTGTATATTGGGCTCATGAATCTCTCATCTATGGATTTTGCCATCCATGTCTCATATCTGTTTGCATATGGTTTCCATTTCTTCAAGTTTTTGCTCTCTGTTGTGAGATATTATTTCCATTTGTTTTTTCTAGAATATTAATTCAGTTCTCATCAGTGACTATTCTTATTTGGTTTCTCTATTGAATTTTTAAATTCAGGAATAATGCTCTTTTTCTTCCAGATTTTTTTTTTCTGTGATCTAATTGCATCTCCTTAAGAGTTCTCATTACTTTTTGGGGGGGGGGTTATAATGCTTGTCTGTCTTTTCCATTAGTTCTGCCTCAATAGGAGCCACCTGTTCCTTTTCTTTTTTTTCTTTTCAGCTGAGTCCCCTTTAATTGGTTGTGATATTTCTACTCATACCCACACAGGTCAGGCTGTTAGTATCTCTTGACGGTGATGAATTGACAGGTGGTAGAAGGTACAGTTGAAGATTTTGGCCTAATGTCTTGGCAGTCAAATGAACTGGAAAACCAGCATCTCTTTGCTGAGGATGAATGGCAAAGCTCTCTTTCTTAGGCCTCTTAAAGAAAGAAAGCTGTCCTTTTATAACCCCTGTAGTTTATATCCAAGGCTGCCAACATCTTTTTCATGGGGCAAGGTAAAAAACAGCAGCCTTCCTGTGGGAGGAGGGGGTGTGTCTTCCGTTGCAGATGCAGAGAAGGATCTGTTTACTGTGTAAGTAGGGCCCTCTCAGAAAAGTGAGAAATTAGTTTTGCACCAGACTCTGCTAGAAATGCAAACCTTAGACCACTTGGGGCCTCTGATATGTTGCCAGAACTTACTTGTTTTTCTCTGAGAACTCAGGGTTCATAGTCACTAGTAGGCTTCCTTGACTCCCCCATAGTAGGCTTCCTTGACTCCCCCTTGTGTTGCCACAAGGTGTTAATAGAAGTGAGAAGGACTTGTGAACAGGCTCCCAGGTCACCATGAATCCTTGCTTCTGAATTTTATGTCAACAGAGGATTACGATTTTCTTATTATTTAAATAATTTAGGAAAATGGACCATGAAAATGATTTAGAATATTGGTATAAAACAGATTATACCCATGTAAAATAGTCATGTGACAAAAATTTTAGTGTGTATTTATTTTGAGAGAGAGAGCATGAGCAGGGACTAGGCAAGGGGGTGGGGGAGAGAGAGAGGGAGGGAGGGAGAGAGAGTCTCAAGCAGGCTCCATACTGTTGGCACAGAGCCTGATGTGGGGCTGGAACTCATGAACATGAGATAATGATCTGAGCAGAAATCAAGAGTTGGACACTCAACTGCCTGAGCCACCCTGGTGCCCCAGTTACAAGAAAATCTATGTACAGATTATAAAATGTTGCACTTGCTCACTACTGAAAAAACATTTTTCCTAACAGAAACACTTTAAGAGCAATTTAGAAAGTAATTTTGAAATTAGAAATCACTTTGTTTTCTTATTTCACACTTAAAAGAAGTTTAACATTTTATCTTCTGATTCTGATTCACCCTTGACAGATATAATGGCTTGCAGATATAAGTTCTGAAGTGAGTTGTCTACCAGAAATGTGAGGTCAGTTCCCAGTGTTGTGCAGAAAGTAGGAGTGCCTGAGGTTGGCTGGTAGCTAGACAGGTACAAGTGTATCTTCACGGAGCCGTGCTGGGGAAACATCACTCAGTAAAATGATACTCTTGAAATCCTCAAAGACCTCCCTTTTGCATTTGAATTCATTTACAGATAGCCTTGGATACCAGTTACTGGACTGTCATTAATCATGTCTTCATCTGGGGGAGCGTTGCCACTTATTTCTCCATTTTATTTACAATGCACAGTAATGGCATCTTTGGCATCTTCCCAAACCAGTTTCCATTTGTTGGTAAGTGAGTCCTTCTATCTATGGGGGCTAATGTCATGCTGTCATTTATTCTTCTTTGTAATTTGTTTTCTGTGTTGGGTGGGACAAGGGATGACCAGTAATCTTTTCTCTAGAAATGGATTGAGCCAGGCATCTAAAGGTTTTCAGGCTTGAGAAGAGCTCCAAAATATTAGTTTCTGCTCTCCCTGCCAGATTTAAAATAATCACTACAATAGCTGCTTAAAGATTCCCGATGGCCTAGGTGCAATAGACTGTCCCTTTGCAAACAAGCAGCATAGCACATATTTCAAGGTTATCTGAGGGCTTGTTAAAAGGTCATGTGTAATAGAAGAGAAGGAAATGTTAGGCTCTCCCTTTTATCCCACATGATCACCAATATCACTGCCGAAGTTCACCTGTAGAACTTACCTACATTTATTTAAGAAAACAAATGAGGTATAATTTAGAGCCATCTAAAAAACTGCTGAGCCTTAGTCTATGAGTGAGTGGCACATAGAGTAGACTCTGTAGTTAGACAGCCAGGGTTCACGTGTCAGCTCTACTACTTGAATGCTGGGTGACCTTGGGCAGATTCCTTTTCTTTTCATGCCTTGATGTCTTAAATTCTGAACTGGAGATATTAATAGTTTCTATTTTCATAGGAAATGTGAGGGATACATGAGAGACTGCATATAAAATGTTAGCATGTGGCCTGGTACATAGCACTGTTTTAGTAAATGGTAACCATAATGATGGTGATGATGATGATTCAAGCAACGATGACTTGATTACTAGTTGGGAACACTGCAGAGTGATTTGAGCAGTAGATGGGTAGCAAAAGAACTCCAAAAATACCTTAACACCCTGTTCTATACTACAGGTAGTAGTATACACCTGGTCTATCTATGGTGTATACCACCATTGTATTCCACATTTCAAAATGATTCCTAGAGGGCCACTGAGCTTTATTCCACAATGAGGCTATTCGTGTACCTTCTCAGAAGTTTTGAAATCTCTAATGTGTGTAAGATAAGTTGGTAACAGTCATGTTTCCCAGTTCGTCCCAGCAAACTATGGAAAAGAGAGATGCATAGTGTCAACCGTCTTGAGCTTTATCAGGCAAGACTGAGATTTGCATCCACGAGGTGAGGAATTCAGCCTAAGGAATCCAGAAAAACAATTCTTAGAAAACTCATTTATGTAGAAAACAAAAAAAGAACAACTATAGGGTTATACATTTCCACTGATATGAAAGCATCTAAAATTATAATTCCAATTAAACGCACACATATACTTAAGAACGTTGTTCATCTTCTGCCTCACTTTAAATGTACATGGAAATCTTTAAATTGCACCACTCTTAATATGTAACATGAATACTTTGTTTACCAAAATGTTGCAACCATGTAGAAACATGACGGTTATGAATAAGAATAAGCATGTTATGAAAGACAGACATTTAACTATTTTTAGTTTTTTTCTTTTTTAATTTTCTTTCTTCCTTTTTTTTTTTTTTTTTTAAATTTTTCTCTTTTGGTTGCCAAATCTGAAAGTTCAGTGCATTGACGAGAAGACTTCTAGTCCTAGGAGAGCTTTTTAGCACACATAATGAGACTGGAATGCCTCAACTGGAGAAAGTAGTTTGTGTGAGGACCACTGTCTCTGGCTAAATGCATGCCATTCCAGGAATTAATTACTGAGCTCCAATGAGACTTCTAAAAAGTTAGATCAACATTGGGGTTTAAGAAAAAAATTTTTTTTTCCTTAGTAGCCAGCAGCAAGCAGGAGTGTGGTTTTAAAGTGAAGCTTGTTTTTCCAGCTGTGCCTGGGGGTACTGAGCTTCAAGGACCTCAAAGAGTCATTTAATTTATTGAGTCAAGTTTGTTTCTGCCCAGGCAACTGTAATCTACTGCTCTTTGGTGGGCAGATTCTATCCTTCAAAGCCAGAAATTGCAGACATATCAATCAGTAGCCAAGCCCTCATACCCCAAACACATTCAAATGAGGTTAACACTTTAGCTTTGAGAGAGGGGACCTGGATAATTAGAGGTACTGTGGCAAATCCCTAGAAAACCAACAGAAACAGATGTTTACTTTGGCGATATAAGTAGGGTTAACATGTTCCTGTAGAATTTGCCTGCTTAACTGACCCTTATTGCTTTCTTTAAACAAACTCCCCAGTATATGAGGGGTGAGTATAAAGTAAGGAAACTGGCTTCAGGCTTGGTAGTGAGTTTCACCACAGGATTGCACAGGAATGCTGGATGGCTGTATCAGCAGCCTTCCAGGGAGAGGAACGCTCCTTTCACAAACCCAACGGCATCTCTGATCTCCTTGGAATCTTGAGTTGCTCATAACCCAGCAAATATCAGAGAGATCAGCAAGTCCCTTTGAGGCAGGTTTTTTAAAGTTGCTGCCTGAATTGTAAAGGCAGTTGATAAAGCTCTCCTTTTACAGCGCAGCCAGTCACCAAGACTGTTGAGATTTTACCTGCATCCCGGACATGTATAGTTTCGATATGATAGTTTTATTCAGGAGTCTCTAAGAGCAAATGCGCCTTCTTTTACAAATAATGGCTGCTTTGGAGTAAGGGATCTTGAGGCTGGTTGAGAGAATTCTACTTCATGAGTGAGCTGGACTGAGGCTGGATCAGAGAATACTCAGCCCTGATTGGCTGTCTCCTAGTGACCAGGCGATGAAGCAGTTCCCACTGGTGGTGATCCTACCATTCTTGCCTTCTCATCACCTCTGAGCATATACTATATACTGGAGAGGACACGTAGTGGTCCTCTCTAGGTAGTCCAAACCTCACCATTTCAAAAAAGGCCTTATGGCAACAGGCAAAGAGCCTACTAATTCAGTAATTCAGTCCTGTTTATAACGACAGTGTCTATTTTTTATTCTTAATAATAGGAAATGCACGACATTCTTTGACCCAGAAGTGCATCTGGCTTGTTATTCTCTTAACGACGGTGACTTCTGTTATGCCTGTGGTGATATTCAGATTTTTGAAGGTGAATTTATGTCCAACCCTGAGTGACCAGGTATGTTGCAGTGCTGATGAGCATTTGGAGGGCTCGTTCTTGCCCCTCGGAATCATGTCCTTCTCTGCCTGATTGGAAGCCCAGGAAAGGGATAATGAACTTCCCACTGGAAACACCCATAGGTATATGTCATCACATCACAGTACATGGAACTGCCCACATCTGAATTGATCAGCTTTGTGAGTGCCAATGAAGATAAATGTCTAGACTAAACATGAGTTGAAAAGTGGTCTAAGGCAAAGGTAAACTATAGGGAAAGTTACTGACATGGGGGCAAGGAAAGAATACAGTAAAAGAGAAACAAGCAAGGCATCAGGTGAAGGGACTATAAAGTTTTGTAAAAATATGGTAGCAGATTTGGGAACATGGGGGAGATCTTTCCTTCTGAACAGATTAAGAAATGGAACAGCAATATGATGACTGGATTGGAAAATATAAAGTTGAAAGCATAACAGATTATGGAAATTCTTAAACTAAGGGATTAACAGAACGTATTTCAATGCTTCATGAGAAGAGTAGTATAAACAAGACTATGTCAAGTTAGGTCAGGACCCAGATAAAAAGAGAAAAGGAGAAAGAAAGGGGAGACACCCTTTTGTAGTTGCATCACAAGGAGGAGGCAAACCTTGTGGAGTGAGCGACCAGGCCAATGATTCTAAGAGGAACTGAGGGAGAACTTTCCTTACCAGCATTTCCTCCACATTCTGGGGCCAAAGCATGGGAAGATGCTCTCTGAAATGATTCACAGATTCCCCTGTGAAGTCTGTCCTTTCCCTTTGGTTCTGTGAGCTCATTTTGATGAGCTAAAAATGATGGATGAGCTAAAGGAAGGAAGATGATGCTCATTTCTTCCAGTATGTAGTCAGATCATGATTTTCTGCTTTTAATGGCTTTATCCTGACATGAAAGTCAAACTCCAAGAGATCAGTCAAATCAGAGAACAAGGAGGCTTGCACCAAACCTTGGATCTTTTTCTCCTCAACTTTACAGGGAAATCAAAGAAATGTTGGAAACCTACCCAAATGATATTGAGCTCTTCTAAAGGCTGCAAAAAAAATCTAAAAACAATCAAAATCCTGAAAATCTCATGATCTACTGACCTACCACAAGGGTTGGAAATTTCGGACTCTCATTTTGTAAATTTTCTCTTAGTCCAGTTACTAACGACTATTGGATCTTGAGAATCTCAAAGAGAAAGGGGGAAAGGCCTGTTGCGGGGGACTGGGATTGTAGGTTGTTATTCTGATTGTGTTTGGATACTGCAAGTTAGAAAATCCTTCTGTATAAAAGTATGTTCCTATTCATATAAGATGGACCTATAAGATGGAGACAGTAATGAAATTTGTCTTAACACTTCTTGCTTGCTTAATAGTCTCTTGGTAGGAGTAAAAATTGACCAGTGCCCAGTACAGTCTTTTGGGTGGAAAATTTGTTGTTTTTTTTGGTGAAACACTTCTTTTTGCAATGAAGGTGAGTATTTTGTTATTGTTGATGTTTCTCGTGAAAAGACTTTCTCTTCATAAAGTGGTCTAGGGCCCAGAGTCTGTCATTTGGATCCATCATCTCACTCTGGGTCTCCTTCCTCTCCAGATCCGTCAGAGGCAAAAAGCTCAAAAGAAGGCAAGGCCCTCACGTAGCCAGAGGCCTCAGACTCGCAGGTCAAGCTCAAGAAGATCTGGATATGCTTTTGCTCACCAAGAGGGCTATGGAGAGCTTATCACATCTGGAAAAAATATGCGAGCTAAAAATCCACCCCCAACACCAGGGCTGGAAAAGACACTGCATAATAGCACTAGCTGGATTGAAAATTTATGTAAGAAAACCACAGACACAGTGAGCAGCTTTAGCCTGGATAAAACAATGAAACTGTGAGTCAAGATGAATTTGAACCACATAGTTACTTTTCACTTTAGCCCAAGCTGATATTCAGCTGGCTCCAGAGTGTGGATCAGGGGCTGACGTGGGCCGATTGCCTCAATTCTAATCTCTGGCAGACAACCGCCAGTGCCCACCAAATAGGGGTGCACTCTGTGGGAAACCAGGCCAGACGGTCACTGTCTAATTTGTGATTTGCTGGTCAAAGGCTTCACAATACCAACAGAAGTGTTTATCAACCCAGATACCAACTGAACAGAACTTTAGAATCTTATTACTGGAGAACAACTTGTAACTCTGCATGTACACTGAATGGGTCTTCAAGTGTATAGAAGAGTGCATTCAAAAGGTATACATACATCTCACCTGTGAAAACATGCTTGTTGACAGATAAGCACATGTAAGTGAGATCAGTCTTTCCCAAGATACACTTTTAAAATGTACAATGTATACTATGGTGCTATCAGATTAAGAGCAGTGTGTGACTCTCTAGTCTTGATATCTACATACTGTGTGTGTTCAGCCAGGACAACACATCACCTTCATGCCTGAAGAATAGCAAAACATGTTGGTATTTCTCATTTGTTTGTTTTTTGTTTTGTTTTTTTTTTTACCTGTCTGAATACAGAGTAGATTGGAGCATCTTTACAGTGGGATAAACTGGGAATTTGGTCAAATGTATTCACAAAGCTCTCAGGGACATGTTCATGAAATGTCCAAGGGAGGCTCTCTAGTAAGTATTTCAGACACTTTTTAATGACTTTTATACCAACCTCAAGTAGTAATTTGTTCTGCATCATACAGAACCATTAATGAAACCAGCATAGCATTAGAATTTCACACTTTAATGATAATATTCCAAATAGTGTGTGGGCAAATACTTTCTTAACATTTCCAATTTTTAAAAGTTCGTATTTGAAACCAAACAAATTAGTAATCATTCTCTTCCATTACTATTTAAATACTCAGGTTTAGGTCATTCAGAGTTAGTCGCTTTTGATATTCAGCTATTAAGTTTATAATTCAAAGATATATGTAAAGTTAGTTTCACATATATGGAGATGATCCAGTCCAAATTTTGAATCTACATGTGAGTCACCACTGTAATTCCCATAAAAGAATTCGGGCATGTTTGTATTCAGACCCCAGCTCCATTACTGCTTACCTCTATAACCTTGGGCAGGTAATGTGCCTTCTCTGAGACTCACTTTCTTCCTCTGTAAATGAGGATATACTACCTACCTCATGTGGTTGTTTGAGGATTACCAAAGCACAAATTCTTAAATCATTGAAAACATAATTTTCATATGAATAGGCTTCCACTTACCCCATCAGAATAACAGCAATTTGAAGAGAATGTGAAATTGGAATTTAATCAGTATGAAAAGCCTTGATGAAATGAGATTGCAAAGTAAGATATAAAGTTATTGTGCTACAGAGAAATAGACTGTCACCCTGGAGGTAAATTTCTCTGTCAGAAAGTAGAAATAAAACATCATCATGCTTTATCAATTTTCTACAAGTCCATCTCCAAGTTTACGAGGTCCCTAAACTGGTCTTTGTTGAATTATTACGCAAAGTTATCTTTCCCACGAGAGCCAGATGGCCCTTGGCTGGGTTTGATGGATAATGGACTAGCATGATACTAACAGATGACACAATCTTTTTTCCTTTTTGGGGTTTTTTTTTTGTGTGTGTGGGGGGTCATACTTTCCTAGTCCAGGGTAATTTTTCCTAAGTGATAAAATAAGATAATGTGTAAAAGACCCTAATCCAGTGTTTTGATCATAGTAAATGATAAATCATCGTAAATCGTAAAAATGATTTATTTGATCATAGTAGATACTCATAGATAGTCCCTTTTCCCCACACCCCTGCATGGATTTACCCAGATACTGGTTTTCAATGTCGAACCTGTCATTAGTTTCACTGGGTTTGCTCACTTTTTGTAACATTTTTGAAAGATTTGAAAATCTTCAGTAAATGTTTTGGCACTATTGGTGTTTGATGTTGTGTGTCTTCTTTATTGTGAACTCACCAGGGAGAGGTTTTGTCACATTGGTTAACTGAGTTTTTTCTCCTTCTCCTTTACATGCCTGGGGAAAATGTATACCATTCTTAGGATCAGAGTCAAGAATCAAATGAACTGATTGGACCTTTGTACAAGGAATGGGAAAGATTAGGAATGATTCAAGTTTGCAAATTCAGTTCAAATTAAATAAGGCTGTTTTAAAACAGATAATGTGGATGATTGTGAGAGAAACACATTATCATCTCCCTTTGCCCCATGAGACCGGAATAAACTGCCACACCCATTGCGAGATCATGAGGATTCCTAGTGCCAGGGATTATTTTGAACCTGAAGATAAAGAGCCTGAGGGGTGGGTGCTGATGGTGGTGCTCTGGAGAATAATAAAACTTTAATTTTACATAAATGTTATCAGATTACTTGGGGGGAAAAACACCCTTTTTTCTAGATTTAGGACTGCAGGTGGTAACCTTGTGTTTTAAATTCTCAACCCTGAATTTTGAGCTGTTTTAGGCCACCACAAATTGTACTTCCTTGACTTAGATCTGCTATCTTTGTCTATTTCCTATACCTACAGGCATACATACCTATGAAGGAAAGAGAGAGGGTTGAAGAAAACAAGAGCCATAAAGCAAGAAAGGAAAAAAAAAAAAAGTGAAAAGAAGAAAGGAGGAAGGGAGAAAAGAGTTTCCAGGTGATAGGACTTTCAGAAAAATTAATTCCTCAAGGAAAAAATAAATTGTAATTGAGGAGTAAATACTAAAACCTCCTTCATAGTTGGTGTCAGACCAAGAAAATTTTATTTGACAGGGGGCCAGGAACTCTCGTTTCTCCTCACAGTAATGCTGATTTGTATGAGGCAGGGCATGCCGCCTGACTTCACCAGGCCTTAGTGTCCAAATCCGTGGAGAAACTGGGCAGTCTGGTCACAACGACCCTTTCTTATTCACCCACTCTGTGAGCTGTTCTTGCCAATATTGGCCACGGTATATTTGCAGTTGTTTTTGATTGGAAAGAAAGAGAGAGACTGAAAGAAAGGGGGGTGGAGGGGAGAGACAGATTAAGCTGGATACTCTCTTAAGTGCAAAGCTTGGGTGGTGTACTGGTTTGTGTTTCTCTAGAACAATCCCTGGTGCCTTGCTGTCTCGAGATTTCTCTCATGTTACCACAGAGGTGCTAAACCCTATGGTCATGTTTTGCGTAGGTCAATTGAACACACCAGTTTCTTGCTAATAATTCACTGAGATCTTATACCCACTCTCTCTTCCCCCTCTGCCACTTTAAATATCAAAGGTATACAGATACAAGGTAAAATACTAATGCCCAGTAAGAAGAGGCTATTTGTAAGTCCTTTCTACCTGGTCTCTGGGCTTAAAGGGGATTCTTTGGGCCTTTGCTTCCTTAGGATTCAAGGCAAAACAACAGAGCTTGAGTAATTTCCTTCATAGTTACATAGAGCTTTTCACTTTATGTAGCAGTCTCTGTATTTAAACAAATTGGATTCTCTGAGTCTTTACAACCCTGTAAGGTGGTCAGGATGTTCGTGGTTCTTGGGGGGGGGGTTGTTTTTTTCCCCTTATTATTTTAATTGCAGTATAGTTAACATTCAGTAATATATTAGTTTAAGGCGTACAATAGAGTGATTCAACAATTCGATGCATAACTCATTGCTCCTAATGATAAGTGTATTCTTATCCCCTTTATCTATTTCACCCACCCCCCTCCCGTTAACCATCAGATTGTTCTCTATAGTTTTTTCATTTGTCTTTTTTCCCCTTTGCTACTTGTTTTCTTAATTCCACATATAAGTGAAATCATGGTATTTGTCTTTCTCTGACTTATTTCACTTAGCATTATACTCTCTAGCTCCATCCATGTTGTTGCAAATGGCAAGATTTCATTTATTCCTCTGTGTGTGTGTGTGTGTGTGTGTGTGTGTACACACACAAACACACTGCACATCTTCTTTATCCATTCACGTACTAATGGACACTTGGGCTGCTTCTGTAATTTGGCTATTGTAAATAATGTTGGTATAAACACAGGAGTGCATGTATCCCTTTCAATTAGTGTTTTTGTATTTTTCAGGTAAATACCCAAATAGTGAAATTATTGATTGTAGGGTAGTTCTTTAGTTCTTTTTTTTTTAACTTTTTGAAGAACCTCCATACTTTTTTCCACAGTGGCTGCACCAGTTTGCCTTCCCGTAAACACCGAACAAGGGTTCCTTTTTCTCCACATCCTTGCCAACACTTGTTTCTTGTGTTTTTGATTTTAGCCAATTTGACAGTGTGAGAAAATATCTCATTGTAGTTTTGATTTGCATTTCCCAGAGGGTGAGTGATGCTGAGCATCTTTTCATGTTTCTGTTAGCCATCTGTATGTCTTCTTTGGAGAAATCTGTTCCTGTCTTCTGCTCATTTTTAATTGGATTATTTGTTTTTTGGGTGTTGAGTTGTATAAGCTCTTGATATATTTTGGATACTAACCCTTTATCCCATATGCCATTTGCAGATATCTTCTGCCATTCAGTAGGCGGTCTTTTAGTTTTGTTGGTTGTTTCCTTCATTGTGCAGAAGCTTTTTATTTTGATGTAGTTCCAATAATTTATTTTTGCTTTTGTTTCTCTTGCTTCAGTAGATCTAAAAAATACTGCTGCCGGTGATATCTGAGAAATTATTGCCTGTGCTCCTTCAAGGATTTTTATGGTTTTGGGGCTCACATTTAGGTCTTGGATCCATTTTGAGTTTATTTTTGTGTATGGTGTAAGAAAGTGGTCCAGTCTCATACTTTTGCATTTAGCTGTCCTGTTTTCTCAGCACTATTTGTTGAACAGACTTTAGTTCCTCCATTGCAAAATCTTGCCTCCTTTCTCAGTTAAGTGACCATATAATCGTGGGTTTATTTCTGGGCTCTCTATTCTGTTCCATCAATCAATGTGTTTATTTTTGTGTCAGTACCATACTGTTTTGATTCCTACAGCTTTGTATTAGATTTTGAAATCTGGGATTGTGGTATTTCCCACTTTGTTTTTCTTTGTCAAGATTACTTTGCCTATTTCGGGCCTTTTGTGGTTCCATACAAATTTTAAGATTGTTTGTTCTAACTCTGTGAAAAATGCAATTGGTATTTTGTTAGTGGTTATATAATATCTGTAGATGGCTTTGGGTGGTATGGGCATTTTAACAACATTCTTGAAATTCATAAACAGAATGTCTTTCCATTTCTTCGAGTTTTCTTCAAAAATTTTCATCAGTGTTTTATAGTTTTCAGAGTACAACTATTTCACCTTTTTGGATAAGTTTATTCCTGGGTATTGTATTATTTTTGGTGCAATTAAAAATGGGACTGTTTTCTTAATTTCTTTCTGTTGCATCATTTTTAGCATATACCAGTGCAATTCTGTACATTGATTTTGTATTCTTTGAGCTGACTGAATTCATTTATCATTTCTAGTTGTTATTTGGTGGAACCTTTAGGGTTTTCTGTATTTAGTATCATGTTATCTGCAAATAGTGAAAGTTTTACTTCCCCCTTACCAATCTGGATGCATTTTATTTCCTTTTATTGTCAGATTGCTGTGGATAGGATGTGTAATACTATGTTGAATAAACGTGGTGAGAGTGGACATCCTTGTCTTGCTCCTGACCTTAGGGGCAAAGCTCTCAGTTTTTCACAATTGAGTATGGTGTTAACTGTGAATTTTTCATAGACGCCCTTTATTATGTTGAGGTATGTTCCCTGTAAACCTATTTTGTAGAGGGATTTTATCATGAATGCATGTTGTACTTTGTCAGATGCTTCTTCTGTATCTATTAAAATGGTTATATGGTGTTTATCCTTTCCCTTATTGATGCATCATACTGATTGATTTGTCAGTACTGAACCACACTTGCATCCCAAGAATAAATCCCACTTGATCATGGTGAACGATCTTTTTAATGTATTGTTGGATTAGGTTTGCTCATATTTTGTTGAGGATTTTTGCATCTATGTTCAACGGAAATACTGGCCTGTAGTTCCCTTTTTTTCTGGTGTCCTTATCTGGTTTTAGTATCAGGATAATGCTGGCCTCATAGAATAAATGTAGAAGCTTGCTTTACTGTCCCACTTTTTGGAATAGTTTGAAAAGATTAGGTATTAATGCTTCTTTAAATGTTTGGTAGAATTCACCTGTGAAGGTGTCTGGTCCTGACTTTCATTTTCTGGGAGTTTTTTGATTACTGATTGAATTTCATTACTGGTAATCAATCTGTTCCATTTTTCTATTTCTTCCTGATTCCTTTTGGGAGGTTGTATGTTTCTAGTACTTATCCATTTCCTCTAGGTCGCTTAATTTGTTGGCATATAATTTTTCATAATCTCTTATGATCCTTACTATTTCTGTGGTGTCAGTTGTATTTCTCCCCTTTCACTTCCAGTTTTGTTTAAGTTCTGCCCCCTATCCTTCTTTGAGTCTGGTGAAAGGCTTATCAATTCTGTCAATCTTTTCAAAGAAACCACCTCCTGCTTTCACTTACATATTGTTTTGTTGTTTTTTTCTTTTTTATTGTTTTACAAATAATTTATTGTCAAATTGGTTTCCATATAACACCCAGTGCTCATCCCCACAAGTGCCCTCCTCCATGCCCATCTCCCCACTCCCCCACACATCCATCAGTCCTCAGTTTGTTTCTCAGCATTCAAGAGTCTCTCATGGTTTGCCTCTCTCCCTTTCCCCCACGTTTCCTGAGGAACCTCCACACTGTTTTCCAGAGGAGCTGCACCAGTTTACATTCCCACCAACAGTGGAGGAGGGTGCACGTTTCTCCACATCCTCGCCAGCATCTAGAGTCCTCTGATTTGCTCATTTTAGCCACTCTGAATGGCATGACGTGGTATCTCAGTGTGGTTTTGATGTGTATTTCCCTGATGAGGAGGGATGCTGAGCATTGTTTCATGTGTCTGTTGGCCATCTGGATGTCCTCTTTGGAGAAGTGTCTGTTTTGTTGTTGTTTCTATTTCACTTATTTCTGCTCTAATGTTTATTATTTCCTTCCTTCCTTCTGGTTTTGGGGGTTTTTGTTTTGTTTTGTTTTTGTTCTTCTTTGACTAGCTCTCTAAGGTATAAGATTAGGTTGGCTGAGATTTTTTCTTGCTTCTTGAAGTAGGCCTATATTGGTGCTGTAAGCTTCCCTGTGAGAACAGCTTTCGCTGCATCCCAAAGATTTTGGACCATTGTGTTTTCATTTTCATCTTTCTCCGTGTATTTTTTAATCTCCTCCTTGATTTCTTGATTGGCCCATTCTTTGCTTAATAGCATGTTATTTAGCCTCCATCTATTTGTGTTTTCCAGACTTCTTAATGTGGTTGATTTCTAGTTTCATAGTGTGTAGTCAGAAAAGATGTATGGTGTAATGTAGATATTTTTTAATTTGCTGAGACTTGTTTTGTGGCCTAATATGTGATCTATTTTGGAGAATGTTCCATGTGCACTTGAGAAGAATGTGTATTCTGCTGTTTTAAGATGGCATATTTTGAATATATCTGTTAGCTCTATCTGGTCCACTGTGTCATTCAAAGCCACTGTTTCCTGGGTGATTTTGTTTGGATGATCTATCCTCCTAAGTAGAGTGTTAAAGTCCCCTAATATTATGGTATTACTATTAATTACTTCCTTTATGTTTGTAATTAACTGCTTTATCTATTTGGGTGCCTTCATGTTAGGTGCATAAATATTTACAACTGTTATATCTTCTTGTGGATTGTTCCCTTTATGATTATATAGTGCCCTTCATCTCTTCTTACAGACTTTGTTTCAAAGTCTATTTTGTCTGATGTAAGCATTTTATACTGGCTTTCTTTTCACGTCCATTCTGCATATGTCTAGGTCTAAAATTAGTCTCTTGTAGGCAGCATATAGGTAGATCTTTATTTTTTGTCCATTCCATTACCGCAAGTCTTTTGATTAGTCCCTTTACATTCAAAGTACATCTTAATAGGTATGTACTTATTGCCATTTTGTTACTCATTGTATGGTGTTTTTTTATAGTTCTTCTTTGTTTCTTCTCTTTGTTCTCACAGTGGCTGGTTTTCTTTAGTGATATATTTGGATTCCTTTCTCTTTATTTTTTGTGTATCTATTACCAGTTTTTGATTTGTGGTTACCATTTGGTTTATAGATGGCATCTAATCCTGTAGCAGTTGATATTAGGTTGATAGTTGCTTAAGTTTCAATCCATTATTTACTCCACCCCACCCCCACGTTAGGTATATGGTGTCATGTTTTTACATCCATTTACTTTATGACTTCCTAGACTCAATTTTGTAGATATAATTAAATTTACTGCTTTTGTGTTGTCTACTTTTCTTATTCCTATTTATGATTTTTCCTTTTCATATTTTTTATAGGTCTGGTTTAGTAGTGATAAATTCCTTTAATTTCTGTTTCTGTGGGAAACCCTTTCTCCTTTTATTCTCAGTGGTAGCCTTACTGGATACAGTGTTCTTGGTTGTAGTTTTTTTCTTCAGTATTTTGAAGAGATCATTATATTCCCTTCTAGTCTTCAAAATTTCTATGGAAAAATTAGCAGAAAGCCTTATGAAGTTTCCCTTCATGTAACTGTTTTCATTTGCTGCTTTTAAAATTCTTTTTGCCATTTTAATTACTATGTGCCTTGGTCTGGACATCCTTGGATTGATGTTGTTGGCAGTTTTCTCTCCTGTTTTCTTCCTCAGATTCAAGAATTTTCATCAGTTCTTTCAAATAAGTTTTCTTTATTTTCTCTCTTCTCCTAGGATCCCTAAACTCTGGATGTTACTATGCTTGATAGTGTCGTGAGTTCCTGAAGTCTGCTTTATATTATTATTTCTTCTCTCTCTTATTCAGCTTGATTGCTTTTAATTACTCTGTCCTCCAGGTTGTGATCTGGCCTTCTGCTTCATGCAGTCTGCTGTTCATTCCATCTTGTGTATTTTTAATTCTGTTTATTGAGTTCTTTATCTCTGATTGGTCCCTGTTACATTTTCTCTTATTTAAGGGTCTCATTGAGGTCCTCTACTCTTTTCTCAAGTCTCATGAGTATCCTTATGATCATTAATTTAAATAATTCTCTACTAGGTATATTATCTCCCTTTTGCTTGAGACTCTTGCTTCTGATTTTGTACTGTCCTTTCATTTGGGACATATTCTTCTGTCTCCTCATTTTATCTGTCTGTTCTTAGGTGTTAGGAAAGTCAGCTACATCTCCTATTCTTGAAAATAGAGGCTTTATGAAGAAGAGTGCCCTGCAGTGCGGTGTCCCCTGTTCACCAGCACTGGCACTTCAGGGGTTTTCTTATATGTGTTGTGTACCTTAACATTATGGCTGAGCTACCTTTGCCTTCAATTCAGTCATCTGCCTGTTGTGGTCATGGTTTGTTCCCTGGGTTGTTATTGGGCCAACCTGGGGCTGCCTTGGCTTGAGTTGAGTCAAACAGGTGTTTGCCAAATATGCAATAGCACTGAACTACAGGGCACTTTCCCTGTGTTGTCCCCTGGGAAGCTGTCCTGGGTGGTGGGGGCCTGAAGTCAAAGAAGATACCTGCTCCTAGCCCACCCGAGCACCATAGTTGGATGGGTGTGTGTTATCTTCTCTTCTCCCCGGGGGTGGGAATCACCTTGGAGTGGTGCTGGTCTCTGCCAGGGCTGCTTGCACACTTCCAGGCTTGTGGGACTGCTTTGGATTGGCTCTACTCAAGGGCATACTGGAGGGGGAAAATCCACAGGAGAATGCCAGGATGGAGCATGCACTATTAGCAAGGTTTGTGCAAGTCAGCTGGGGGAGGGACCTGCAGACAAGGCCAGGACTGAGGCAGCACGTCTGCAGGCTCCTATCAGGGTAGGGCATGCTGCTGGCAAGTGGGTGTGGGTGCAGCCTTGGTTTCTGCAGTTGTCTAAGCTGGGGAGCAGGGGACGTAAATGGTGCTTATCAGCTCCTTTGTTCCTGAAGAAGTCTCCCAAAGATCCCTGTGCCGTAACTATTCTCCTTCCCTGTTTCCCAGTCATTTTTCAAACTGTTGCTTCTCTGTTGTATCTCCACAGGGCTGTTGGTTGTGCTCTCTCTTTCAGGTTGCAGACTCACTTTCCTCTTGCTCTCCAGGCTCTTCCAGAGCTGAGTCTGCTGCTTTTTTAAAGGTTTGAGTGTTAAGCCCCATTGATTATAAGAACTTGTGAAATTTGGCTCCTCTGGTTTTCAAGGCCAAATGCTATGGGGATTTACCTGTCTGTGTGGGTTCCTGGTGCGCCTGATGTGAGGGTCTTTTTCTTTCCTTTTACTGTGCCCACAGGGTCCTTCCCTCCCACAGTTAGTCTTGTGGGTCAGTTTCACTCCTGACTGCATCTCCACCCTTCCTACCCTCTTCTATGTGTTCTCTTCTCTACATTTATCTGTGGAGCTTCTTGTTCTGCTAGCATGTAGGTTGTTCTCTGGGCTATTTACACTGCTGTGGGTGTTATCTAGTCATATCCATGGGACAAGGTGAGCTTAGAATCCTCCTACTTCACCATCTTCCCTGGAAGTCCTCCAGAATGTTCATGTTAAACCCTTTTTAGGAAAAGAAAAATGATGCACAGAGAGGTTAAGTGCTTTGTCCAATATCACACAGAAAATATGAAAGCTAGAACGCACTCACATCGGCCACAATATCCATCACATCAACTATTCATTTCATACCAGGATCTCCTCATAGACATGAGATTTATAAAAAAAACAGTATGGCTTCCTTCTAAAGCAGTAATTCAATTTCTCAAGTGTACAGATTCAGGGAAGAAGAACAAATGTCAACGTTTTGAAAGGTATATTTCAGGTGTTCTCTTTTCTCTCAATGCAAGTAAGCAAGATTTCCTCCATTGCTTTCTTTCTGTTAGGTATTTCATGAAGTTATGTAGGTGTAGAGTGTAAACAAGGGAAATAATCATGATTCAAACTATTTTTAAAATTTCTAGAAAGTACCACAAATCTGAAAGGTTGTAATTATGAATTATATGGTAAGGAGTTGCACTGTTCTGTTAATGTGTGCACAGAATGCCTCAATATTGATGTTACCTAATTATGTCGGTTAAACCCTCAAAATTATTTCACATTTTAAAAATTAGATACAAAGTTTAATAGTGGAAGAAACTAGCAATAATGATGGCTTCCAGACTGTGATGGGCTTTTGTGGGTCAGGGGTCAGAAAATCATGTGGGGCCACAATTTTCCAATTTTTATATTAACATCTGGTATTAAAACTTCTGAAGTTTGCTTTACTGCGTCACATTTCATTCCTCGGTGAAAAATCATAAACTTTTGCAATTCTCTAGACTAAGCATTTCGCCGAATTGCCTGGAAGCCAGAACTAAATGACCCATGTGTTTCAAAATGTTCATTGCAAAAGATTTGGAGGCCCTGGCTGGGCTAATCTGTACATGTGGAGTTATGACTTAACCAAGAAAGGGGCCTATCTGTTCTAGAGTTTCAAAACTTCCTGGCAGATCTATTCCTGTAACTGGTGCAGAATGCAAATCAGTTTAAAGCTGCGTAAGTAAATGTCCAGAGTTCAAGAAATAATAATGAAGAGTTGGCCAGAATCTCTGGCTTTCTCAGTTCGGATTCCCGTAAGGTTTATAAGGGCAAGTTTAAATTTTTAATAAACTGCAGCCCCAGGCTTATACAGAAAAATGTTATTGAACCAGGATGCAAGGAGAAATTATGGTTAATTTAATTTAGAAATAAAGTAATGGTTAAGGAGAAATCTAGTCATTTCATTCTTGTCACAATTTTTTCTATACTCCCTGCTTTCTTCTATGTAGATATGAGCAGTGAGTAGGATACCTTATTTAACGGTTGATAATTTTACCTCTGGTCCCTTTTCTCTCTCCTCAGTGTGAGAGAGAATATTTATATATTTACATTCATATAAATATATAAATACAGCTGATGCACAGAGATTGGAGAAGAGTCACTCTGACTCCAGATTATCCTCAGAAATGGTTTTGAATAAAACTCCTGTTATTTTCTTGAGATGATGTCACTTTGATAAAATGATGTTTGAAAAACAATTTGGGATCATAATTAGGTGATAGGGGGGTGTAATAAGAATGGACAGAGGCTATTAATAACTTGCTTCCCCACTGCTAACAGTAGCTGGCACTCATTCCTATTCTGACCTATTCTAAGTCAAATATGGAAACAATTCTTATTTTTCTTTATAAGGTAACTAGTTGGTCTGAAGCAGATAGAAACAAGATTTCTAAGCCAAGTAATTTATAGGTGCTATAGGGAGGTAAAAATATTTTCTTGGTATTACTTTATATAGACGAGGTAATAGTTTGTTTCTAACAGCAGTAAGATGGGTATTAAACAACAGAAATAGCTTCTGACTGTACAACATGTAAAGTATCCTTACATGTTGTAAATGTTTTCTTATCCATGTGAATTGTTGCTATTATTAATCAAACAGTTTTACAGTTAAAAATCTACAAATAATTATGGTTTGGGAGTTATAAATTTTTTGGTGATAGAAAAGATTATTGGAAAGACCTTTTTAATTGACAAGTTTTATTTTATGTCTATGTTTCTTCCTCACGGTTCTCAGTATACGGTTTATGCTTTGCTTACTTCCAATAAGCGCAGTGTTTAGGAAGGAGAGCGGATAAAAACAGAAAATTTCTCTGTTTTGCCTTTGGTGAGGTTCTAATCTAGACTCTTTCTACAGTGCCTTACACATTTCATAGTTCATTGAATTTATTTAAAAAATGTATCATTAATTTGTATATTATTTGAAAACAAAAAAATATTGCCAGTTATTGTAGCGATGCCACTGTATGTATTCCTAACTTCAGAGATATTAAAATACAAAATATAGTAATTTCTGGATTGTAGGAGATTGAGAAATGGCTGGTGAAAAACTACGGTACTACTGTTCTAAGATGTTTGAAGATGATATGAGTTTCACTAGTTGTTTGGAGATAGGAAATATGATCTCTTTTACAGCCAAGGGAGAGAGCCTGGAGGCGTAGGATCAAGAGGGAACATTATCAGAGGGCCTCTTCACAGAGCACTGTAACAACTATGCCCCCAGCAGATGTATTTCCTCAGTACCCCACAGGATAAATAACCTATGTGGCATTTTCCCAGTGCTGAGAGAGCATCATTTCCTTCTTAGAACTCTGCTGTGTAGCCTATGGAGTTCCTGAGATTCAATTGGTTATCATTTTGGCAAGTTAATCTGATTACTTTACGTCTATTTTATCTTTTGCTGCAGCATCCTCACAAAGAAAAAAAATGAGATTCACTTATTAATTTTAGAGAGTTAAGGCAGATGGTGTGGTAAATGAGAGTCTGGGCTCTCGAGTCGGTAGCCACTGTTTAGCTCCAACCAAGGCAAGTGTCTTAACTATAACTTCAAACTTTGCTTTTCTAACACATCAGACTGGATTAGTAATCTCACCTACCCATATGGCTCCTGTGAGGATCAGATGAGACAATGCTTATTGCAGAACACTTGTCATAGTGCCCAGCACAGAAATATAAACAAACACAAATAACTACATGCTGTGTAGTTTACTAGAAAGATCAACTGCAAGGTCTGTACTGCAGAGGGCTGCGTTTCACTTGCCCAGAGGAGATTTAACAGGACTTTATTTTAAAAGTTTTGGCTTATAAAGGCTAGATGGACCTGGATTTTTGGAAAGAGGGAGGGACTCTAAGGGTGAGAGAAGTCTCAGTGACTGAATGCTGGAAGGATCTGCATATCTTAAAACTGGGAAATGAAGGGATAGTGCATTCTTTAGAGCTGCAGAGATCCTAATCCCACTGCCTTGCAGAACCCCCAAGAGACGGCAGGTGGTTTAACACCTCAGTGTCTGGGGATGTGGTCAGCAAACACCAAGCCTTCAGAGCAATGACCCCTGTCCTCTGTAGTTTAGTCTGTGCCCAATAGGGAGCTGAGGGGGTAGCTATGCCCGGATATAGAGAGCCAGACATGAACAGTGGTGACACATGGTCCTTTGAAATACATATTAGGCCCTTCCCTAGTTCCTGGAACTAGATAAGACCTGATATTCTTATAAGAGACAAAGGGATAGAGTGGGAAGATTGGGGATTCAGAGCTAGTCCAATTGGATATAGAATGGTAAAAGAATGTGGCACTTGTACATCCTAGTTCTATGGAGAACACCCATACTCACTAAATAATTCTTTGACATGCTATTTTGTGTATTCTGAGAAGAATTATCTGAGAAGAAGTCTAATAAGATATATGTCTATACAAGCTGCTTGTAGGGCTTTTGTGCTGTCCCCCCACCCTTATTCCCAACTCTACCTCCTTATTCCCACACCTTGGTGGTGTTCCTTAATCAATCTACCCACTAGACCAAAATGAAAGATATCAGACCTAAGCTCTCAAAGGCTATTTCCAATTAGATACTCATTCTTATCAACTACCATTTATCCTTTCTACCTGATCCTCTAGCAAGTGGCCTAAAGACTTTTCCAAAACAGCATCATATAAGACTTCCAGGGAAGATGGTGGAGTAGGAGGATCCTAAGCTTCCCCCTCCCAAGGATACAATGACATACCACCAGTATCTGTGTAAATAACCCAAAGAATGGTGGAACAGACTCTCTGCAGCTAAATGTAGAGAAAAGGCCACGTTGAAGAGGGTAGGAAGGGATGAAATGCTGTTGGAAGGTAAACGGATCCATGAACTGTCTGCAATAAGGAGGGATTCAGCAAGCATGGAGAGAGGAGAAGACCAGACTCTCCCACTAGAAACTGCAGGCACAGGGAAAACAAATTCCTGTAACATTTGGCCTTGAAGACCAAAGGGGCATAATTTCACCAGTTCTTACAATGAACTGGGCTTAACACCTGGAACTTAGTCAGCAGGCTTAGCTCTGGGAAATCTTGGGAGGCAATAAGAAACAGCCCCTGCCTTTAAAGAGAACACACTGAACAACCCTGTGGAGATACAGCATAGAAACAGCAGTTTGAAGAACACCTGGTGTTTACTTATCTCACAGTATGTACTGGAGGGGCAGGGATTCCAGGATTCTCCAGGAACAAAGGAGTTGGTGGGTACCATTTCCCTCCCCATATCGAGCCTAGACCCACAGACACCTGTGGGAACCAGCACAGCACCAACACTCACTACTTAACCTGCTACCAGTGCACCCGGCCACTGCATTCTCCTACAGACATTCTCCCTTCCAGCCAGGCTTTGGTTCTTGGTCTCCCACAGCAGACCAGCCCAAACCTTGCTAATGCTTCTGTCCTGCCCCATGTACTCCTGTGGACATAGCCCCTTCCACCACTCCCCTGCTCCAGGTCCCTGCCCACAGCAGTCCTGCACCAACCTTGCCAACATCAAGTGCTCCCCACCCTGCATTCTCCTATGGACCTGCACCCCCTCAAATAGTCCTTGGCTGGAGCCCACCCAAAACATTTCCATAAGTCTGGCAGTGCACAGGCAGTCTCTACAGGGACCAGTACCACTCCAAAGTGCCTCCTACCCCAGGGAGAGGGCAAGATAATCACACATACACACCAGTCCAACTGCAGCCCCAACAGTAGGCTAGAGGCAGACATCTGGTCGGACTACAGGCCTGCACACCAACAAAATTTCTATGGGACAATGCAGGGAAAGCACCCTGCAGTTCAGTGCTACTGCATCTTTGGCAAACACCTGTTGTCTCAACTCAAGCCCAAGGCAGCCCTAGACTGGCCCAATAACAGCACAGGGACCAAACCCTGCTTACAACAGACAAAGAACCATTGCAGGTGACTGGATTGAAAGCAAACACAGCTCAGTTACAATAGTGGGGCATATACAGCACACATGGGAGACACCCCTGAAGCACTAGGTTCTGGTGAACAGGGGACATTGTACTTCAGGGTACTACAGGACTTCTTCATAATGAGACAGAAAGAGAAAGACAAAATGAGGAGACAGAGGAATATATCCCAAATGAAAGAACACAACACAATCACAGTAGGAGTGCTAAACAAAAGAGATAAGTAATATGCCTGATGGAGAATTTAAAGTAATGGTCATAAAAATATTCATTGGACTTGAGGAAAGAGTTGAGGACCTTACCGAGACCCTTAACTAAGAGAAAATGTAAAAAGATCCAACCAGAGATGAAGTTAAAGCTACACCAGAGGAATGAATAGTTGATGAGAGGAAGCAGAAGAATGATCAGTGACCTGGAAGACAGAGTAATGGAAAGCAATCAAATTGAAGTGGAGAGAGAGAAAAAAATAAAAAATAAGGATAGGCTAAGTGAACTCAGCAAGACCATTAAGCATAATAACATTTGCATTATAGGGATCTTGGAAGAAAAAGAGAGAAAAGGGAGCATAAAATGTATTTAAAGAAATAATAGCTGGAAACTTACTCAATTTGGGGGAAAGAAACCTAAATACAGTGCCTAGGAGGCACTGACAGCCCAACAGAAAAGACCAAGAGACACAGTAATTAAAATGGTAAAAAGTAGTAACAGAAAAATCATAAAAGCAAAAAGCAAAAAGAAAACAAATTATATATGAGGGAAACCCTATAAGGCTATCCGCTGATTTTTCAGCAAAACTTTTGCAGACTAGAAGGGAGTAGTATGAAAAATTCAAAGTTCTGAAAGAAAAAACCTGCAACCAAGACTACTATATCCAGTAAGGCTATCATTGAGAGTAGAAGGAGAGTAAAGAGAGTTTCCTAGACAAAAGGTAAAGGACTTCATCACCACTAAACCATCTATACAAGAAATGTTAAAGGGGATACTTTGGTTAAAAGGAAAGACCATAATAGGAATAAGAAAAGGAATCCCAAAAGCAGTAAAATTAAGTATATTTATAAAAATCAGTCAAGGGATTCACAGAATAAAAGGATGTAAAGTGCGACACCATATACCTAAAACTTGGGGGAAGAGGAGTAAACATAAGTTGGGCTCAAACTTATGTTACTATCAACTAAATATAGAGAGCTTTAGACATAAGATATCATATATAAACATAATGGTGTTCATAACTCAAAAAACTGGTAATATATATGCAAAAAGTAAAGAGAAAGGATTCCAAGTATATCACTAAAGATAGCCCACTGTGAGAGAAGACAGTGAGAGAAGAAAGAAACAGAATAACTACAAAAACCCATAAAACAAATAGCAAAATGGTAACAAGTACATACCTATTAATAGTTACTTTGAATGTAAAGGGACTAAATGCTCTAATCAAAAGCCATAGAGTGACAGAATGGATTAAAAAAGCAAGACCCGTCCAGCCACTGCCTACAAGAGACTCTGCCTACAGATTGAAAGTGAACTGATGGAAAAGCAATTATCATGCAAATGGAGTGAAAAGAAAGCTGGAGTAGGAATACTTCTAGCCAACAAAATAGACTTACTTTCTTTTCTCTTTCTTTTCTTTCCTTCCTTCCTTGCACTTACTTATTTTGAGAGAGAGAGAGAGAGAGAGAGAGAGAGAGCCTTAAGCAGGCTCCACGCCTACATAAAATCAACAGGGAAACAGTGGCTTTAAATGACACATTGGGCCAAACGGGTCTAACATATATTCGGAACAGCCCATCCTAAAATAGAATATAGAATCTTCTCAAGTGCACCTGGAACAATCCCCCAAACAGATCACTTATTAGGCCACAAAACAAGTCTCAGAAGATTAAAAAATACCTAAATCATACCATACATCTTTTCTGGCCAAAACTCTATGAAACTAAAAATTAATCACAATAAAAAGTCTGGGAAAAAAACACAAATACATGGAGGCTAAATAACATGTTACTAAACAATGAATGAATCAATCAAGAAATCAAAGAGAATGAACAGGCAGAAGGGATAAGAAGCTTTTTTCAAAGAGGTAAAGGGTAGAATATGGTTGGATAGGTGAGAGAAGGGTGCTGGAATTATCCAGAGAAACTATATAGTCTAATTACTCCTGAGAGAAATAGCTGAAAATGTCAGTAGGTGTAGAATTTACAGGAGGAACTTGACGGAGGAACAAGGGGGAGAAGAAGGGCAGAAATGGTGGGGGAAAGGGAGAGAGGCAAACCATGAGAGACTCTTGAATGCTGACAAAAACTGAGGACTGATGGATGTGGGGGGGAGGGGGGGATGGGCATGAAGGANACTTTGGGGATGAGCACTGAGTGTTATGTAGAAACTAATTTGACAATAAACTATTTGTAAAAAAAAAAAAAGAAAAAAAAGAAATCAAAGAGAAAATTAAAAAAAAAATACATGGAGAAAGGTGAAAATGAAAACACAATGGTCCAAAATCTTTGGGGTGTACCAAAAATAGTTCTAACAGGGAAGTTTAGAGCAGTACAGGCCTACCTTAAGGACAAATACCATATGTTTACACGTATAGGAGGATTAGGAGGAACTTGATGGAGGACCATGGGTGAGAAGAAGGGGGAAAGTAGTGGGGGAGAGGGAGGGAGGCAAACCATGAGAGACTCATGATGCTGAGAACTGAGGGCAGATGGGGGTTGGAGGGAAGGGGAGTGATGGGCATGGAGGAGGGCACTTGTGGGGATGAGCACTGGGTGTTATATGGAAACCAACTTGACAATAAACTATTAATTTAAAAAATGATGTAATAGAAATCTCAAATAACCAACCTAACCTTACACCCAAGGAGCTAGTAAAAGAAGAACAAACAAACCTAAAAGCAGTAAAACAAAGGAATAAACATTAGGATAGAAATAAATGAAATAGAAACTACAAACAAATAAACAGAAAACCCCAATAGAACAAATCGATGAAACCAGGAGTTGCTAGTTCTTTAAAAAGATCAACAGAATGATAAACTTCTGGCCAGCCTCCTGGAGAGGAGAGGAGAGGGGAGGGGAGGGGAGGGGAGGGGAGGGGAGGGGAGGGAGTACTTAAATAAACAAAACTGGAGAGGATAGAGGAGAAATAACAACTGACACCACAGCAAAAGAAAGGATTGTAAGGGAATATTATGAAAAACTATACCAACGAACTAGACAATCTAGAAGAAATGGATAAACTCCTAGAAACATAACCTCCCAATCCTGCATCAGTAAGACAGAGAAAATTTGAACAGATCAATTATCAGCAATTAAATTGAATCCATAATCAAAACTCCCATGCTTGCTTCTGCCCATGGAGAAAAAAACTGAGTAAGTCTCCCCTCATCACAACACCTTAGGAAACAGAAGTTTAGGAAACAGAAGTTCCTCTCTCTGTGCTTCTTTCTTCACTATTACATCACAGCTTCCATTGACTGAAGTGGCTTGCAGCCTGACAGTGGAAGTTGGAATCATCCCTGACCTCTAAAATATTTTCATCTTCACAGGGCACCTTGTCCATATCTGGGAGAGAGAAGCTTGAGGCTGACAAAATGTGGAAAAATAGAAACTAAGGGAAAGTTGGTGTTTGAAGAAGTTTCCAGAGACTGGCAAGCTGATGTCCAAATGGTCAGAGGGTTTTCCCAATACCACTGCTTAGTGTGGGGTAGTCCTGTGTGCACCTGGCATACGACAGCTGAGCAGCAATGAAATAGACAATATTCCCACAGTAAAAAGGGAGCTGTGAGGTCCTGGGGAACCAGGAAGGGGCAGTTGCTGGGGAGTAAGCCATGGGACAGCATGGGTTTAAGAAAAACATGAAAGACCATCTATATTGTGTACAGTCTGGCTTCCTGGGAAAAATGAGAGGAAGAAGTCAGGGCATGGCTATGACTTAGAAAGTCAACTGTGGGACTGTTTAGCAAAGACACTTATCTCCATGTCCATGTCCCCACCAGAAAAATGAGAATCATTGGACATTCCCTGAACGGTTGTGCTGATTACATGAGAGAATGATTATAATACAGCAGCTAACGTGTTTTTAGCCTTTATTAAGTGCTGGGGGTTGTGCTACGCCTGGCATGAATTATATCCAATGCTCACAACAACCCCACTTTCGAGTGAGAAGACTAACTGAACCCCAGAGAGTTCAGGTAACTTACGCAGAGTCATGGAATCACTGGAGGAGCAGGGAATCAACCCTGGGAGTTTGGTTCACTCATGGCTTGTGTGCTCTTAATCCAATGCCATCTCTCACATACATTTAGACTTCGGGTTCAATCCTTGCAGTTTCTGATGGCTTAGCTTTGGATCACAAGTGTACGTACTTCTCATGAATGTTCTCTACTTTAATCCTTTGGCATATCCAGTTTTGGCATTTCTTAGCTTTTTGAGTTTTTTTCCCCTCAACTTCTGACCTGTGAGTAAATATAAGCAAGAAAAAGGGAAGTTATTTTTTTTTAAAGTTTCTTTATCTGCTTCTACAGTAGAAAGTACTTGCCTTGAGATAACACCAGGCATGTATAGATGTGCTCTGGATCCCTGCTTTGGGGATTCTCCAGACATACATACTGGAATCAACCACAGTAAATTCTACATGTGGGTTGCTTTCCTCCTATAGCTTGGTAAGTTCTTCAGCCCTCATACTAAATTTTTTATGGCCATTAACGTGTTCTTCAGCCAGGTCAGCCAGAAGAGGTTGCTCAAAATTTTTGAGTCAGCACTAGAGCTCTGAAGGGTTAAAATTCTTAGGTCACTTTTGGCTACTGGCTTCTAGCTTTTGGTGTGGATCACTGGCAGTAAAAACTGACAATTTTCCTCTCTCTCAAGATGCTAGATTTATGCTTTGAATGGATGCATAATCTGCTAGAAAATTGTCTTTTTTTTTTTAATTCTGAAGGTGCCTTTACTATATGGAGGATTGCCAAGAACAAAATGCATATGCCATGCCAAAAAATTGGTCTCACTAACCTGTTTACTATACATGATTTGCTATAGCATTTCTTCACATTTCTCCATTCTGTTCCTGTTGGCCACCATTTTTTAAGCTGACACTGCTGCATTTTCCCTGTCTTATTTCTCCACACAATCAAATCAGAAATATGGAGATAATTAGCAGGACACAAAGGCAAGTCACTTATTCTATGATCCCCCCAGGTTCACTTGATTAAGGATGACATCAGAACCCTGATGTCCTTGTAACTGGATGAGTGTTGATTAAAAGATAAGCTACACCAGACAACCCCAGTAAAGCAGTTCACCCCATCTCTGCTTTTACACCCACTGTACACACCTGTATAATCACACTTATTTTGGTTGTGCTGATTATATATTTTAAGTGTGTCTGTTTCTCTAAACAGAGAAGTCCAATAGAAAAGTTTCCATGTCATATTTGCCTTTGAATTTCCAATGTACTGCACAGTTTCTGGCAGATAATTTATTGTCATAATATTTGCTAAATGAATGATCATGATTCAGACTTATTTTTGAAATAAAAATTCTGTTCTGCACAAAGCATTGACGTGGTCTTGGCAACATTAGACTTGGAAAACACATCTCCCATTTAACCACAGATGCATGAATGCTGCGTGTTGACCACATCCTGGAGGTAAAAGCTATAGTTTCACTGCTTTAATCACTCTTGGTCAATATCTGGCATGGAGTGAAATCCCACAGGAGTTACGAAGCCCTTAAAAATTCCTCATCAAATGAACCCCACACATGTAATATCTATTTTAAATGAACTGCAGTATTTTGGGCTTTAATGCAGTGTTTCCTCTCTGATTAATATTTTCCCCTCGAATATACGTTTTATATTTTCATTTCACCCAATGGTTATCTTTACTTGTTTATATTTTACCATTATTTATTTTATCTATTCACATTGCAAGCCACTTAGAGTCATTCTGATAATGAGATGGGACAGGACTAAATAAATTTTAAAGACACTGCCAAGTCCTAGGTAGGGATTCAAATTAAGGACTTTTGGGAGAGGTGGATGGAAGGAAGTCCTTCCTCTCTTCCACAGTCAACTCCATGATCATGGGTAGATCACTAAGTTCACATTACCCTTTGATTCTGTTAGTTGATGTATACAGTTGAAAATCGTACCTTCAAAAATATGTGGACATGATTGGAAGGCTTTTTTTTTTTTTTTAAAGAACAGTGATTTAGGGCACTAAAAAGAACCAGTCATGCCTCTTCAGCAATTCTTTCCAACCCCAAAAGAACTGTGTTTTGTTTTTCAGGTCCTTAGGGACAGAATGCTTCATGAAGACATTCTTGCTACTTCTTGGAAAATCAAGTAATAAAGCAATAGACTGCATATCTGGTATCTGTGGGGAATATAGGAGCAACGTAAAAGACAGTATAGACCATCAAGGGACTTTAGATCAACAAGGAACAAAGCTTGGCACATGGCACAGGAGACCAGTGAAAATAACCCTGCACTTGGAATCAGAATGCCCGGGATCGTGGCTATGCTATGGAATCTTGAGCCTTTCACCTAAGTTTTTCAAATTCTATTCCCTTGCTTGTCAAGGAGAGTGGTGCTATAGTCAGGATTAAATAAGAGAATGAATATCAAAGAAGCTTACAGTTTGTAAAATAATATCAGGAGTATATGTTATAATAAATAGTGTTTATGTTTGATATGAAATGAGACATTGGAAAGAACTTTGGAGGCTTACAGACCTGAATTCATATGCCCTTACTAGCCGTCTCATTTCAGGCAAGATACGGGACACCTAGAACTCTCAGATTCCTAATCTGTATAAAGGGTACAGGTGGTGCATGGTAGAGCTCCTAGGAATATTGGTGGCGAAGCACAGAAAGCATGAAGCAGAATGGCTGGCACACAGTATGTGAATAAGTGAAAGCCTTCACTTTATGATTAACACAGCTTAACAATAGAAATTATATATAATTTAATGCAAAATTGTTTGCTTATAGCCTGTGGATAGTGTAGGAGTTCAGAGAAGAGGTATGCCAACTATATTTGTGGTCTTGTTAAAACAGCTTTATGGAAGAGGAGTGATTTGAGATAGTTCTGGAAAGGTGAGTAAGCTTTGCTCAGGTGATTAACAGTAGTGATTACCCAAATTAGTCCTCTGGGCATAGATAGCTCAGTCATGATCACACCTGAATTTTTCTCGGATGTTGTATAGTCCTGGGTATAATGGTGTTTTTGCAAACTTCCAATGCATTTAGTACGTAAATCCAAGTTGAGAACCACTTCCCTAAAGCTACCCATGAATAGATATATGTTCAATTGTTGATATGGTCGTATGGAGTGGAATATTCCAGAAAGCACACTGGACTGGGATTAGGAGTTGCAAGTTCTATCTGTATCTCTACCTTGAGTGCTGGTGGAGGTCTTTGGCCTCCCTCCTCATCTACCAAATAGGGAGGCTGGACTCTGTGTTTTCACTCCTGATGGTCTATGATGTAGCCAGGCAGGTACCGCCCCACCCCTCTAGTTTGGGGAGGCAGGGTCAGTGGTTGAATTGTGGGGGTACTACTCTTGTTTCCCCATAAATATACTTCTCTCCTCCCCGTAACAGCCCCACCCATAAGCACATGAGAGGAGTGCAACAAAGACATCTGAAAACTGTTTTCCTCTTTTCCTGAGAAACGTCATCAATCTGTGTTTGTTTTATTTCTAATGAAGGAAATGTGCCCCTCTTATTGGAAACACCTTGTGGAAAGAGGCAAGAGTCTCTCCCTGCAGTCTGGCAGCTGAGAGCAGAGCTGCCGGCTGCACCCCACCTGTCCCCACAGCCAAGACTGACACAGCCTCAAATGCTTTCCATACGTAAACCTTTGTGAAGTTTCCTGTGCACACAGTACAGACTGGGGCCCAGTTGCTGTTTCTGGCCAAGGTAATGCAAACCACATGCTTGGAGAGGAGTCAAGGCGAATATAGTTCCCCCAGAGGCCAAACATAAGTGGCACCTTCTTGTCTTAGTCATGGACCCCTCTTCCATGGACCAGGCATTGGTCAAACTGTAGAATAATTGCAAACATCAGTCCTGAAAATCACTGTGCACTGGTTAGGCCACCTAATGCTCCTTAGAAGGCAGCTATCCCTTTTTACTCTTCATAAACAGCAGAGGGGGCTGGAAATTAGGAGGAAGGTAGTACATGTGGGAGATTTCATTTGGCATCCTAGCTTCTTAGTCTGAACTTACCAAGTAGGACAGACAGCCTGTGCCCTGGTCCTTGAGCTCTTTCCTAGGTCCTGAAGTGAGTTTCAAAGAACCAAGTTGGGTATCGCTGGAAGCCAGGCTAGCTTGCCTCCTGTACTTGTGAGAGTTTTGAGAAGGGGTCTTTGGCCTGTTGATGGGTGGTAGCAGCAGCCATTCCATGAATAGGACATCCTGCAAGGACAAAATTAGGAGCCCTAGAATCATCTGGAGAACAATCTCTGCCTTTCTGGTAATATTTCCTGGTAGAAACTCCATTTGAGCTTCAGTTAAGCATAATGCCACAGGAGCTCAGGCTCTGAAAGCAGAATAAAGTCACTTCCTATGTCAGTTCATTGCTTCTATATCTAACTCCATCATTTAACATTCTCGGAACCTCAGCTGCCTCATCTGTAAAATGAGAAGAATGATAGCCACTGTAGAGGGATTTTTCAAGGATTAGCTTATATATGTAAGCAGTTACGTGAATAGGCTCTGACGTCAGACTTCCAGGGTTTGAACCCCTCTACCACATTTCAGCTCTGTCAGACAAGTTGCTTCTTCTCTCTCTGCTTCAGTTTTCTTGTATGTGAAATGATAAGACCAGTAGAGTCTACCTCATGGGGCTGTTGTGAGGATTAAATAAGTTAATACTTGTAAACTCCTGGAATAGTGGCTGGTACAGAGTAAGTACTCAGTAAGAGGAAGAACAAACATATATTGTGCATTACAGCCCTTCATACAGTGACTGGCATACCATACATGTCCAGTGACTGCCAGTTATTATGATTACTAAGACTATCCACTCAGCCAGAGAAGTAACATGTATTCTCACCTCTCATTTCTTCCCTCTAGACTTCCTGGGATGATTCAGATGTGAGTCCACTGAGGTGTCATCCTTGCCCTGAGGAAAGAGGAATTGTGGCACCAAGTGAATAGAGCAGGGTCATCAGGCTAGCAGCCCATTCCCAAGGGAGAGCTGACCTTTCCATAGGAAGAGGAGAAACCGCAGCAGCCCTTACTTTCCCTGGGCTCCCACTGAGTCATGCTAAGTCATTCCTGGATCTTGCCTCATGGAGAAAGATGTTACTACAGAAGCCAGAGAATGCATGCCTAGGGTCCCAGGCTCTGTGCTCAGACTAGCATACTCTGATGGAGGCCTGCGAGAGGGATAGGGTGGGGTAGAGAGGTTCTCGCTTCCCTCTGGTAGGTATGGAAGATGGTGAGTATCTGCTTCAAAAAATACTTTCTCTTCTGGGGTCAAAAAAGGAGAACAGCAAGCAGTCTCTGGTTGCTCTTAGCATAATTGCTATTCTTTTCTCTAAAATTAGTTCATGCCTTAATCCCTAGAGAGAGGGCTTTAATACACACTTATTTATTCTAGAAGTAGTGAAGGGCCCACTATATGCCAGACACAGTGCTAGGGAGTGCCCTCAAAGACGATTTCATAAAATCTTAAAGATTACTATATAGTATTTTCGGCTTATAAATGGGTTCAAAGTCCAATGGGGGCAGAGTTGATGAGGAGATCACACAAAGCTTCAAGGAGGAAATGATGTTGGTGTTGAGCTATTGGTTCCCAGATACAGACCCACCTGAGTCTGTTACTTGTGATCTTGGAGAAGTTATCTTAATCTTTCTGAGCCTTGGTTTCTCTATCTGTAAAATGAAGATAATGGCACCATCTTTAAAGATTTTGTGCATAGACTGAGATAAAACATAGAGTGTGTCAAGAACACTGTAATTAACAAATGGTGGGCATTTTTAATCAGTGAAAATCTGCATATGCCTAAAAAATCTGCATATGATTTTGCAAAATCATGGCATATTTGTAATTTACTATTCATGTTTTTGTTTCATGGATGGTTGCATCTGAGTTTATAACTTTGCAGTCAGGATCACGGAAGACTATTCTGAGATCCACTGAAATTCCAAGTATTCAGGAGTCAGTTCAGGAGGTGGATCCCTGTACACGTATGACCAGAGATCATGAACAAAGCTTTCATGGATGGGTTCACACACCACCACTTCTGCCCATGGCAGAGGGCTGCTGGAGTAGTTTGCCCTTACAGGAGGTCTTTTGGGGTTATCCATACAGGATGGCTGTATCTTGAAGTTAGAGGAAGAGGAGAAAGAGATAGGATGTCTCAGCAAGGCTCCAGGACATCCCATTTATAGACCCTGTGGTTCTTTCTGTGGAAATCTCTGTGTCCATAGTGGGTGAAGGGTCTCCTGTGTAATGACCCTACTCCAAATTGTTCAACTAGTATCTATGGAGCATCAACTTGTGCCAGGCATGTGAGTCACATGTGCTTGCCATCTCTATCATCTCTGTATAAAATGAGCAGAAGAGAAGTATGATCCCTGAGAGAATGGTGGCTTTAAGCTATTCAACACAGAATTCCTTATAAGTATTCTTGGTTCCTTCTGCTTCTGCCATCTTCCATCAGTTTCATGAGACCTTGTCTCCATTTTTAATTTTTGAGATTTCTTCCTCTCCTCTCACAATCCTGACTGTACCACATCTTTAAGAAGCCTGATACTCACTTAGTCAAAAAGAGACTTGACAGTGGGCATGGGTGTAGCCAAGACTAAATGGGGTTTATGCCTCACGCATCTCCCCTTTCCCTCCTTAGGGCTTAATTGTGAGTTAGGGATTTATTATTTTACATGCACTATATTGTGATTTAGAGACTGCTGTGTTCTCAATAATGAGTCTCCAACTAGAATACACACTCTTTGTGGTCAGGGGCTATATCTTTTCATTCCTTTATGGTCCTGATTTTTAAAAAAATTTTTTTAAATTTATTTTGAGAGGGAAAGAGAGAGGGATAGAGAGTATGCAGGATAGGGGCAGGGAGAGACAGAGAGAGAGAATGTCAAGAAGGTTCCATACTGTCAGCACAGATCCCGACATGAGGCTCAATCCCACAAACCAAGAGATCATGACCTAAGCCAAAACCAAGAGCTGGATGTTTAACCAACTGGGCCACCCAGGTGCCCCAGTCATAATTTCTTTAAGGGTGTCATCAAAACAAATCTCAAAAAACAGATCCCTAAAATAGGGCCAAAAAATATTTGACACCCACTTAGTTGTAATGCTACCAAAAGACTGTAGTTGTTACAGGTTGTTACAGGATATTTCTGGATATTCCTGAAATGCCCACTTTTCAAAATTGGTCTAGAATAAGATAGGATCAGGTCTGGGGCTCACCTACCTCTCTATTCATCTCACATCACACCCCTCCTCATTCTTTAATCTCAAGACGTACTGGCTCTCTTTAAGCACTTCAAAGACGCTACTTTGTACACACTGTTCCCTTTGTCTGGAATGCTTCCCTTCTCTCTCCACTCCTACTCCCTGCTCACTTTTGCTAAGTTAACTCCCACTGGCCCTCGAGAATGTACCGCAATTACCACTTTTTCAGAGAGTCTCCCCTCATTTCCCTTGCTAGGTAAAATCTGTTTATTTCTAATCTTGCAGCACATTGACCTTTCTTTTAAGAAACTGAATACCAAATACATTTGCTATGTAACTGACCAGTGTCAATATCAAGCTTTCTCTCTAGATGGTAAGTTCCATGAGAGTAGGGCTTGTGTTATTATTTATTCATTGCTTTATCCTTGGTACCTAGCATGTAATAGGTACTCAATAAACCTTTCAAGTAAATTATTTAAAATAAATGTTGACATTTAAATCAATCTGCAATTATTTAATGAGTATCTACAATTGGAGAAAGTGCTGAGGCTAATTGATGATAAGGAAGAAGAAAAGTGCTATGAGCTATTCAGGTGCTAACAGCAGAAATATATTGAATAATGACAGAGTAGACTAGGGAGCAGGCCGAGAGAATATGGAAACTGAACAATGCTATAAAGCAATGTAAACAGAATGGAAGGGGCTTAACTCATGAGGGTGAAGGAAGGCAGGTAGAGCTGGTGATGGAACTGATGTGTTGCAATGTCAACTTAGTGGCCTGAGTGAAAGCCTGTGGGTTACTTTTCAATTGCTGCATAACAAATTACTCTAACTTAGTAGCTTAAAACAACACTTATGGTTTTATGGTTTCTGTGGTCATGGCTTAGTTGAGTTCTCTGCTCTGGATCTCTCACAAGCCTGGAGTTACAGTCTCATCTGAAGGCTTGACAGGAGAAATTTCCATTTCCATATCCATGTAACCTCACCTAAATGGTTGTTGGTGAGATTCAGTTCCTTGTGAGACATGGAACTGAGGGCCTCAGTTTTCCACTGGCTAGAGGCTAGCGGCCTCCTTTAGTTCCTTGCCTTGCAGAAATACCTAATGTGTGGTTCACAAGGCAGCTGGCTTCATCAAAGTGAGCAAGTAAGAGGGAAAAGAGAGTACAACTGAGAGAGTAAGAGCAAGACAGGAATCACAGTGTAACCTAATCTTGAAAGTAACATCTTATTTTTTGGCATATTCCATGAGTTAGAAGCAAGTCACTACATCCAGACCACACTCACAGTGAGGAATTTACAAAGAAGGCAGAGATCAGTGGGGAGGGCAGTGCATTTTAGATATTGCCTAGCTCAGTCTATGATGGCTGGTGCCAATTAGAACTGGAAAGAAGGACAAAATTATTGTGTTTATGTTTCAAGGGTTATAAATCGTGTTAAGGCTAATTAGCAGGCATAAGAGACAAGGTAAACTAGGAGAATATGGCTTGAAGTCTTGCACATGGTCGAAATTCAAGTGGAAATGCTATGATAAAGCATTACTTTCTGCTTGGGTTCTGTCTTAGGAAGTCCCTCCCTGACAGAGAGAAAATTGTGATAAAAATAGAAACAGATGCAGAGGAGACAGGTAGAATTTTGAGATACGTACACTTACCAAACTCATGCTCTGAGAGCAGGCATAAGCAACAAGTCTGTTGTTCCTGGACCTCACAAGATTCCTGCCACATTCCAACCCTTACCACCTCTGTAGTCCTTCTCCAGCCACTTTGGAAAGTCAAGAGTTCAAGGCATGTGAGGGAATGAAAAGTATTTTGATTCTCCCCCAAGATGGTATTACTACTGTCATTAGGGACTGTGTTTATTTTGTTAACTCTCTCCTGAACATGAGTGGCTGATAAGACCGTGACCAAAAGGGGTCAAAGCTGAATAAGATCACCTCCCACAGACAACAGAAAGCTTTAGGAAAGAAACACCACTGTTTTGATGACAGTCTTTTCTACTGTGATTTCTTCTTACTGTGGAAAAGAATTGTGTGTATAAATCTTTCTCCCCAAGCAGAGTTGTGGCTTCCCAGGGTTATCAGAGCTGGATTTGATTCAGATGAAATTGTATGGGCTGCAGCATGCAGAGAGAATTTTAACTGGACATCAAAGGAGGAATTCAGAATGGTTATAGGAAAATTGTGCTTCCTCCAGTTGTCTGCCAATTAATACATTGGCCCTATCAAAAGGACATGGATTAAACTCTGGAAGATGAGCTTGGAGATGGGAGGCTACACTCTGGCTTCTGTGACAAGTGGGTAGCCTGCAGGTTTTGAGAAGAAGTGAAGTGAAACCAAATTTATGGTTCACTTTGCAAATAGTGGAGGATCATCTAGATCAAAGAGAAACAATCTGGAGGAGTATACCTCCTAGTTTTGTAGCCAGAAAGAATTCCATTTATATTTTTACAAGGATTGGAACATTCAGAACCTGAATGCTGGTCCCTGCCATAGAGTAGGTCTATGGGTCTCTCTCTGGATAGAACGCACCAAATGGCTGCATTTAAAAAAATTTTTTTTAATATAGTTTATTTTTGAGACAGAGAGAGACAGAACATGAGTGGGGGAGGGGCAGAGAGAGAGGGAGACACAGAATCTGAAGCAGCAAATGCCTGCATTTTTTAGGTGCTCTGGATTCATTTAAATCTCATGCCCTTCAGTCTCCTTACTGCAGTCCCTAAGGACAAGGGTGTAGTGTGGGAGAAGGGGCTACGAGCTCTGGGATCTGATTTCAGCTCTGCATTGATTCATATGGCAATCTGGGGCAAGTGATTTAACTACCTCTGTGAGCCTGGGATTTCTCTCTCTGTAAAATGGGAAAAATAATATCCACATTTTTCACTGCTCACAGAGTTACCATGGTGATTAAATAGGACATAATAGGTAAAAGCGACTTGATAAAATATATGAACCAACTCTTTCCCCATGGTCATCTTCATTTCACTTCACTGATTTCTTATTCACCCACTTATTTGTCCAACCATTTATTCATATGATCTCCTTTTCCCTGTAATTGGCTTAAAAAATTTTTTTATTCCTTCTTTCTCTCACATTCATCCTTGCTTTTGCACTTTTACTCTGCTCCTTAAGTATTCCCTTACTCGTTAACCTTTCATCCTCTTTGCTTTCTAGTCTCTCCCATTGTCTGTCTTGACTTAGTGGTCAGTACCTACCCTTCATTCCCTGACTCTGTCCTGTGTCCATTTTACTCATTCCCAATACCATATTTCATCTCAAGTTACCCCAACCTCCCATCTCACTGCTGGGCTAACCTGTGTACTGGGAAGCATCATTGAAGAGCCCTGCTCCAGCATCATATTGATTAGCTGTGTGTTGGTTTTCTCATCTGAGAATTGAGTATACTCACTAACAGTATGATACTATTATATACATATCCCCCTTTTGCTGATGAAAAAGGCCTACATTAACTATATTAAAATTATGAGCTTAGAAAATAATAGATAAAAACTATGGAGCACTTAGAGTACGTAAACATTATTTAATTCATTTAGTTATACAAAATAAGCCCTGTAAGACAGATCTTATTGAGGCTTAAATGCAATAAATAACCTTTCCAGGATTCTGTGGCCAGAGTTAAAAGCCAGGTCTGTGTTCTATGTACTCTATCCTACTGAACCTCAGAGGTTTGTTATTTTTGTGATGGACCAGAAGTCATTTGACAAAAGAAGGAACAGCTGATGCACAGATCAAACAATGACATTAAGACAACTATAGAATGCAAGAAAACTAAGTCAGGAGGGTTGATCTATTTCTAAGAACCCAAATGGACAACAGAGGATATGCCAAAATTAGGGATTTATCCTTCTTCAGTACTAGGGTTGCCAGATTAATAAAAATACAAATCACTCTGTAAATTTGAATTTCAACTCAAACAACAAGTATTTTAGTATAAGTATGTCCCATGTAATATTTGGGATATAATTATACTAAAAAATAATCATTTATCTGAAATTCAAGTTTAACTAAGCAACCTGTATTTTATCTGGCAAGTCCACTCAGAGCCCCCAAATACTTTGCCTTTTCTGCTATCACTGTTTTCCTTTGTGATATAGTAGTTTTTAGCATATTTCCATAGTGCTTAAAATCACATCGTAAGACTTAGGCTTTGTAACTATGATTAAAAATGCATATGCAATCTAAGAAAAGATTAATAGATTTGACTATACGAAAACCAAAATGTTTTAAGCATCAAAAAAAGCCATTAACTAAGTAAAAGATAAATAAATGACAAACTGGGAAGAATTAGTGTAAAATATATATTATAGATAATGGACTCTAATATGTAAAGGACTTTTATCAGTTCTAATAGTTTTTTGGTGGAGTCTTTAGGGTTTTCTATTCATACTGTCATGTATAGATATTGCAAATACAGTTTTATTTCTTCCTTTTCAATTTGGATGCCTTTTATTTCGTTGTCTAATTGTTGTGGCTAGGACTTCCAGTACTATGTTGAATGAGAGTGGTGAGAGTGGACATTCTTGTCTTGTTCCAGACCTTAGGGGAAAAGCTCTCAGCTTTTCACCATTGAGTAATGATATTGGCTATGGGTTTTTCATAGATGGTTTTTATTATGCTGAGATATGTTCGCTCTAGACCTACTTCACTGAGGGTTTTTACAATGAATGAGTGTTGTACTTGTCAAAAGATTTTATGGCATTTATTGAAATGATTATGTATTTTTATCCTTTCTCTTATTGATGTGATGTATCACATCGACTGATTTGTGAATATTGAACCACCCTTGCAACCCAGGAATAAGTTCCACTTGATCATGGTATATGACTTTCAAAATATATTTTTGCATTTGGTTTGCTAATATTTTGTTGAAGACTAATAAGAGATATTAGTCTGTAGTTTTCTTTATTTGTAGTGTCTTTATCTGGGCTTAGGATCAGATTAATGTTGGCCTCATGGAATGAATTTGGAAGTTTTTCTTCCTCTCATATTTTTTGGAATAGTTTGAGAAGAATGAGTATTAACTGTTCTTTAAATGCTTGGTAGCATCCTCCTGAGAAGCCATCTAGTCCTGGGACTTTTGTTTTTTGAAAGTTTTTTGATTACCAATTCATTATCATTACTAGTAACTGGTGTGTTCATGTTTCATATTTTTTAATTCAATTTGAGAAGATTGTATGTTTCTAGGAATTTATCCATTTCTTCTAAGTTGTACAACTTTTGGGGCATATAAAGTTTTCATAATATTCTGTTCTACTGTTTGTATTCCTGTGGTGTTGGTTGTTCTTCCTTCTCTTTCATTAGTAATTTTGTCTTTTAGGAACCTCTCTCTTCTTTTCAATGAGTCATGCTATGTGTTTGTCAATCTTTTCAAATAATCAGCTCCTGTGGTTTCATTGATATGTTCCATTTTTTTTTTAGTTTCTATATCATTTATTTCTGCTCTGGTCTTTATTATTTCCTCCCTTTTGCTTGGTTGGGTTTTGTCTGTTCTTCTTTTTCTAGCTCCTTTGAATGTAAAAACAATAAAATATCTAGGAATAAAGTTAACCAAAGAGATGAAAGACCTGTACACTGAAAATTATAAAACATTGATGAAATTCGAGATGACACAAAGAAATGGAAAGATATTCCATGCTCATGGGTTGGAAGAACGAATATTGTTAAAATGTCTATGCTACTCAAAACAATCTACAGATTTAACGCAATCCCTATCAAAAGACCAACAGCATCTTTCACAGAACAAGAACAAACAATCCTAAAATTTGTTTCGAACCACAAAAGACCCTTAACACTCAAAGCAATCTTGAAAAAAAAAAAAATAACGAAACCCAGATTTCAAGTTACATTAAAAAGCAGTAGTAATTAAAACATAGTACTAGCATAAAAACAAACACATAGATCAACAGAACAGAAAGCCTAGAAATAACTCAGAACTATATGGTCAGTTGATCTTTTTTTTACAAATAGTTTATTGTCAAATTAGTTTCCACATAACACTCAGTGCTCATCCCCACAAGTGTCCTCCTCCATGCCCATCCCCCCTCCCCCCTACATCCATCAGTCCTCAGTTTTTGTCAGCTTTCAAGAGTCTCTCATGGTTTGCCTCTCTCCCTTTCCCCCACCATTTCCGCCCTTCTTCTCCCCCTTGTTCCTCCGTCAAGTTCCTCCTAATCCTCCTATACGTGCAAACATATGATATTTGTCCTTTTCTGCCTGACTTATTTCACTCAGCATAACACCCTCAAGGTCCATCCGTGTTGCTACACATGGCCAGATTTCATTGGATTCTTCATCTCTTGTGATTGTCTTTAATTTAAAGTCCAGTTTGTCTGATAGAAGTATCGCTACTCCGGCTTTCTTTTGATTTCCTGTAGCATGATATATATTTCTCCATCCCCGTACTTTTAATCTGAAGGTATCTTCCCGTCTAAAATGAGTTTCTTGTAGACAGCATATAGATGGATTTTGTTTTTTAATCCATTCTGCTACCCTATGTCTTTTGATTGGAGCATTCAGCCCATTTACATTCAGTGTTATTATTGAAATATGTGGGTTTAGAGTCTTTGTATCTTTTGTAGAGTTCATGTTTGTGGTGGTGTCTCTGGTATCTTTGTTCCTTGCAACCTTTCCTTCAGAGCATCCCCCTCAGGATTTCTTGTAGGGCTGGCTTAGTGGTGGCAAATTCTTTCAATTTCTGTTTATTTGGAAAGGTTTTTATCTCTCCTTCTATTTTGAATGACAGGCTTGCTGGATAGAGGATTCTTGGCTGCATATTTTTACTGTTCATCACACTGAAGATTTCCTGCCATTCCTTTCTAGCCTCATCAGTTGATCTTTGACAGAGAAGAAATGTAATGGGGAAAAGTCTCTTCAACAAATAGTGCTGGGAAAACTGGACAGTCACATGCAAAAGAATGGAGAATGTTCTTTCAGCATACATAAAAGTAAACTCAAAATAGATTAAAGGCTTACATGTAAAGCCTGAAATCATAAAAGTCCTACAAGAGAGCACAAGCAATAATCTCTCTACATTGGTTGTAGCAACATTTTTCTAGATATGTCTCCTGAGGCAAGAGAACCAAATGCAAAAATTACTATTGGGACTACATCAAATAAAAAGCTTCTGCACAATTAAGGAAACAATCAACAAACTAAAAGAAGACCTACTGAATTAGGGAAGATATTTGCAAATGACATATCTGATAAAGGGTTAATATCCACACACACACACACACACACACACACACACACACACACACATATATATATATAACTGATACGACTCAATACCCCAAAACCAAATAATCCAATTTAAAAATGGGCAGAAGACATGAACAGACATTTCTCCAAAAAAAAGACAGCCAGATAGAGGCAAAGAAACACATGAAAAGATGCTCAACGTCACTCATTCAGGAAAACAGAAATCAAAACTACAATGAGATATTACATCACACCTGTGAGAATGGCTAAAATAAAAAACACAAGAAACAAGTGCTGGTGATGATGTAGAGAGAAAGGAACCCTCTTACACTACTGATGGGAATGAAAATTGGTGCAGCCATTGTTGCAAACAATATGCAGGTTTCTCAAAAATTAAAAATAAAACTACTCTATCATCCAGAAATCAAACTATTTGGTATTTACCCCAAAAATACGAAAACACTAATTCAAAGGGATACATACACCCTTATGTTTATTGCAGCATTATTTACAATCACCAAACTATGGAAGCAGCTGAAGTGTCCAAGTGATAGATGAAAAGGTAAAGATGCGGTAAACACACACACACACACAGGAATATTGCTCAGCCATAAAAAAGAATGAAATCTTACCCCTTTCAACGACAGGGATAGAGCTAGAGAGAATAATGCTGAGTTTTCACTCAGTTATAGAAAGAAAAATATCATACGATCTCATTCATATATGGAATTTAAGAAACAAAACGAATTAACAAAGGAAAAGAGAGAGAGAAAAAAACCAAGAAACAGACTCTTTAATTATAGAGAACAAAATAATGGTTGTCAGGGGGGAAATAGGGGATGGGGATTAAAAAGTACACATATCATGATGAAAAAGAATAAAATGAAGTGATTTAAGAACTAAACAACTCTTAAAAATTGAGGGAAAATACAAAATATTATAGAAAAATGGGCAAAATATAAAGATAATTCACAAAAGGAAATAAAATGGCCCTTATATGCAAAAAGATATTCACTCTCACTAAGTAAAATCAACTTAAAATTATACTGATAATCTCACCTATCAGACTGCAAAAATTCAAAAGATTAGGAATTCACTGTTTTTTTTTTATAATTCTTTTTCTTAAATAGTTTATTGTCAAGTCGGTTTCTATATAACACCCAGTGCTCATCCCAACAAGTGCCCTTCTCCGTGCCCATCAACACCTTTCCCCTCTCCCCCACCCACATCAACCCTCAGTTTATTCTCAGAATTCAAGAGTCTCTTATGGTTTGCCGCCCTCCATCTTCCCAACTATTTTTCCCCTTCTTCTCCCCCATTGTTCTCCATTAGGTTCCCCCTAATCCACCTCTATGTACAAACATATGGTATCTGTCCTTTTCTGCCTGACTTATTTCACTCAGCATAACAACCTCAAGTTCCATGTAGCAACATGGCTACAAATGGCCAGATTTCATTCTTTCTCCTTGCCATGTAGTATTCCACTGTATGATAAACCACATCTTCTTGATCCATTCATCTGTTGATGGACACTTAGGCTCTTTCCATGTTTTGACTATTGTTGAGAGTGCTGCTGTGAACATTGGGGTACATGTGCTCCTATGCATCAGCACTCCTGTATCCCTCGGGTAAATTCCTACCAGTGCTATTGCTGGGACATAGGGGAATTCTATTGTTAATTTTTTGAGGAACCTCCACACTGTTTCCAGAGGGGCTGCTCCAGTTTATATTCCCACCAACAGTGTAGGAGGGTGCCTGTTTCTCCCCATCCTTGCTAGCATCTAGAATCTCCTGATTTGTTCATTTTAGCTACTCTGATTGGCATGAGGTGGTATCTAAGTGTGGTTTTGATCTGCATTTCCCTGATGATGAGGGACAGTGAGCATCGTTTCATGTGTCTGTTGGCCATCTGGATGTCCTCTTTGGAGAAGTGTCTGTTCATGTCTTCTGCCCATTTCTTCACTGGATTATTTGTTTTTCAGGTGTGGAGTTTGGTGAGTTCCTTATAGATTTTGGATACTAGCCCTTTACCCAATATGTCATTTGCAACTATCTTTTCCTTTTCTGTCAGTTGCCTACTAGTTTTATTGACTATTTCCTTTGCCATGCAGAAGCTTTTTATCTTGATGAGGTCCCAACAGTTTATTTTTGCTCTTGATTCCCTTGCCTTTGGGGATGTGTCAAGTAAGAAGTTGCTGCGGTGGAGGTCAAGGAGGTTGTTTCCTGCTTTCTCCTCTAGGATTTTGATGGTTTCCGGTCTCACATTCAGGTACCTTATCCATTTTGAGTTTATTTTTGTGTATGGTGTGAGAAAATGATCTAGTTTCATTCTTCTGCATGTTGCTGTCCAGTTCTCCCAGCACTATCTGTTAAAAAGGCTGTCTTTTCTCCATTGGATACTCTTTCCCACTTTGTCAAAGATTACTTGGCCATACATTTGTGGGTCCAATTCTGAGTTCTCTATTCTATACCATTGGTCTATATGTCTGTTTTTGTGCCAAAACCATACTGTTTTGATGATTACAGCTTTGTAGTAGAGGCTAAAGTCTGGGATGGTGATGCCTCCCGTTTTGGTTTTCTTCTTCAATATGACTTTGGCTATTCCAGGTCTTCTGTGGTTCCATACAAATTTTAGGATTGTTTGTTCTAGTTTTGAGAAGAATGCTGGTGCAATTTTGATTGGGATTGCATTAAATGTGTAGATTGCTTTGGGTAGTAATGACATTTTAACAATATTTATTCTTCCGATCCGTGAGCATGGAATGTTTTCCCATTTCCTTGTGTCTTCTTTAATTCCTTCATAAGTTTTCTATAGTTTTCATCATGCAGATCTATATATCTTTGGTTAGGTTTATTCCTAGGTATTTTATGGTTTTTTGTGCAATTGTGAATGGGATCAGCTTCTTGATTTCTCTTTCTATTGCTTCATTGTTGGTGTATAAAAATGCAACCGATTTCTGTGCATTGATTTTGTACCCTGCAACTTTGCTGAATTCATGGATCCATTCTAGTAGGCTTCTGGTGGAGTCTGTTAGGTTTTCTATGTAGAGTATCGTGTCGTCTGAGAAAAGTGAAAGTTTGACTTCCTCTTTGCCAGTTTTGATGCCTTATATTTCCTTTTGTCATCTGATTGCTGATGCTAGGACTTCCAGCACTATATTAAACAACAGTGGTGAGAGTGGACATCCCTGTCGTGTTCCTGATCTCAGGGGGAAAGCACTCAGTTTTTCCCCATTGAGGATGATGTTAGCTGAGGGCTTCTCATAAGTGGCTTTTATGATGTTTAAGTAAGTCCCTTCTGCACCTGCGAGTACTGCTGTATTAAACAAAGCTCTTTGTCCAGGGCCTGTCCATTCAGGAAGTGTTCTTTGAATGGTGTCTCTTGGTCTCTCTTGTTGAGACTTTGGTTATTTTATTTCCCTTCTCATAGTGGTATTTGGTACTCGACCATGTGTACTTTGGCTTGTTTCTTGAGGTAGCCGCTATAAGGTTTTCTCAGCAGACTCTTAATCCTTTTCCTCCCAAACTCCTGGATTCTGTAAGGGTTCCTATGGCTTTCGGTCTTCTCCATTTGAGAGATGGGGGTAGGTGAAATGTATGGAGCTCCATACTTCTCTGCCATCTTGCCTAGGAATTCACTCTTTCGGTAAGGCTGTGGGGAAATAGGCTCTCTCATATGTTGCTCGTAGAATGCAAAATGGTATATTTTCCCATGAGGAAGAATTTCAAAGCATGTAATAAAACTTCATTATGCATTTACCCTTCAACTAGCAATACTATTCTAAGAACTTACTCTGAACATATATATCCCACAATATAAAAATACATATAAAGAAAGTTATTCAATGCAGTGTTGCTTATAATTGCAAAGTATAAAGAACTATCTAAACATGTAAGCATAAGAGCTTAGTTGAAAGATCCATTTACATTATGTAATAGTATACAGCTATAAACAAGAATTAGGATATCTCTATGAACAAATAGGGTGTAATTTCCAGGAGATAACGTTAAGTAAAAAAGTAAAGAACATACAAAGTATGTTAATTTTTGTGTGAGAAAAATGGAAAAAAGAGTTTTGACTTTGTAAACCATGTGAATGTGCTACATATTCAAAAATTAAACTGCAATCAGTAAGAAGAGAAAGGAAAGACAGACCTAACCTGAAAGTAGAAAGAAACACATTGTATTACAAATAAATATGATAATCACATTGAAGGGAGAAGGAACCAAGGAAGGAAGGAAGTTATATACGTCTAATTATTTTTAGCTCTGTTCAAAGGACCAAGAATTAAAGATGCCCCAGTAGCAAAGATCACAGCCGAAACTCAAATTTTGGTCTCTAACACCATTACCCACTAAAAGTAAGCAAGACTCTCTGGATAATGACTGGACAAATGGGGCAGAGTAGATAAATATGAGCCTGAAACATCTTGTTATTCTAGAAAGTAAAAAAGCATTTTTTAAAAATTATGAGGTCATAACCCAAGGACTAAGGTGCTAGCTGAAAAGAATTACAGCTAGCCAAATCTGGGATAATTTAAGTACCACATCTGGGATAATGTGAGCATCATTAAGTATAATGATGAATTATAAATCACTGATAAAATTTAAGATTCATGAGTCCATACTGATAATAAATATATAAATAAATGTAAGTAAATTTATGAACACAAATATTTTACTATATATCCACAGTCTTGGCCAAGGCTGAGTATGAGAGGTGAAGCAGGAAAAATTGCAAACAAATTCTGAACTCTTTTTAGTACTATTTCAGCAATGATTTAGAGACATTGAATGCTTACTAGGTCTCAAGTTTTGTGTTAGACTAAATATTAACATTATCTTTATGATTCTCACAATGACACATTTTACAGATGAGATAAACTAGGCTCAGAGATATTAGAAAAAACTTGCCCAGTATCATATAACTAATAAATGAAAGAGGCATGATTTTAATAAAAAATTATACTTTTTCCACTATGTTATGTCACATCACAAAAGAACGGAACTTCTGAATAAAAGCATGTTATATATGAAGTTTCTTTTTTCTTGCCTTTATTTCTCAGGGATGCACTAAAGTGCTAACAGTGATGTTAAATTTCTATGGTCAAGACAAAAAAATTAAAACAATGATCTAAGAATGAATTTAATTGGGTCTCTTGGGCTTACAAACCATGGTCCACCAACTTCTTAAAATCTCTAGATGGAATTTCCTAACTTTCCCCAAGAGGTGTTAATTGTACAACAGAGAAATCCCTAAAGCCAGAAGCCTGGGTTCCATCCCTGATTGTGCAGTTTACTGTCTGTAAAAGGGTACTTCATAGGGTTGTCACAGGGGTTAAATGAGATAATGTACACATAAGCACATGTAGGCACAAGTATTACTGCTTCACTCAGGTCTCTGTCCTCCCCAACTTTTCCCAATCCTTTCCTGTTCTTAACTCATTAAGAACAAAACACACTTTAAAAACCAGGTCTATGAAAGCAAAGACCTCAGTAAGTGAAATCCAGTAACACCCACTGTTTCCTCCAACAGAATGTGCAGAATGTTCTTAACAAGGAGTCAATCAACTGCAATCAGGTCAAGAATTCTAAAGTTCTAAAAAGAATAAAGGGGCAGAGGCCTGACAGTGATTTTCTCCAAAGCCTAAAGCCTTGAACCAGATGTGGTTGGTTATTCTCCTTCAAGGACTGAAGTCCTCATCTTGGTTCTGTCACCAACCACTGCATGTCATAACCTCCTCTTTCTTGACCTCAGTCTCATCATCTGTAACTGAAGGCAGGTGCTGTATTTCCCAAGACAATGTTAATCATAGTCTTTTTCTCAGATCACCTCTAGCTGAATCAGCTGAGCTACTTGTTAAAACACACATACCCCTCAGATCCTAGCTTGTGGCTCCCAAATTAAAAACCCCTGGGCAAAGAATCAGAATCTGCATTTTTATCCCCTTCCACCATGTAATTCTAATGCACACAAATTTGAGAATTACTGACTTAAATGCCTTTTCGGAAAAATAATTCCATGTTGTAGTTCAGTGCTTTTTAAACTTTAATGAATTCCTAAAATTCAGGGGGCTTGCTCTACTTTACTACTAAGCTCACAACTGCTGTTGCTGGTTGTTCCTAGATCCCACTCTAAGTAGCAAAGCTTTATGTGATACTACACAGTCATGTAGTAGGTTGATTTCCTCTTTGGGATGAAAGGAATATAGATAAAGGTAAAAGGTAGAAGAAGGATATAAGCATGGATAGCAAACTCAAAGATTTGCTTGGCTTGAGTATAGATATAGTTGATTGATGGATCACCTTTGGGTGACTTTGGTCCTTATGATAGAAAAATCACAACATTTTAACTTGGTTAAGTTAAAAGTAACTTAACTTGGTTAAGTCTCCCACTCTGTCCCTTCCTAGCTATGTGACCTACAGAAAGTGATTTAAGTTTTTGGAGCCTTAAGTTATGAATATATAAAACAGAGATTGCAAAATGCCCTCCTTACAGAGTTGCTATGAGCATGAAATGTGATCACATATAGAAAATTTCCAGCCCAGTGCAACAATATCTGTCCCTCTAGGTTTTCTGGGGACCCTTCCTAAGCCTTTACTTAGCCCCTGTATGGAACTGTTCACTGGAACCTGCCCCTCTCTTACAGATACCACTACCTGGAGGGCAGCCACCTCTCCACCATGAGAAAACTCTTGACTTTCCCAGGCCACTGAGTGATTTATTGCACAGCTGCTTTCCCAGACTTGGAAGGCTGATGGCAACGCTGCCAGAGACAGATGGGAGAGCTGGAGTCCAATCACTCATCAGTGATGTTCAGCGGACACATTTATAAGGCTTTTTACACTTTTCTGGCATCCTCCATGATCAGCCATACACCAAAGGCTGTCTACTGCATACCACATGCCGGCAAAGAAAACTGTGTGTACACGTGCTGGCCAGGTCCCAGAGCAGCTTAGTCTTTCTCTCCTGCTTCCTTTCATTACTTTCTATGTGGTTGTGGTCAACATGCCACCCGATTTTTCATGCCAAGTCCTTTAAATTTTTTGACAGGGACTACTGTCCTTTTCTCCCCAAATAACTCACTAAACAAGAGTTGCAATAATATGAACTTAATGTGAAGAGTTTTCACCTCTCTTCATAGTCATTTAAAGGGGTTATCAACAAATATTTCTCTAGCAATTGCACTTTGCTTGCCAGTATCCCAGGTGCCCAAGGGACCCTATAACCAAATCATTTGTAAGTTGCTTGGTCAGACTATAGGAAGCAAACCATGAAATTGGCTTTCTTTTTCCCTATTTTTTTTCTTCCTTGTATTATCCATAAGTTTGACTTAAGTTGTCACCTAGAGAACTTTTAAAGAAATATTCGTCTCTGAATTTAATACCAGAGATTCTAATTTAATTGATCTAGATGCAGCTTGGACATTGGGAATTTTAAAAGCAGCAAGACTGAGGATCACTGGGTTATGAATTAATAAAGTTCATGTGGAATTTTCCTATATTGTCTCAGTTTTTAATCACCATTTGTTTTAAAGACCACACTTTACAAAATTTTTCACTAAAATAATCTGTCAAACCTTAAAATGACTCCTTGAAACAGTCTGAATTTGTATATTAGTTTATTTGTATATTTGTATGTTAGCTTCAATTTGAATATTTTTTTTAAAAATGGAGCTCTCAGAAAGGTTAACTTGTTCTGAGATAAACAGCTGATAAGGGCAGAAATAATCCCTAAATCCATAAATTCTGACTACCATTATTCTTTCCATTACTTTGTAACTCCCTTAATTCAGTTTGTCACTGAACATCATTCATTGGACCATAATACATCTCTACTCTAGACTGTATAAATATTCAAAACAAAAACTCTCTGATTTCCTTATTAGCAGATTTAATATTAATAAAGAAAAAAGAGCAGTGTGAATGAGAAGACAGGGCCTTCCTGGTTTGGTGGCTTATACATGCACTTGACATATGTAATGTGTTAAGTGTCAAGAGACATTCAGCATGAGAATATGTATTGGAGAAGTCAACGTATGCCAGCCAAAGGCTGGGTACCCAAACTTATCTCCATAAATCATCTTGGGAAATAGACCACAGCATTCTTCCTTCTGTGATGAAAGACATTCTGAGTTCTCTGGGAGGTTGTACATATCCTCATCTGAAGAGAGAATCATCTGTTGATTCTCATAAGCGTAGAGGTAGGTCGAAGGGTGGTTTCTCTCCCAAACTGGCAGAATACTACATTGATCTGGATCCTCCATGCCTGAGTTATTTTTCACTTACAGGAAATAACACAAATATTTTTTAAGCTATAACTCTTTGGAGACATAACATTACCATTTTCCCCCCATTACTCCTTGAATGTTTTATTAACCTTACCAGGATGGAATGGAGCAAGACTGGCTAATAAAATGGATTTTTGACAATCTCTCTGAACCTTTTCAGGGAGCCCAAAGTTTAGGTGTCGTGCCTCTGTGTCATGCCAATATCTCAGCTGATGGGAAGCTAATCGTCAAAGGGTACCTACTGATCCATGAATAATCATGGGACAGAAACTTAATTGGCTTAGGGTTGCTCATGGCTTTGGTCCAGTTAGGCTTCTACAGACATTTGGGCTGCAGAAAGACACCATCCAATTAAACCACTGGACATTCTAAAAACAGCTGTTTGAATTAATTGCAACATATAGTTTGCAACCATTCTATTATTCTAATCAATTGTATATGTGGGGCTACAAACATAAATGAAAGTATGGATATAGCCACAAATGAAGAAGAGAGTACTCACATTAAGTTCACAAATGGAATTTTTGAATTCTAAAAGTCACTCTAAAAGCCCACGAGTTTTGAACCTTAAAAAAATGACCCTAAAAGGTATCAAACCTAACACATTTATCTATAATTGAATCCTTCAATGCAATAAAAATCTGGTCTCTCTTCATGGTTTCTCAGTCTCATAAACCCTGAACACAGGTCTCCAAATGCAGACATGGCATATTCCCTTTTGAAATGATAACCCTTTGGCAGATCCAGCTACAAAATTTGTGGGGCTCACTACAAAATGAACATACAGACCCTTTGTTAAAAACTTATTGAGAATTTAAAGACAGGACTTCCAAGAAAGGTGGTGGAATAGGAAAATCCTAAGCATACCTTATTCCACAAATACAACTATATAACATCTCATCAGTGTACATAACCCAGAAAATGATCTGAAGACTGGCAGAACACACTCTCCATAGACAAATGTAGAGAAAAGCCTACACCAAAGAGGATAGGAAGGGCAGAGACACCATTGGGAGCCAAACAGAGGGAGAGATGCCATGGGCCTGAGAAGTAAAGAGGACCAAACCCCCACCCCAGGCACCCCAGGCATGGAAGACCTGCGTGGGAAAGACAAATCCCCATAATATTTGTCTTTGAAAGTCAGAGAGATCTAACAATCTGTGGGGCTTAACACCTGGAACATTAAAAATCAGAGGGCTCAGCTCTGGGAAAGCCAGAAGTTCCTGCTCTTAAAGAGACAGCACAACAAATAGCCCCACAGGATATAGGAAAGAATTGCTGCAGGGGCAGGGATTTTGGAAAGACATCTCCAAGAACAAAAATTTGGTGGGCATTACTTCCCTCTCTCACACCCCAGCCTGCATACATAGACACTTTTGGGAACCAGCACAAATCCAACACTCTGCCACTTGCTAACAACCTGCCCAACCCTGTGCTGCTTCTGTAGATCCATCCTCTCCAACTGGGTAGGCCTCAGCACAATTTTTCCTAGGTAACTGTTTCCCTTGACAACAGACCAGAATGGGTCTTGTGGGCATTGTGCACCCCAACCTTGCATACTCCTGTGACCTATCCCTTCTCTAATCCCCTTGGCTGGAGCCCACCCAAAGTGGTGCCACAAGATTGGCAGTGTGAAATCAGCCCCAGCAGAGGCCAACATGAATCCAAAGTGACTCCTGCCACCAGAAGGTGGGGAAAATAACCACTCACACCAGGCCAACTATGGCCCCTGCAGTGGGCTGGGGGCAGACAGCTGTTCTGACTGCAGGCCATACCCACTAATAGTTTCTCAGGAGAAAACACAGGGAGAGTGCCCTGAAGTTCAGTGATACTGTATCTTTGACAAATGTCTGGTCCAACTAAGTGCAGGTGGCCCCCAACTGTCCCAATAACAATACAGGGACCAAACCTTGGCCACGATAGGCAAAGAGGGTCATTGCAGATGACTGGACTGAAGGCAAAAGTGGCTTAGCCACAACAGTAGGATGCAAACAACACATATAGGAGATACCTCTGAAGCACCAGGGTCTGGTAAACAGAGAACATTGCACTACAAGGCACTAAAGGACCTCTTCTTCATAAAGCCACTACTTTCAAGAGCAGGTGACATAGCTGACTTTCCAAACACATAGAAATAGGGAGTTAACAAAATGAGGAAACTGAGAAATATGTCCCAAATGAAAGAACACAATAATATCACAGTTAGGGAGCAAAATGAAACAGAGATAAGTATGCTTGATAGACAATTTAAAGCAATGGTCATAAAGATACTCACTGGACTGGAGAAGAGTGGAGAACTTCAGTGAGACCCTCAACGAAGACATAGAAAACATAAAAAAGAATCAATCACAGATAAAAAACTCAATAACTAAAATTAAAAATACACCAGATGAACTAGGAGACAGGAAAAAAATAATAAAAAATGAGAACAGGCTAAGTGAACTCAGCAACACCATCACGTGTAATAACATCGGAATTAGAGGCACCACAGAAGAAGAGAGAAAAAGTGGTTAGAAATTTATTTGAGGAAATAAAGCTTAAAACTAACTGAACCTGGGGAAGGAAACAGAAATCCAGACCCAGAAGGCACAGGGAGACCCCAACAAAATCAACCCAAGGAGGTCAACACCAAGACACATATTAATTAAAATGGCAAAAAGTAGTGATAGAAAATTTAAAAGCAGAGTAAAAAGAAAACAGTTACATACAAGGGAAGCCCCAGAAGGCCATCAGCTTATTTGTTAGCAAAAATTCTGCAGACCAGAAGGGACTGGCACAATATATTAAAAGCACTGAAGGAAAAATACTCTGTAGCCAAGCATACCCTATCTAGGAAGGCTATCGTTTAGAAGAGAGGAGAGATAAAGAGATTCCCAGATAAACAAAAGTTTAAAAGATTCATGACTAGCCCTATAAGAAATGTAAAAGAGTACTCTTTGAGTGGAAAGGTAAGGCCATAAGTGGGAGTAAGAAAAGTAGGAAGCACAAAAGCAGTAAAATTAAGTATATCTAAAAAACATCCCTTGACTGCGAGAGATTCATAAAATAAAAGGATATAAAGTGTGAAATCATATACCTAAAACATAGGGAGGAAGAATGGGTTCAAACTTAAGTGACCATCAACTTAACATAGACTGCTATATGCATGAGACATTTTATATAAACATAATGATAACCGCAAATCAAAAACTGATAATAAATATGCAAAAAAAACAAAGAGAACAAATTCCAAGTATATCATTAGATAAAGCGAATAAGTTGTGAAAGAAGAGAGCAAAGGAAGAAAGGAACAGAGAAGAACTACAAAAACCACCGCAAAACAAGTAAAATGGCAATAAATACATACCCATCAATAGTTAATTTGAATGTAAAGAAATTAAATAGTCTGATCAAAAGACACAGGGAGGGGCACTTGGATGGGTCAGTTATTAAGTATTCTATTCTTGGTTTCGGCTCAGGTAATGATCTCACAGTTTGTGAGTTCAAGCCCCATTTTGGGCTCTGCGCTGACAGTGCACAGCATGTTTGGAATTCTCTCTCCCTCTCTTTCTGTCTTCCTCCCCCCCGCCCTTGTTTGCTCTCTCTCTCTGAAATTAAATAAACTTAAAAAAAAATCAAAGACATAGGATGATGGAATGGATAAAAAGGCAAGACCTATCTATACACTGACTACAAGAGACTCATTTCAGACCTAAAGATGCCTGCGGATTGATAGCGAAAGGAAAGAAAAGCAATTTTCATGCAAATTGAAGTGAAAAGAAAGCTAGGTAGGAGTACCTCTATTGGACAAAATAGATTTTAAAACAAAGATTGTAACAAGAAACAAAAAAGACACTACATGGTCCAACAGGAAGATATAACAATTGTAAATATTTATGCACCCAACATGAAAGCACCCAAATACACAAAATAGCTAATAACAAACGAAAAGGAATTAATCCATAGTAAAACCACAATAGTAGGGGACTTTAACACCCCATTTACATCAAAGGATAGATCATCCAAACAGAAAATCAACAAGTAAACAGTGGCTTTAAACGACACATTGGATCACATAGATCTAACAGATATATTCAGAACTTTCCATCCTAAACAGCAGAATACACAATTTTCAAGTGCACATAGAATATTCTCAAAGGATATCACGTAGTAGGCCACAAAAGAAGTCTCAACAATTTAAAAAGATTGAAGTCATGCCATGCATCTTTTCTGACTACACACTATGAACTAGAAATCAACCACAATAAAAAGTCTGGAAAAACACAAATACATGGAAGCTAAATAACATGCTACTAAACAATGAATGGGTCAATCAAGAAATTAAAGAAGAAATTAAAGGGGCGCCTGGGTGGCTTAGTCGGTTAAGCGTCCGACTTTCGCTTAGGTCATGATCTCGCGGTTCGTGGGTTCGAGCCCCGCGTCGGGCTCTGTGCTGACTGCCAGCTCAGAGCCTGGAGCCTGTTTCAGTCTGTGACTCCCGCTCTCTCTGACCCTCCCCTGCTCACGCTGTCTCTCTCTCTCCTAGAAATAAATAAAAATATTTTTAAAAAATTTAAAAAAAAAGAAGAAATTAAAAAATTTATTGAGATAAGTAAAAAGAAAACACAATCCAAAATCTTTGAGATGCAGCAAAAGCTTTTCTAACAGGCAAGTTTCTAGCAGCAATATAGGCCTATCTCAAGAGGCAAGAAAAATCTCAAATAACCAACTTAACCTTATAATCAAAGGAGCTAGTAAAGAATAAAACCCAAAACTAGAATAAGAAAGGAAATAAGAAACATTAGAGCAGAAATATATGAAATAGAAACTAAAAACAAACAAACAGAAATCATAACAGAACATATCAATGAAACCAGAATTCTGGTTTCTTTGAAAATATAACAAAATTAATAAACCCTTAGCCAGTCTCATCGAGAGAGAGAGAGAGAGAGAATGAACTCTAAGAAATAAAATAAAAAATGAAAGAGGAGAGGTAACACCCAACACCATAGAAATACAATGGAGGACAAGAGAATATCATGATAAATTATAGGTCAACAAATTGGACAACATACAATAATCAATATAAATTCCTAGAAACATATAATCTCCCAAAACTGAAACAAAAAGAAATAGAAAATTTGAACAGACCGATTACCAACAATGACATTAAGTTAGTCATCAAAAGGCCCCCAACAAACAAAAGCTCAGGATCAGACAGCTTCACAGATGAATTCTACCAAACAATTAAAGAAGAGTTATTACCCATTCATCTCAAGCTGTTCCAAAAAATGAAGAGAAGGCAAGTTTCAAAATTCATCCTATGAGGCCAGCATTACCCTGATTCCCAAACCGGATACAAACACTACAAATAAAGAGAAGTACAAGCCAATATATCTGATGAACATGGATATGAAAATACTCAACAAAATATTAGCAAACAAAATACACTGAAAAAAAAATCATTCACCATGATCAAGTGGGATTTATTCCTGAAATGCAAGGGTGGTCCAAAATTCCTAATTCAATCAACATGATAGATCACATCTACAAGAGAAAGATTAAAAACCATATGATCACTTCAATAGATGCAAAAAAATCACCCGACAAAGTACAATATATATTCATGATAAAAACCTTCAACACAGTAGGTTTAGAGGGAACATACCTCAACATAATAGAGGCACATGTGAAAAATCCACAGGTAACATCATACTTAACAGTGAAAAATTGAGAGCTTTTGCCCTAAGAACAGGAACAAGACACAGATATCCAGTCTCACTTCTATTCAACATAGCACTGGAAGTCCTATCCACAACAATCAGATAAGAAAAAGAAATAAAAGGCCATCCAAATTGGTAAGGGAGAAGTAAATTTTCACTATTTGAAGATGACAAGATAACTATATATAGAAAATACAAAATACTCCACCAAAAAAACCGACTAAAACCAATAAATGAAATCAATAAGGTTTCAGATTATAAAATCAATATGCAGGAATCCGTTGCATTTCTATACACCAATAATAAAATAGCTGGAAGAGAAATAAAGAAAATAGTATCATTTATAACTGCACCAAAAATAATAAAATATCTAGAAATAAACTTAATCAAGGAGGGAAAAGACCAGTACTCTGAAAACCATAAAACATTGATGAAAGAAATTGAAGATGATACAAATAAATAGATATAGATTCCATGCTCATGGGCGGAAAGAAAAAATATTGTTAAAACATCCATACTACCCAAAGCAATCTACAGATTTAATGTAATCCCTATCAAAAATCCACTAGCATTTCCCACAGAACTAGAACAAATAATCTTAAAATCTGTTTGGAACCACAAAAGACCCTAAGTAGTCAAAACAATCTTGAAAAAGAAAAGCAAAACTGGTGGTATTGCAACTCCAGGTTTCAAGATATACCACAAAGCTATAGTGATCAAAACAATATGGCACCAGCAAAACAGACACTTAGATCAAAAGAAAAGAACAGAGAGCCCAGAAATAAACCCACAACTGTATGGTTAATTAATCTTAGACAAATCAGGAAAGACTATGCAATCAGAAAAAGACAGTCTCTTCAACAAATGGTGCTGGGAACACTGGTTAACACTGGTTAGCCACATGCAAAGGACTGCTTTACCATACAAAAATATACACAAAATAAACTTAAAACTATACACACCATACACAATACACAAAAATAAACTCCAAATGAATCAAGGACCTAAAAATGAGACTGCAACCATAAAAATCCTAGAAAAGAGCACAGGCAGTATTTCTCTGACATCAGCTATAGCAAGATTTTTCTAGATTTGTCTACTGAGGCAAGAGAAACAAAAGCAAGAAGAAACTATTGGGACTACATCAAAATAAAAAGCTTCTGCACAGTGAAGGAAGCAATCAACAAAATGAAAAGACAGCTCACACAATGGGAAAACTATTTGGAAATGACATATTTGCGAATGATGTATGCATAGGCATAGGTTTAGTATCTAAAATATATGAAGAATGTATACAACTTAACACCAAAAAAAACCCCCAGATAATCTAATTAAAAACTGGGAAGAATACATGAACGGATATTTCTCGAAAGAAGATATACAGATGGCCAACAGATACATGAAGAGTCTCAATAGCACTCATCATCAAAGAAATGCAAATGAGAATCACAATGAGATATCACCTCATACCTGTCAGATTGGCTAAAATAAAAAGCACAAGAAACAACAATTGTGGGCTATGACATAGAGAAAAAGGAATCTTTGTTTAGTGTTTATGGGAAGGCAAACTGGTACAGGCATTGTGGAAAATAGTATGGAAGTTCCTCGAAAGATTAAAAATAGAAATACCATATGATATAGTAACTCTATTATTATTTACCCACAGAATATGAAAACACTGATTTGAAAAGACATATGCATCTTACATTTATTTCAACATTGTTCATAATAGCCAAAATATGGAAGCAGCCCACATATCCATTAACAGATGAATGGATAAACAAGAAGTGGTATACAGGGGAACCTGGCTGGCTTAGTCAGTAGAACAAGTGACTCTTGATCTTGGGGTTGTAAGAGTGAGTCCCATATTGGGTATAGAGATTACTTAAAAATAAAACCTTTAAAAAAGATGATAACTGTCATCTATCTATCTATCTATCTATCTATCTATCTATCTTGCCATTTCCAACATTGATGGATCTAGAGAGTATAATGCTAACTGAAATAAGTCAGAGAAAGACAAATACCATATAATTACACTCAGATGTGGAATATAAGAAACAAATGAACAAAGGAAAAGAGACAAACAACAAAATACACACACACACACACACACACACACACACACACACACACCCCAGATTTTCAACTATAGAGAACTGATGGTTACCAGAGGAGAGGTTGGTAGGGAGATACGTGAAATAGGTATAGGAGATTAAGAGTACACTTGATCATGATGAGCACTGAGTAATGCATACCATTGTTGAGGCACTATACTGTATACCTGAAATTAATATTATACACCTGAAACTAATATGTATAATATGACATATAGAACTAACATGATAACATTGTGTGTTATCTATACTGGAACGAAAATTTTTAAAAGAAAAATATGGATGATGACAGAAGTGCATTAAACTAAATGTGGTGTCCTATGTGACTGTACATGCATATCCATGAAGTTGGCTCTATCCTTAGGGCAGCAAGACCCTAATAGTGCTATTCCAGCTACCCCTCTGTTGAGTCATTGGGAGCAAATGGGATATCCCTACATCTCAACAATAGTTATGTAGGCAGATGGCCCTAACTGTCCATGGGATATCTGCAGGGAAACCAACAGAATGAAAATGTGATGGAGAATGAATACACTATGTCTCTCAGAGTAACCAGGGAAGGACAGAGGATTTGTATAAGTGTACAGAACTCATAAAAAAAAGACACTGGCTACTACAGACCCAACAATGCCCAGGAAAGAGAGATCCTTGGATAATTTCATCCCTAAATGAGATTATGTGACAATGTACCTTGAGATATTATTCATATGTATTTACCTATTTAATCTGCATAAATCTGTACTTAATTTTTAGTACTTTTAGCTCTCTACCCCAATCCCAAGCCAACAATTGTCTCTGTGTTCATTATGTCATGGGAGAGGTATGCTAGCACAAAAGCAAGAAACTGTCCTAATAGTCATCTTGGATTTGTGTACACAAGCTCAGAGATGGCCAGAACCATAAAGGCAGGGTTTTCCAGCCTAGAAGAGCAACTCTCCTGGTTTTGGAAGGGTAAGACGTCCACCACATCCTTGATCAAAAGGACGTATACCCCAGGATTGGCTGCATGGGAAACGAGGCTGATGGGATGACAGGCAGCCTTGGCCCTGAGTGGAGCCTGAGGGCAGCTGAAAGCTTCCTGCACATCAGGAATGGCACAGAAGCAGCAGATAGCCTGCTGAGAGAGACAGAGGATGTCTCATTGGCAGCTTTGGTGGCCTGGTGATGGAGGATCACATGATGTGCAATGTGACCCTCCTCCATCCCCATGCATAAGATTCCAGAAATCACTGGGAGGAGATGGAAACAAGAAAATGACTGGAATTAGATTTCCTCATAGCTTGGTGAAGAAGAGAAGTTAAATTGTAAAAAGGGGTCATTGTTCTTGTACACCTGTGTTGGACTGGGAATCCATTCTAACTGCTCTGTGATGACATTATTTCCTAAGCTTATTCAATTACCATTGCTTTGCTTCTGCTTTCACTGGATAATTTTTTAATCTTTAATTTGGTTTCCAGTTTAGACTTTTCCAGCAAGAAGAACATGTTTGGACTGCCATGAATATTGTATTTCTCTTGGCAATGAAAGCTCTCAGTATAAGTGAACAAAACTGAAAATAGGTCTATTTATAAATTAGTCAATCTCTTGCGAGCTTGGTTAACATGGCTCTGTTCCCTGGGCCTTTGCCACATGGATGTACTGTCAAGATGAAGTTTATGAATTTGCCAAAGAGAGGGCCGTGATGACTCTCCCAAGGTGCAGATACCCTGAATGGAAACATCCATGACTAAAAAGCACCCCTCAACCTCTCTCTACTGCTATTTTCTATTATAAAAATAATATGAAATGGTAAAGAAATATTTTTTAAAAAGTTATTTTATGCAGACTATTTTGCAAGTTTGATCCATCTAGTAAACTGAAAATCATTCCTTAATCAAAATCAAAGTTATATTAGTGTAATGTAGTGGTTAGGAATACAGTTTCCAGAATCAGGCTTCCCAGGTTTATCAATCAAATCTTGGCTTTGATTTTTAACAAGTTCAAAGAAATCTAGTAGGGATTGTTGTAAGGAATAAAGATATTAATACATGTAAAACATTCTTATCAGTGCTTAGCATCTGTTAAGTGTTCTTTAAGTGTTTATAAATGTTAACAATGATTTCTGGTTTTATTGTTATTATTTTAGGTGTTCCCTGCCAGCATGTCTCCAAATATGAGGATGTCATTTAATGTTACACATGATTTATATTTGTCTTTCACTCTAACACTATGTCATAAATACTGTATGTATTTCTACGAAGGCTTTAATTATAATTTTTAACAGTATAACTTAATTCACTTAATAGTTGAGCACTTATCTTAAAAATGACTATGCTATGCGACAGGGATGCCAAAATGATGATAAATTAGAAACACTGGCAAAGGTGATGAACAGGAAATACACCAAGGAAGAAATATAAATGTCCAAAAGAAGGGCTTACCCTAACAAAAAGTCAAGAAAAACAAATTAAAGCAACAGTTGACTATTTTTGCCTAGAAGCTTGGCAGCATAAAATGTTTGCTAATATCCACTGTTAGAGTAAGATGTAGGAAAATGAATATTCCCCTTTCCACTGGTAAGCTAGTGCAGCCATTTAATTATTTACATTTAAAATGCACAAACCTCTATACCTAACCATTTCACTCTTTCATTTCTGCTCTCATGAAACAGTTGCTATGTTTCTTGTTTTCAGGAGACAAAAACAAGGATGTTCACTATAACATTTGTAATCACGCAAATTGAAGATCATGTAACTGTTCCTCAGTGTTTGGAATGGTTAAATAAACTGTGATATATTTATTCTTAGAAAGAATGTGTCCTTGGGGAGCCTGGGTGGCTCCATTGGTTAAAGCATCTGACTCTTGATTTTGGCTCAGGTCACAATCTCAGGGTTGAGTCTGAGCCTTGCATTTATTTGCTAATAGCCCGGAGCCTGCTTGGGATTCTCTCTCTCTCTCTCTCTCTCTCAAAATGAATAAACATTTCTTTTAAAAAGAAAAGAAAGAATGTGTTCTAGATCAATATCGACATGGAAAGTTTCCAAGGCTTCTTGTTGAGTAAATGAGAAAGCAAGAAAACAAAAAGTTGAAGAAAAATAAGTGTAATAAGACAGTACTTTAACACACACTCTAAACAAAATATATAGCTGGATAGATACATGAATGTGTAAGAGTCCACACCCAACTGTTAACAGTAGCCACCTTTAGACAGGAAACTAAGATTGGTCAAGGGGACTTTAGCTTTTCCTCTATATTTTAAATGTTTTTAAGTATTTTTGTATAATTAAGGGTGCACTTTAAAAATTTTAAAGATGAATCAGGCAAGATTTCTGAATCCCAAAGTTACTATTCCATTGAGCTGACGTATAACAATTTATTTAGCCATTGACCTCTATTTGGCAGTTTAGGTTGTTTCCATTGCTTTATATTATAGATCTTTATACACTGTAGCTCCTTTTTCTTCTGTTGATTTATTTCTCTAGGATAAATTCCAAGAGTGGGATTACTGGGTAAAATGGTATAAACATCTTTCTGGCTTGTGATATATTTTTCCACATTGCTTTCCAAAAATGTTGTGCTTCTCTTTCCCCATCATTACTACAAAAAAGCAAGAGCGCTCTCCTACCACCTGGCACCAATCTACTTTTCTATTGCCATCTCCTCATTCTCAGAAATGTGCACTTTTCACTTCAGTTTTCAACCTGTTTTAGAATTGACATCTCCTAGAAAACCATCAGCTTATAATCTTTTTCTTATGCCTAGTATGCATGTATATTATTGGAGAGATACCATTAGCATTCATTCCCATTTTATAAGTGAGAGTATTGAAGCTCACAGAGGTCATGTAACTTGCCCATGGTCCCAGAGTTAAGGAGTGGCAGAGTCTCTACTTGCAATCATGTCTCTGTACTCTCTCTGCATCTGGCTGTGGTTCTTTATCCATTAGGAGTAAGCAGGGTTGGTTTGAACCCCAGCACCTGTTGCTTCTCCGTGGTCTCCTGGCACCAGCCCACACTTGTGTCCTCCTGCCTTTCTGCCCGTGTCCCCTGTTCTTGGTCTGCTTCTCAGATTGCAAACTTGTGTTTCCATACTCAAACTCTATTCCTTCTCTAGTTCTTTTACTTTAACCAAAAGTATTAGACCAGTGAATTTCATCCTTGGGGAACTTAAACCAAAATGAACCAAACAAACTGAAGTCTGGACTCCATCCCCTGAAATCCAGATTCATTGGTGTGGGATGTAGTGTGGTCCTGAGACTGAGATTTTATTTTTAAGTTCCCTGAGAACTTTGGAGAGAGAACCTCTGTATTGGATGCTATTCTTGGTTTCCCCCTCTGAGTTTAGGTGGCAACATATGGCTGCTTTTTGTTTATTTAGTAATCACTGCCCTGTCTCTCTTAGCTGCTGCCATCACTTGTATTCACTGGTCTTCCCTGCCATTCTGCCTGTTCTGTCTCTTTGAGCTCTTCATTAGCAAAAGAACCTTGCTGTTTCTACTTCAAACCTTTGCACTTGCTATTGTTGCTGCCTGCAACCACATCTCTCTTCTGTCCTAATTCTGTTGAGCTGTAGTTTTGCCTCCTCCATGCAGTTCTCTTACATCACAGCCCACACAGGTGGCTACTTCTTCTGATCTCCTTTCTCAGTTCTCACCTGCTTCATTCTATAGGCTTTTTGTTTAGTGATGGAAGGTGGCACATGATTTTTATGTGTGGACAGGAGGAAGCACTCTCAATGGTTTTTAAGAGCACAGGATTGAGAGGAAGAATCATGTTTCAAATTCCAGGCTGCCAGTTCCTTAACCATTCTAAGCCTCTGTTTTCTCATTTATAAATGAAAGATAACAGTAATATACATATATCTCACAAAGCATAACACAGTACTGGCTACATGATGAAAACTTGATACATGTTAATTATTAGAAATAGGATATATGGTAATAAGACTGATTTCTTTGAACTAAAGTAGTGAGAATTAAGAATTTATGCATCCAAATGAGCAACTTCCCTTATCAGTTGCCCTCTATTTGTTATATGAATGAGAAGAAGATACCCACTTATTCTGATGATGTTACATTGCCCAGATCTTTTCCAGAAATCCTCTTTTGGAGTTGCCTACTGATCAAGTTTCTGAGTCAGAAAGAGAAAGTGCACTATTACTTTTCTCTGCTTCTTCTTACCAAAAAAGGTAATATCCAATTTCCTTGCCCACTTTATCAAATTTGGTGCCAAATGACCTTTGGCTTTTCTTCTTATAAATTGAATTTAACCCAAGAGGAGATATATGTGACTACTAAGATCATGCACAAAAAGTGTTATAAATTTTTAAGGGAGTTTCAAAACAGCAGTTATCAAAAAAGTTCCCCAAGGAGATTGCAAATGCCTAGAGAATAGGGACTTTATCTATAGGTAGGGTTCTTAATCTGGAGTTAACTAAAGTTGGTGCAGATTTTTGTCTTATATTTTCTTTCCAGTTAGAGGGTATGTAACTTTATTATTTTCAAAAATATTTATGACAGAAAGGAGATAAGAATCCTTTAAAAAGTATTTTACAGGTGCCAAGATTCCTAGGAGAATGTTATAATGTTAACAATAAATTTAAACATTTAAGAGACAAAGTGCTTTCATATGCTAAGAAATGCTATTCATCTATTGTTATAGCTTATATTATTATCTTAATGGTGGGGGATGAATTTGAATAGAACTACAGACATTCCTTCAACCTCTCCTCTTGGGAGTCCCTTGTACAAGTGTTCCTGAAACAAACAGCTGCCTGTGTTCTAGTGTGTGGAGTGTGATCTTGGAAAAAAGAAAACAGGATTGTCAGGATGGATACAGTGACTTTTCTGTTTTGTTAGTGACACATTCTAACACAATGAGTTAACTAAAACAATGACACTAGAGTTATTACTTGATAGAACTGAGAAGTTAGCTTTCCATTACTTATCTTCCAGTTCCCAATGCTATTTATTTTTAGAAGCACTTATTTTAAATGGAGAATCCAAGGGAGAACACAGTTATCATGGTTAAAAAAGAAAATCCAAAATCTGAACATGAGAATTGAGAGGAGGATTCCTTAATCATTATGTTTTTCGTCTAGTGGTGTGCTGGTAAACTGGCTCTCTAGGGGGAGACCAAGTTCTGATAATGTGGGAAATGAAGGCAAAAGAAAAACTTAAATTTCCTGGCTACTTACAGTCCATGGACAAGTCCTGGAGCAGGCAGAGTGACCCTCTAGGAATTCAACTGCCTCAATGTTGATACTTTGCTAAGGGCAAAAGGCAATCTTAGCTTAACATTATCCCAACCAGCGTCCTGTAAGTCTCCTTTAACATATAAATATTCCTTTGGAAACTTCCTTTATCTCTACCCCCCCCAAGATATATGCTGGCAATCATCTTCCAAGCCTATGGCCCACTGATATATATCTGAAGGGTCTCATGACTAAGGTTTTATTAGACAGTAATAAATGATCTTTACTGAATAATGGATAGCCCCTCAAGATCCTGGAAACCTTGCTTCCAAAATTCCTTAGAGACTTACACTATCCCTAACTCTCTTCCAACCTGAAAGTATATAATCATTTATCCCTCATAACTTCAGTGCGGCTCTTTCTGCCCATCGGTCCTGTTCCCGTACTTTAATAAAACCACCTTTTTGCACCCAAGACATCTCAAGAGTTCTTTCTTGGCCCTCAGCTCCAAACCCCAACATTTTCTACATCACTGATTTGCAATGTTTGTCAGTTTCTGTAGTGTGTATATAACAGGATTCTCACACAGAGAGATGGGACACCGAGGCTTTCTTTGTCCAGGAAGCAACTTCATTCGATGTGCTAGCACAGGCTCAGTGAGTTTGTACCTGAAAAACTGAGTGCAGTGGGGGTGTAGCCTTTCAAACAATTGTTTACTTTTTTGTCTCCCATACATGGTAACAGACATACAGTCTGATTGGGCAGTCTATGTTACAGAGTCTTGAGGAATGTCATGTACATGCACATAGCCAGGTTGCCTTTCCTTGTCTTGAGGTTTTCACCACATTCCTTAGGGAGGGTCTCTACCACATAAATACTCCCATGATGGCCAATTCCACTACCAGTGTGAGGCCACTAAATGCAATTGAGAAGAAATGCACTAAATTTGTTCTTTTGAGCAAATACAAGTTGGCTTCAGTAAACCACTCTTTATAACCCTCATAAACCTGCAGACGGGCTTCTATAGAGGCTCAGTTTTATAGCAGTGCTCTTTGGAACAAGTAGAGTTTAAGAACCAAAAGTGATATTAGAGGAGATTGAAATGTATAATTTAAAACATACTACTCAACCTCCCTGATAAAATTTGTCCTCTTCTACCTCAAACTACCTTTGAAAAGAAAACGGCAGGTCCAAAATGAAGTCTCTTTTGCTAGGCCAGAGATCAGGGTTCAATATGTAACCTCACTGCAATTTCAACCTTCCCCAGGAATGTAATCTTAACCAGTCAGTATGGAATTTCCTACCAGTACTACAGGTAAGGTAGTACACCTAATAAGACCCGTTAGTCCCCTAAAGGAAGGTGATATTGCCTGAAATTATTTGTCTGTTTGTTTATGACTTCCTTTCCTGCCTTTTAAAATCTTTCCCTTTCTGTAGCTCTTTGGAGCTCCTTTCTACTTGCTAGATGGGATGCTGCCTGATTTACAGGTTGTTGAGTAAAGCTAGTTACATCTTCAAATTTACTCAGTTGAAGTTTTTTTTTTTTTCTCTTTTCTTCCTCCTCTACGTACACGCAACAAAATATTTTTTTCAAACTGACTACTCTCCTGGAGGAAAGAGGTTTTTTTTTAGGACCTGATTAGAGGTAGGGTGGGAGGGGTAGAGGGGACATGTGGACATTAATAATCTGTATCCTATCATGTTGTTTTCCCATATTTAAAGAAAAAATTGAGGAGTAAAAAGTAAAACCACCTTCTCAAAGTTTATGGCTTGAGAATCAACAAGTCTTTATAAACATTATTCGTTAGAGAAGAAAAAGCAGAATATAAGCCAAGTCTTTTTATTTTCTTTCCATTTACTTATAGCCACATCTTAATCTGTATCTACATTTCTAAACCAATATGACTGATCAAGTCTCAATTAACAAAAAGTTAAAAGCCAAGCCAATTGTTTGTCTATCCTAGCTGATTTTATTTTGGCTATCTGGTCAAAGTTGCAACATTACCATGAGCAAGTCATTTGGCCTTTCTGAACCTGAGTTACATCATCTGACAAACAATAGAATAAACCATATGGCCTTTAAATTGCTTTCTAGCCATAAGAGTTTGTGACATTTGTATTGAATTTAATAAACAGCTTCATAATTTTCCATTTTGAAACAGACTAATAATCTCAACTTTTAAAATGTCATAAAACTGCTAGCTTGATTAAGTAGATGTATTTTATCTGACTTGACCAGTTAAACAGAACTCTTCTGCCAATAGAAAGAAATTATTCTTTAGACTACAGTTTTCTCTGGTGCTCTCCCCAGACTTTGAGATTCATCAAACACATCTGGAGGAAGAAACCTCTCTGAAGTTGGAGGAAGGTTCTTAGCATACATTAAGAATCTGATGGTCATCAGTAATTCTAGCCCTTGAGGATTCATATTATTTTAACATACTTGATGTTCTCTATGTTTCCCTCTCTTCCCATCTATTTCTGCACCCCCCCCCAAGTCTGCCCCCATCTCAGGGATCCCAGTGGGTGTGGGGAAAAGAATAGAGTGAGTGGGCAATAGGCATGTCTTTCTAACATCTTTAGTATTGTATCATTTGGCTCTTACCTAACAAATACCTAATGATTCTTTTGTTAAGGAAACTATTGGAAAGTAACCATGACAACAACAATAGCTAATATTTACTGAATGTTTATCATTTGCTAAGGACTCTACCAACATTTCATTTAATTTCTAACAAATACATTAATTCTAGCCTCTTTCTATCCATAAAGAAACTGAAGCTTAAGGAGGTTAACCCAAGGCCAAAATGAGTGATAGAAGCAATAAACGCCAGGGCTGCCTGATCCGTGCTCCTGACTCTGGCTCTTGTGTGGTTGTAACCAAAGTTCCTAAAATAAAACTGGGCATGAAAAGCAGAAGGCCAAATAAAAGCTCTAAGATGGGAATTGCATTTCACAAGGGAGGACATGGGCTCTCAGAGGAAGGAGGCCATGCACAGCTCTAAGGATCTGCCTCTTTCATTTGTTTCTCTTTCCCATCCCAAGAGGACCTTACTCAGTGGGCTTCAGGCTCAGCCCTGGGATCAGGCTTACATGGTTGTCAAACTCCGTACAGGCAGTTAGTGGTGTTGGCTCATGAATCCCTGTCCCCATTATTCTTGTTTTCTTGCCTGGTATCACTTATTCAGGTGTGTGAAGACTCACATTGTGAATAAACATCACAAGTCATCACAAAACTACAGATTTAGGGCCTTTTCTACCAGACAGAAAAACTGAGCCTGGGAACATGACCTCATTTTCTTTTCCAAAGACTCTGAAACCCCATTCTAAGGAAAGAAAAAGGAAATGATACATTGCAGAAAGTGTCTAGTCCTTTGGGAGGTACAAAGTCATATATATATATATATATATTTGTTAAACTTTTATCACTTTACCAAGGCATACATCTTAAAGGGCCCCTCCTTGCATTTTTCCATTTGGAAACTAGAGGTGTCCTGAGCCATGATGGAAAGCTAAGAGCTGTCTCCCAGCTTGACTTCATTCTCTACCTTGAAGATAACGAACTGATAGAGAGAAGCCAAAAGATTTAGTTTAAAGCTAGATTTTTTCCAGTGGATAAAACATGATGACACATGCAAATATGGAAAGAACTGAGGAAGAAAAAAATGCTTTTCAAAAGAAAGTTATGATGAATTGTCTGTTTGGTGGAGAAACTCAAAGGGAGAGGAAGTTTGGTGCTTCCTTTATTGTATTTTGATTTTAAATGGATTAATGGGCAAGACAGAGCCCAGGAGTGAGAAGATACCAGGGGCATATCTGGGCTTTGTGGAACCTGAATCTTAAATGATTTAGAAGAGTACTTTTGAGAAAAATAATATGAATATGAAATTAAGTACAGAGCCTTGGAAAAGCTCATGTAGGTGAGAAATCTTGAGATGAAGCTTCATTATCTTCATAGAAAAATCTTTCCCTGGTTTGGATAGTTAAAAAATTTGTTTCCATATAACTAGAAAATAGACATATAACTGTGAGGGATTCTTTGCTGAGCGACTACAGGGTTAGTGAGAGAGATGCAAAGGGGAGGATGGGAAGAAGTCAATAAAACACTGAGGAATTACAGGGATTTTACTAGGTGGTATTGTGCAATATTCAGAGAGAAGGTCATATGTGTACATGGTCTCAAGCACCAGGATCTTCTTTAAGAAAAGAATGCCTGGAGGTGCCCCGGGCCATGTGGATCACATATGTAGTTTTCTTACCCAGAATCTGAAAGGGGAGATAAAGATCAATAGCATCCTGGCTATCACTCTCCCTTCTAGTTTCTACTAATTATGTTTTGTTTTATATGCATCTTCATCATGGGCAATACAAACAGCCAGCACAATTCAGCTACTACCCACCTTCTCTCTTTGTTTATTTTCTACTCCTATCAACTGATGCCTACCTGTCAAAATCATGAGATGTCTCGACTTGGAAATTAAGTAACATTTATGAGACACATAGAACAATTTAAACCTTGAAAACATTTTAATCTTTATCAGATTTTTTACAACTAGTTTTAGGTACCTCAAAATTTAGTGTTAAACTAAATTGCAATGTCTCTTTTAAATGCTGGGGCAATAGAAGGGGGAAAAAATGGCCTGAGATGGTGCCAGCTCAGCACTGTGGAGAATCCTAATTTCATGGAGTGGGGTTGATTTGGACAGTCTTATTACTAGTCAAAAGAATCTCAAATCCATTCAGCAGCTGACAGCCTGCATTTAAATTGGAAAAAAAAGATTGTCAGAATCTTTAGTGGTGACAGCAGAATCCAGCAGCAAATTCCATGAGTTAAAGTAATAGAAAAGATGGTACCTTTAGATGAAGAATTAATGGAATGCATATATGAGCCAATAAAAACAAATATCTAAGCTTTAAAATATTTTACCCAAAAACAAGCAAAATATATTGCAGATCAAATACAGATGGACAAAAGAGGAGGTTTCAACAACAGCAGATTGGCAGAAGAGCTTGGGAGACATGGTAATAGGTTCTCTGTGTCCTGAAGGGAAGCCAGCAGTCGACAAAAGAGCCAATTTCTCCACAGACTGGCACTCAACTTCTCATAATAATCAATAAAAAAATGTTGGACGCCTCGTCTCTAGTTCTTGTGAGACTGTCCAAAGTGCCTTGGGCCAAGATACTAAGGCATTAGGAAAGAAGCATGAGAAAGGCAAGAAAGCTTCTCACTATGCCTCCATTTGGCCTCTTTTCCACATGGTCAAGAGTGGAGCCCAGGCAGGAGAAGAGCATTTTCCAACATAATAGAAATAGGTAGGACACTCAGCAGGAGGCTGGAGCAGTGTTTGTAATTTTAGTCCAGAAGGAGATTCAGTGACCCTACATTAGTGTGCTCTGTACTTTTGAGGGGGTAAAAGAGAGAGTATCTTTTCTTTTTCTTTCTCTTTCCCCCTTGTATTCCAGGGAATTGTTCAACTTACACACTCTGGAAGCATGGTTTTATATAATATGAGGCTTATCCAATTCTCTTCTCATCTAATAGTATATAGGCAGTAGTTTGTCCCAAGTCAGAGGAGGTAGTCTGATTGTCCATCTGTCCATCCATCTATCCATCCACTCATCCAGTAAATCTTTAGTCTTCCAAGTAACAGGCAGTATTTTAAAAATATTGCAAATACAATTCCTATTGTCAGGGAAAGAATGGTCTAATTCAGGGCTAAGATATCTCTATGATAAATTTAATTAAGTGACAATTGAGTGGTACTGACAATAGAGAAGGTCACAAAAGGCTTGGAAAGGCAACGAAAGGTTTAAAAGGGGAAAACAGACTTGATCTAGAATCTGAGTGGGTGGGAAGATTTTTAATATTTTTTACAAGGTATGAAAAAGCCCTCTGGGTGAGGCAACAACACAGAGGCCTATCTGTATGTTACGGAATGAATGTTCGTGTTCCTCCAAAATTTATATGCTGAAGCCCTAATCCCTAATATGATGATGTTTGGAAGTGTAGCCTTTGAAAGGTAATTAGTTCCTGAAGGTGGAATTCTCATGAATGGGATTACTGCCCTCAGAAAAGGCATGAGAGAGATGATCTCTCTTGGCCATGTGAAGATACGCTGAGAAGACAACTGTCTACAAGCCAGAAAGTAGGTCCTCACCCCTCATCAGACCTGCTAGAGCCTTAGTTTTGGATTTACATGACTCTAGAACTGGGAGAAGCAAATTTTTGTTATTTAAGCTACCCAATCTATGATGTTTTTTGTTAAAGCAGCCTGAATTAATTTAAGACAATGTATATAGACTTTGGAAACCCATGTGAGAAGGAAAGTACTGAGGGAGACTGTATGCAAAAATGGCCATAATTTTCTGTTCCTCCCTATATTCGTATCATTTGCAGTGTGACTTTGTAGCCCTTCTCATCAAGAGATAAAATCTATTTTCCTACCCCTTAAATCTGGGCTGGCCTTATAACTGCACTGACCAATGAAATAGCAGAAGTAATTGTGTGCCAATTTTGAACCTAGGGCTTGATAGACCTCGCACCCCTTTTCACTCTCCGGGAATCCTGGCCATTTTCCACATGAACAAGTCCAGCTACTAGGCTGGAGGATGAGTGACCATGTGGAAGAGAGCCCAGATGTTCAGCCAAAGCCATCCTAGACTAGCCAAGAACCAGCAATCTCTACACTTGTGAGAGAATATTGTCTATAATTAGCAAAGCTGCCTACTTGATCCATACGAATGGGCCCTGATAAGTTAAGAAGCACCCAGCTGACCTGTGAAATGCTTATTATTTTAAGCCACTATGTTTAAGTGTGGTTTGTTACCCTGCAATAGCAATAGCTAAGAAGCTTGGGATCTTTATTCTATAAATAATGTAAAGATTATTGGTAGGTATTATAATAAGGAAGGTCCATTAGTAAGTTTCAATGTTACAGTAGTGGAATGTAGTGATAATTTTAGTCTATTTAAACTTAATTTTATTTTTATCAAAATAATAAATGTACGTAGTTTAAGGAGTAAAATAGTACTATAAGGCTTATAAAGAAAAAATGTAGTCCCAGGCTATGCACCTACCCCTGCCCCAGTAAATACTGTTTCTTAGCTTTCTCTTCTGGAATTTATCTTAATATTTATAAATATTATGTTTATTTTCTTTGTATTTACCTACTTAAAAAATTATCTTTTGACTTCATGTTATGGCAGATAAGAATTTTCCTGTCTCCCTACTTCTCTATCCCATTTCCCTTTATCCTAATCTATCAATTTAATAATTGACATTATCAATTTAATCACTATTTTTTGTTAAATGAATATTCAATGTTCATATATATCTATATAAATATTGTTCACTAGTAGGCATATATGATGCTTTCTTTCTATACAAATTTTGTTTTTCTTCCTTACTGCCTCACTCTTTTATTTGCTTAGTTTTCTAGGTCCCTATTACTAATTTTTCCCAAATATAATAGAAAAAACTTCTTTCAGTTCTACTTAGCACATAATCAAAAGCATCAGTTTATTTTTTTATAATTGATGAACTAAATAATTAATTAATTTTTTGGAGGCGTCTATTGTAGAATTTTTTGCTCTATTTTGGACTAGTTTTCTGTAGGGATAGCCATCACTCTGCCATTTCTTTTAAAAAAATTTTTTTACATTTATTTATTTTTGAGAGACAGAGTGAGACAGAGCATGAGCAGGGGAGGGGCAGAGAGAGAAGGAGGCCCAGAATCTGAAGCATGCTCCAAGCTATGAACAAGCATTCAGTATAGAGCCCAATGCAGGGCTCAAACCTACCAACCATGAGATCATGACCTGAGCCAAAGTCAGACGCTCAACTGACTGAGCCACCCAGGCGCCCCCACTCTACCATTTCTTAGGCTAGACAGCCTGTTTCCTGGTTCTTGTTTCTTCCTCACTTTTGATTCAACCTCTTATCGTGGGGGAGCATATCCTTCAGTACCTTCTGGAGAATGAGAGCTTGCACACCTAAAAAATCCTTATTCTAACTCATGCTTAATTATTTGGCCAAGAATAGAAAGTAACTTACTCTCAGAATTTCTAATGCATTGCTTCACTGTTCTCTGACTTTCAAAGTTACTCTTGAAAGTCACAAATTATCAAAGTTTACTCAAGAAGAAATCAATAACCTAAATAGCTTTATATTTATTAAAGGAATTTAATTTTTAGTTTAAAAAACATCTGACTGGGGCGCCCGGGTGGCTTAGTCGGTTAAGCGTCCGACTTTCGCTCAGGTCATGATCTTGCGGTTCGTGGGTTCGAGCCCCGTGTCGGGCTCTGTGCTGACTGCCAGCTCGGAGCCTGGAGCCTGTTTCAGAGTCTGTGACTGTCTCTCTCTCTCTCTCTGCTAGAAATAAATAAAACATTAAAAAAATCTTTAAAAACATCTGACAAAGAATACACCAGGCCCAGATGACTTTGCTGATCAATCTTCTAAGCATTTAATGGAGAAATAATACAAAATATACAAACTTGTAGAAAATTGAATAGGAGAAATTATTTCCCAATTCATTCTATGAGTCCAGCATTATACTGATAACAAAGCCAGACGAACATAAGAAAACTATAGACCAAGATCCTTCCTGAGCATACATGCAATAATCCTGAACAAAATTTTTGCAAATGAAATCCAGTTATTTATAAAACTTGATAACACATTAGATCAGATGTTACCTGGCTTGTGGAGGAACACTGCTGGAAGGAAGGTAAAATGGTGTAACCATTCTGGAACAGAATTTGATAATTTCTTAAAAAGTAATACATATACCCACCATATAATCCAGCTATTCTAGTCCTCAGTATTTACCCTACAGAAAGGAAACATGTCCATAGTAAAGACCTATCATGAATGTGTATAGCAGCTTTATTTGTTATAGTCAAAAGCTGGGAGCCACCCAAACATTCATCATCTGGTGAATAAACTGGTATGTCCACACAAAAGAATATGACTTAGCAAACAGAAGAAATAAACTATTGATATAATAAGAATATAGATTAATATAAAATTAATTATGCTTAGTGAAAGACACCAGACAGAAGAGACAATATTCAGTGATTCCAGCAAAAAATTCTATAAATTAAAACTAAACTGATAGAAAGCAGATTTATTGTTGTCTGAGGACAAGAAAGGGGAACAGGGAAAGATGGAATTTCAAGTAAAATTTGGAAAGCTATAGATATAATCATTATATTGATTGTCCTAATGATTTTATAGGTATACACAAATATCAAAACTCAAAGAACTGTACACCTTCCATATATGCCCTTGTTTGTAATTCAATAATATTTCAATGAAACTGTTAAAAATGCGGATCAATTTCATTTTCTTTGACTTTCCAATCACCTCTATTCATCTTTGTTATGCCTGTGTGGCATCTCCAGTCTGGCTCCAGCCTCTTTCTTTTCTACCACATAAGGGAGATATATCTGGAATGCAACACTGTCAAATCTCAGAGAGACATCTTAAAAGAATGAAAGCAATCTGCTCAAGGGTATTCTTGCTGGTTTCTGCTGGACAAACAAAAGTCATATTGCTTGTATCTATACTGGTAGTGGCATTTGCTGACATTAATTTCCTAATATCTGGAGACCTGGAATTCAAATTGAGCCAGACAGCCAGATTTGAATGACCATGCAAATTTTGGGGGGGGTCTTAAAAAAGAGGTGGGAAGGGGGTCCTCAGCACCCATTCCTAGAGATTCTTATTTAGTAAGTCTGAGGTGGAGCACAGGGAATTTGCATATAAATTACAATTAGAAACAATAACATTAGACAAAATTAACATTTTCACCCTTGCCTCCACTAGAACCTTCCACCATCATCAGACTGTTGTCCTCTTTCCCTCTTATATCATATTAAATCCTCTCCCACTTGCCTAATTTTCACCTATGCAAACCATAGTGATCCACAATGGCAAATTCTATCTCTTCTCTTGTGACTAGCCATCTCTCCCTATTTCATTTCTTCTCACTTGTTTGTTCCCAACCCCTTTTGTTTGAGTCAAAACAACTCAAAGATCCTAGACTAATCATAAAGGTATTCCTTTCTCTGGGTGCCAGGTCACTATGTAGGATGAAATCTCCAGGGTTTCAAAACAAAGGTTTATTTACAGAAAATTAACCATTTTGCATCACACAAGTCACTGTAACATTTTCTTATGCAGCACCAGTATTTCTTTACTTACTCACTACATTAGACTCCGTCTATGGACAGCTAGTGCTATCCTGTTTGGGTTTTAGGGAAAATTATTAAAGCCTAGAGCAAAGTTGTTTATTTTTGTCATCCAAATTTCTGAGGAGATATTTTAGATAAGCAATTCACCACTGTCTTTTGATCTCAAGCTATCAGCTTCAAAGTACAACATTTAAAAATAATTTTATGCGGTTTCTATTATTTTGCCTGCCTTGCATGCATTGAAGCTTGTTTTAAGATGTCTCTTCTGTTTTTGAGCATTTTTGTAAGATGGTCAAGTTAGATGTTTGTCCTTTGTGATAAAACTCAACAACGTCTTTGAGTTTCCCAGACTTAACTGATTATTATATTAAACAGGGGTAACATGAATGCATTGCTCTTCCTTATATGACATTTGCTGAGAGTATAGGGTTGATGCCCACTCTTAATCTCTCTGGAAGAGCATTGGCTTCTATTTTTTTCCTGCTCTTTGTAACTTTTCTTGAAGAAAAAAAAGAATACACTTTGTATATCTAATATATTTGGTGTCAGGGAGGACAGTTAACATTACTTCTACTGCAGAGTGGTGATAAACTTTTCTTTTTGTCAGGTCCAGGAAAAAAATTGTGTTAAAGATAGACTATTTGGACAATACATTGCAGAAGAGATATAAATGTACTTGAGAGGTCTGATCAAGGTTACATAATTGATTTTATTTTTTTCTGGTTTAAGGACTTAGAGACAGTAGAATGTAGTGGGCATAGTCAAAAAGCAGTAGTAACACTGGGAAAACAGGTTCCCAAATTCTGTTTCTCCACCTATGTGATCTTAGGCAAGGTTGCTCATTCTTTTGTTTATTCATTCAATGTCCAAGTATGTCTTGAGCATCATCTATACATCAGCCATGTGGAAAGCTCTGGTAATGGAGAGGGAGAACACAGCCCTTGGTCTTACAGAGTGTGGCAGGCATGAGAATATGCTTCAAAGATCTCCAGCTACAGTAGCACAATGGCCTCAGATTCTATGCCCTCAAATCCATAGTACCACTTGTAGAAGACCACATTTCCCATGGGCTGTTTTCCCCCAGTGACTCACTATGACAGGGATACTAAGGCAAGTACATTTCTGGGAGACATGGTCCTCATAAAATGGTTGATCATGACTTGGGAACTCAGTGATGGTCGTGCTGAACATCCCTAGGCTACACAATGGTCTCATTTCTTCCCATTCTGCCTTCTTTTCTTCACTCAGGGTCAGACTTTCATCAAGTTCTATGGCTATCTCAAACTTGTGTTCCTCCCCCATTTTCTCTCTCAGACATAATAAAAATCCTTGCATGCTTAACCTAATCTTGGTGTTTGCTTTTTAGGGAACCTAGAAAAACATATGGAGCATATATTGTATTGGAGAAGACAAGAAAATAAACTTGTAAATAATAAGTAATTTCAGATAGTGAAGACTGTTTAAGATACAAAATGGTAAAGTGGAACAGATTGATCACCAGAGGTGACTTTTAGGGAGGAGGCATTTTATTCTTTAGCTTACATGGGCAGGGAGGATGTCTGTGGGCATGTTATATTCTAGCTGAAAATCAAATGATGAGATATAAATAGGCTGGGGAGGAGGAGGCTGGGCAATGTGAAGGGCTCGAGTCCAGCAGGAGCAGCATATTTGGGAAATGTGAAGACAGGAATCTTAGTAGCAACCTCCAGAGCAGTGTGGCAGGAGGTAAGATCAGAAGGACAGATAAAAGCTTGGCTCCAAAGGGCCTCAAAGGCCATGATAAGCAGTCTGTGTCTTATTCTAAATGCAATAAGAAACAATTGGAGAGTTTGGGCAGAAGTGCGGCACAATTTGATTTACATTTTCGAAATATTACTCTGGCTGCTAAAAGAGAATGGATTGGGGGCTAGGACAGTAAGGAGAGCAGTTAGATTACAAGAAGCTAGGTGAGAGCTGGCATAGGTTTGGACTACAATAGTGACAGTGCCAGTGAGAAAAATAAAAGGATTGGAGATATGCTTTGCAGGCACAACTGTCAAACTGCTCAGTTCACTCTGTCTTAATTTCATCATTTAAAAATTGGGATAATGATAGTACCTACCTTATAGTAGGTTATAGTAAAGATTAAATGATATGTGATATATAAAATGTTCAGTACACCCAATAAATTTTAGCCCCTTTTCTTGTGGAGGTAATACTGAGTGGAAAAGAGTAAATTCATGCTGTATTCTAGTTCTGCCATGAACTCAAGATGTGGCCCCAATTCCCTATCAGTATAAAGTTGGGAAGGGATGGTGATTATAAAATCAGAGACTATTAGAACTGTATGGGACCTTTGGGGTTATCAATATCATCTTCCTAGTGAGGGAAGAATAGGCAGCACAGGAATATAAAACCATATCCTGCAAGAAGCTCCTGACACTGAACTCTGTAGCCTTATGAGGCCCTTTCCATTATGAAACTCTAGTGATTCACAGTACTCCACAGTTTTACTGACAATCCTTCTATAAGGGCTCTCTGGGTCTTTGTCAGACTTAGTTTTAATACTTGGATCATTGTATTTCTTTTCTCATCTGACCTGAGTTTGCAGATTTCTCAGAATCAGTGCAGAAAATAATATGTCAAATCAAAGTTTGTTTTCTTTCCGGTGGCTCCACACCTGTGCATGCAATGATTCATCTCATTGAGAGATGTTATGCTTTCAACATCCCCTTGAGATCTTGATTTCTGACTAGACTGCTTGAAAACTTCCAACTAGGTAGAGTAGTCTTAATATTATTAAAAACTGAACAAAAAATATTATGTTCCTTTTACCAAATAATAGGAAATATACAGTACCACTCATGAGGTAATCTTTTCATTTAAAAATGTCTATTAAGGTAAAAATTCAAACATTTTCAGAGTAAGAGAGAATACTACAAATGCTTTCATCCATCTTCAACTCATATCTGATTTCTTCAGTGACTAAATAGTTAGAAGGTGAAACTATTTTAGGTTAACAGACACTTTCCAGGGTGTTGTACCTTCAGAAATAGTAGAGAATTTTGGTTGGACTAGCTTCTCTTCAGATGGCAATTATAAAATCTGGACTATAATATATTTTTAAATTATTAAATTGGAAAGTAAGCAAAATCAAAACAAGAAGAAAGTCTATCCTTGAAAGAAAAATTTTCATGAATGAGATCTGAAGGTTTGCAGGCTCTTGTCTGTACAAACCCAGTAGCAGAAAGCCACCATATTATAGGTTTGAGGTATCAGACAGAGTCTGGGGCAAGCAGACCAGAAAGTAAGAGGGATAATCCTGAAAGGGAGGGAGCTGCCCAAGAGGAGAGCCCCATACTTATATAAAATCTGCCTAAAACCTTGGATGACTGTTTTACATGGTCTAAAGTAGGCCCTAGAGGGTCTTGAAAAATAGCAGTAGCTGAGAGCTGAATGAACTGTAAGGAGAGCTCATCTGTTATTCCCACAAGGAAGACAGATTTGGGAGTTTGAACCTATCCAAATTAATTCCTTCTAAAATAAGAATTACTCTTCAAAGAACATAACAGAATCCAGAGACCCTACATTGTATAATTCATAATGTCCCATTACCATTCAAATATCATTGGAAGTACAAAGAAAACATAAAAAATGCTCAAGAAAAAAAAGCATTAAATAGAAACCTACCCTAAGAGGATCCAGGTGATGAAAGTTGCACACAAGGACTTTAAAGCAGCCATAGTAAACAGTAAGTTTCCAAAAACTTATGGGAAAATATATAGACAATGAATGGAAAAGAAGGAGAAATTTCAGTAGAATTTAAGGTAGAAAACAGAAAGCTTTCCCAGTGCTAGTATCCTTCCTACTTGTCAAGGCTTGGGAATTTTTTTCTAAGCATGAGGTTCTAATTTACTCACTCAGCATTATGAAGGCACAGTCAATAATTATTCAGCATCATCTATTCAAGTTGAAGTAGGTTTGATCTCAATGGGCAAGAGGGTAGATAGTGGTATTGGTGGTATGGTGGTATAAGTGACGCTGGTGGTAGCGGTGGTAGACAGAAATGAAATTCTAACTGAATAAAAGGATATACAAAGAAATTATTCTAAATCCTTGCCTTAATTAAATGAGACTCTACATCTTTGGTATTAGATCATGAACTAATTTATGTCTACTCCAATAATTCTTGAGAAAGGGAAGGATTTATACAACTAGTAATATCTGAGAATAAGAATACTTAGTTCTAGTCTTGAATACTCCAAACAATTTGGAGACATTAGTGGTTAGTTAAAATCCTAAAAATTCTAAAATTTTTCTTCTCTCTTAGATGAAATTATCTCTTTGTAGCTATGACATTTAATATCATTTAATGAATCCCAGACCTGGATTGGGTCTTATCTTGGTAGTAATAACACTGTCCTGCTTACTATATGGAACAGTTTGAAGAGCAAATGAGATGATGACAAAATAAAAATAGCTTACATTTACTGAGGAATTACCATTTTCCAGGCATTGTTCTAAGTGCTTTCTTTTCATGTATTAACTCATCTAATACTAACAACAGTGAAGTAGTTACTATTTTTATTAGCCTCATTTCACAGATAAACAGAAGTTAAAATAGTGTGCCAAGTTCTCCCAGTTAAGAAGTAGAGGTGAATTCCACTCTGGTAGGATGGTAGGCTATAGTGAAGATGCAGGAATAAAACATTCTCAGCTTGTTAAGAATGTAAACTGGTGTACAACCACTATGGGAAGCAATTTGGCAATAGCCCTACAATTAAATGCTCACTCCTATGAACTGGAAATCTCACCCATGGTATTCACTAAGAGAAACTCATACATATGCAGCAGGTTACTCAGGCAAAAATGTTCAGTGAACATTATTTGCAGTAGGGAAAAACCTGACCATTCATCAATAAGTGAATGAGTAAATCAATTGTGGTGTATGTGCACATATATATGTATATTGATAAATATATTGATATATACAATACATATTTAGTAAGATACTACACAATTAAATAAATGTGTATCAATATTACATGGATCTAGAATTGTGCTCTCCAGTGTAGCAATCACTAGCCACATAAAGCCATTGAGCACTTGAAATGCGGCTAAAGATATATGTTAGAATAATAATATTTTGCATATATTGGGTTAACTAAATATATACTAAATTTAATTTTATCTGTTTCTTTTTGCTGTTTAATTGATATGGCTATTAGAAAAATTTAAACCACATATGTAGCTCATACAATATTTGTGTTGGAGAGCACTGATCTAGAAAATGTAATTGAGTTAAAGAAGATAAAAAATGATAGATACCACATAAAAGAATCTGTAAGCACTACAAAGCATGTAAAGCAATACTATCTACTGTTCACAGAATATATATATGCAGTTAAAATATAAAAATATGGACTGAAATGGTACCCTACAAATTCCTAATAATGGTCTCCCTAGGGAACATATTAAGAGATAGAACTTGGAGAGAGAAACAAAGGGAACTGGAATTTTGTTTATAATATTCTATTTTATCTGTATAAATAAAGTGCCTGAAGCAAAAATGACGAAATAGTAATGTCTGATCATTCTTAGAAGTGGGTTATTTTTATGTTTTGGTGTTTTATTTTAATGTTGCAAAGATGAAACAGCAAAAAAATGAAATCAGACTAATATAAGATGCAGTCACACATTCATGCACACATATACATCTATACATTCACACTTTATCAGCCCTCTAGTTGTGGGCACCATCTTTAACCAAAGAATCCAGCAAAGACCACCTTGGGGACATTCAAGTAAATCTGAGACATTGAGGAGAGAGGGAAAGTCCATGCACTATCATCTGATAATTGTGTATATCTATTATTTGAAAAGGTAATGATTTTTCCTGACTATATAAAAGTACTGTATGCTCACTGTAGAAACCTTGAAAGGTTTTAAGGAAAAAACAGTTTCACATAGGCCTGTCACTAAGAGAAAGTGACTGGATACCTTGGATTACTTTTTTTTCAGTTCCTGAGTAATAGGATTTTACTTTTGCTAACATCTGACAGATATTTTGAAATGAAGCCCTTAATGAAATAAGATTGTTTTGTCTTTGATCAAAATAATCTTCACCTTAGGGCTCCAGTTTGGGCTTGTGATATCTTTCTTACTTTTAAAAATCAAAACAAAAATAAAGCCAATAGCTAATATTTACTAAAGGGTAGACCTTGTATGCTTTTCAGTGTAGGAACTATTATAATTCCCATTTTACACAGAGAAAGATGAGGATTAGAAAGGAAGTTCTGATTATAATTCATATTTTATTGATAAAGAAACTGAAATTTAGAAACGTTAGGGAGCTTGCTCACATCACAGATAGAGATATTAACGATGGAGATGTCCACACCTCCACACTGAGATCTTATAGACCCCACAGTCCATACTCTTCCTTTATCCTCTACCACTCTCCAGCACATGAACTTACCTATTTCCTTTTGCTAACCAGTATAATGTGTCAATGTTTGAGATCCGGAGAAGGAACGTATTTGATATGGAATCTGTCAGGCACTGGCACAGCCAATCAAATCACTCTTATCTTTTATAAAGACATCTCTTCCTTCAGTTTCTCTTACTAGGCCAGTCAGGTTTGGGTTGGGTACCTGTTGCCAACTCCTGGTTCCACCTAGCTGGTGCTCAGAAATGGTTCATAATGCTAAGGAGCAGACTAAATGGCTTATTTTTGCATTTCATGTTGCAGTCCTAGAAGGAAACTTGTATGGTTACCAGCTTATAAAAAAAAAAAATTAGGAAATGAGAACCATGCTCAATAGGAAAACGGCCTGCCAGTGACTTTCAAAATATGATAGGAGATGGAGGTGTGGCAGGAGATGGGTGGTATAAGGGTAAACCAAAGTGTGGAGACAACTTTAGCCAGAAGACTGAGAGCAAGGGACTCTGGTCACTTAACAAACTCTAGTAACTCTATAACAGATAGAGAGGAAGAGATCCTTAAGCTAATTTTCATTCAATTCTTATCCATTGGAGGGTAAGGAGCAATCATCACTGGGGGCCTTGGCAATTGAGATGATATGCTGATTGAGGTGGGCCAAAGGAGAGATGAAAGGTTATGTACCCATTGCTGGCACCCAACCACTCCTTTGGCCTTAAACCAGAATTCCACCACAATACCCTTCCCACTGAAGTGTTGATGTGCATCTCAACAACCACTGTTTTTGAATTCCATCACTATTCTAGGTTCTTTCAATGGCTTGGGTTTCATAATGTTGCATACACATGATAAGTATTAATTAGCAAGAGAATGCTGTTGACCATGATGAGATGTAGAACACAGTCCCTGAAGTCAGCGAATACTGAATTAGTGAGTAGAAAGCAATTCCAAGCATGTATCTGAGATCTTGATTATTAATGTAAAATGACATGTACACAGAAAAAAAAAGAGTAACATAAAAAATGAAGAGAACAATTTCCTAATTTTTCCACCCTTTACCTTATATCAAAACATGGATAGTAAGTATAGTAAAAAAAAAAAAAATGTTTGCTTCAGCTGCATGTGTCTACATCAATTCTCTCTCCTGCCAAGGGGTGAGTATGGCAGGAAGAATTGTTTATTTTCTGGGAAAGGAAGCCAATGCACTGATTTTTAACCAAAAGAAGCAAAAGAATGACAAAGAAATGGGAGGCAATAATTGGACAGCAGTGTCTTTGAAATTGCTTTGCATACATTTTCCCAGGCTCTAAGAGCAACATTTGTCTGGAAGGCAGCCCTATCCTAATATTCCATGTACAAGCTTAAAGTGCATTTCCATAGTCATTCAAACATTATAAAAAGCTGTTATTATTCCCACCCTTCCCAAACGAGCCCATAGGAGTGGGATGGAGTAGTTGACCTGAGCTCTCCCAGTTACTCTCATCTCTTCCTTGACAGGAGCTATTAGGCCTTGCTCTGGTTCCTCCCTTCACAGACAGAAAAGCAACACTGTACCTGTATCTCAGGGCACTGCTGTTACTGGCAAGGGCTCTAAGAATAGAAAACAAAACAAATAATGACATAAAAGGTGTATAAAACCTGATAAAATGAGGCTGTCATCCAAAATCAGAACTGACTCAGTGTAGTAGCATCCCCCCACCCCCCACCCCGCTTTAGTGACAACACAAACCTCCCAGAGATTGGGCAGCGATTAGACTCTAGGGGGATGTATGTTTCTGGACTACGTGAGGCACCTCTGACTCTTTACGTTTCTAAAGAATTCAGATATCAGAATAAATGGCATTTAGGATGGGAAGGGTGTTGACCTTCTGTGGCAGTGTAAGGCTAGGCCCCACACAGTGTTTTCTTGTGGAGAATAATCTGCACTTTTAAATCAACTGGACTTCCTAATCATGGTCTGCTACTCAGTTTTTAAGTTTTGTGACCCTTCTTTCTAATGACTAGTTTATGGGCTAGTCACTGCCACTCCTCCTGAATCTCTTTAAGCAAGAACTCCTTCAAGGTTCCAGCCACCTTGACCCTCTGCCTTCATCAGTAAGTTACATCCTTTGAATTCAGTGCATTTGCTTGTTTACTTATCAGTTCAAAAGTAGAGAGAAAGAGCTTTTTATTAGACACATGGTTTCTATGTTCATCAGTTCTACAAACATGCTATTATAAACATATCCTACTGGGCACTTGCACCAAAGGGCTTTCTCTGAGGGGAAATTGGTAAGATGGACAATGTGGATAAGTACTAGGTTCTGGAGTCAGACCAATGGGGGCTCACTTTTTTGCTCTGTCACTTAAATAGCTGTGGATTTGGGAGAAATTATCTCACTTCTCTAAGACTTTTCCCTCACCTATAAAATAAGCATGACACCAATATCTACAGCGAGGTTTGTTGTGAGGTTTATGTTATATGCCTGGCACATAATAAAAGTCTAATATTATTATTAAAAAATAAACATGGTCCCTAATTTTGTGGAGTTCATAGCAAATGAGAAGGTAATCATTTAAACAGATAACTGTATCAATACAAAAGTGTAATAATCAACATATGCAAAAACAGTACAACAAAGCACAGATAAAATAGCCATTCATTTTGTCAGAAAGGGTCATGTACTATTTGACCTCAAATGGCTGAGAAATGAAGAGGGTTCTAAGCAGAGGAAACAACAAGAGGCAGAGAGCCGTGAAACAGTGGAAGATGCAGCCATAGGGAGTTGAGAACCCAGTCTAGTTGAAGGGATGGTAGGCTTTCTGAACCCTGTGAAGGATTAACCCCTATTAATCCTAAGAAGTTTGTTGAATAATCTAGTAGGGTCAGGGCATACATGTTTTGTTCTTTTTTAATCCTGATAACCATTCTACTATAGAAGATAAACTGGCCAGGAAGGGAAGTGTGGAACACAGTGTGGAAGGACTAAATCCATGGGTACCCACCCCATCTGCTGGTTATAGTGGTTGAGTCAGTCAAAATCCAGTCAGTTTTGGTTTTTGACTTATTGACTCCTTATTCAAGAATGCTGCATCCCCATTATGTGTTGTCATTCACGAAGTCAGACAAGGCAGAAGACAAGAAATGAGATTTCCTGGTCATAGTTATCTTGAATCTGTTCATTAACTAGTTCATTTGTTCACAGAACATTTTATTTGTCATACCAGTCCTCTTAATTTGTTGTATGGTCAGACTTATTCTCCAGATGGCCAGGGACTGATTTGTCCATTATAGCTAGTGAACATAGTCTGGTTTAATTTTGTTTCCAATGTCCAGTTGATCTTTTTTCTTTACATTTATGTGCAAATGCACAAAAAACTTACAAAACTTTTTCTAGGTAGAAGTTCACAGAAGTGGGGAGACTTGCAGCAAATGTCAGAAGAGCTTTTTCTCCCTCCAGTGCAAGAGAGCACTCGACCTTTGACTGGAGGGGGAGGGGGAGAATCAAGCTTGACAGATGCATTATTGAAGCATACAGACAAGTCAAAAAAAAAGTTTCACATGAAAAGATGGTGACTGAGCCAAGGATCTGCACGTTCTCTAATTGTTATTAAAGAACATATTCTAGTCTATTTATTGCTAAATGTCCTTCTTAAACATTATTTTCTAGTTACTTTAGGAATGGTCTATTTATATGTTACAGCTTATTTCTACCGTGGTCAGGAAAAATATGATTTCAATTATTTATCATTTATTGGAAATTTCTTTCTTGTCCAGCATATGCTCAATTTTGGTAAATTTTTCATGTTTATTTGAAAATATTGTGCATTCTATAGTTATTGAATGCTTGTGAATTGTTTATTTCTCCATTTAATTCTGTTACGCTATGTCTTTAGAATCGTTAAGACCATATTATTAATTGTATATATATATATAATACAAATCTTCCTTTTGATCAGTTTATCACTACAAAATAACCCTCTTAATCGCTCTTAATACAAAATAGTAAAATAATTATCTCTAATAACATTAAATACTAAAATATTTAGAAGTATTAAAACTTCCTTTTGAATTTGTCAAAAATAACTCAATCTCTAGATTTAATATGACAGTTTTACTTATTATTTACTAATAATGCTACATAATAAGGAATTTTTAATTATTCAATTTTCCCTTCTATTTTTAATACTTTTTAATTTTGTATCCTGATTGCTACAATATGCATCTTTGATTTATTAGAATTTACTTTAATATTTTATCAACTTTCCAGACAATGGAAGAACTGTATAATGCTTTTTAAATATATTTTTTCCAGTTTTATCAAGATATAAGTGAAATATAATACTGTATTAGTTTAAGGTATTCAACATAATGATTTTGATATATATATCAAAGATATATATAGTGTGGAATCATTACCACAATATGTTTAGTTAACATCCATTACCTCATATAGCTACCATTTTTTTTCTTGCAATAAGAACTTTTAAGATCTACTCTTGTAGCAACTTTCAAATGTACAATACAGTATTGTTAACAATAGTTTCCATGCTGTATAGCATTTATTTATCTTACTAGCATTTATTTATCTTAGAACTGGAAGTCTGTATCTTTTGATCACCTTCTCCTATTACCTATACTTCCTACCTTCCATGTTTGACAATCATCAATCTCTGTTTTATGAGTTGGCTTTTTTAGATTCCACACGCAAGTGAAATCATGCAGTATTTGCCTTTCCCTGTCTGACTTATTTCACCTAGCACAATGCCCTCATGGATTCTACTTAACTATCTACTCTTGGTGCTTTTGTTTTTATATATTTCAATTCTACATATAAAAAAACTACTGATTCTATTATTTTTTAAACAATTAAAATTTCTTCATATTTCCCACTATAGTTATTTCTGTTGTTGCTTTTTTATTATGCTTTTATTTATTTATTTTTGTGTGAGAGTGAGAGCAACCATATATGAATGGGGAAAGGGCAGAGGGAGAAGGAAAGAAAGAATCCCAAACAGGCTCTATGCCCAGTGCAGAGCCCAACACAGGGCTTGATCTCAGGATTGTGACATCATGACCAGAGCCGAAATTAAGAGCACAATGCTTAACTGTTTGAGCCACCCAGACACCCCTGATTATGCTTCTAAGATAATTTTCCTTCTGCCAAAAGAACTCCATTTATTATTTCTTTTAGTGTCAGTCTAAGAGTGAGGAATTCTAAGTTTTTGTTTGTCTGAAAATATATATATTATGCCTTCATTTACAAAGCATATGTTAAGTATAGAATTCTCAATTCAGGGGTGCCTGGGTGGCTTAGTCGGTTAAGCGTCCGACTTTCGCTTAGGTCATGATCTCGCGGTTCGTGGGTTCGGGCCCCGCGTCAGGCTCTGTGCTGACTGCCAGCTCAGAGCCTGGAGCCTGTTTCAGTCTGTGACTCCCTCTCTCTCTGACCCTCCCCTGCTCACACTGTCTCTCTCTCTCCTAGAAATAAATAAAACATTAAAAAAAAGTTAAAAAAAAAAATAAATAAAAAAAAAAATAAAATAAAGAATTCTCAATTCACATTGTCTTTCATTATTTCAAAGATGTGATTCCACTATTTCATAGTTTCTGTTGCTTCCGTTGAGAAGTCAGCTGTCAGTCTTGCTGACTCTTTGATAATTTTTGGTTTTCCTTGCTTCTTTTAAGATTTTTCTCTTTTTCTTTGATTTTCAGCAGTTTTACTATGATGGGCCTACATATGGTTTGCTTTGAGTTTATTGTTTGAGGTTTGCAGATCTTTTTGAATTTATGAGTTGATGTCTCTTGTCAGTTTTAGAAAATTCTCAAGCAGCAGATCTTTAAGTACTGTTTCTTAACAGTTTCCAGAGAGACTGGAGTAGGAAGATCTATGTTTGATCTTGACATGGTGCTTTTAAAAATACTCTTAATTTTTTTATGCCTGGACTTTACTCTGGATACTTTCTACTGACATATCTTTCAACTTATTAATTCTCTTTTCCACTGTGTCTAATATGCTATTAAATGCATTCTTTTAATTCTAAATTCTATGGCACTTTTGTGGTAAAATTTCCCTTCCTTTTTCATGTATTTCAGTTTAGTGAAATTCTCCATCTTTTAATTTGTTGAACATACTAATCATACTTATTTCAAAGTCTATATTTGATAATTCCAATATCTAAGTCATCTGTTGGTTTGTTTCTATTATCTTTTTTTTTCAGTCACTTCTCCTTTTTTGCCTAGTGAAGTTTAATTGTATGTTACTTCTAATATTTGAATATTGTGAGGGTTCTGAATGATTTATCATCTTCCACGGAACATTTAATTTTCTTCTGGTGGGCAGATAATATATGGGCAAAACATCTTGATTTATTCAAGGCTGGTCTATTTTAGTATGCCCTTATTTAGGTTATGGCCCTTTTAGAAATCTTAGTTGAAAGCCTGGGGTGTTTCATCCATTTCTTACTTTAAGGGTTCTGAACTCCAACTTTTATATCCTTACCACTAAAAACTACCAAAAATCTGTTAGTATTTTAGCCTCTTAGTAGCTGCTTTCTGCTTTGATTCTTGGTTTCTTACATCACATACATCCAGCTTAAGAGACATAAAATGCACCAAAACAAAATCTCATGCAGAAAGTTAGACTTGCTTTTCTTTGGTTCCCCTTTCTCTGGGAACTTGTCCCCTCAAGACTTGGATGTTTTATCTTTTCAGCTCAGTGAGACTACCACACTGGGCCACCACTTTCTTTAGGGTTTCCATGTTCCTGTGATTTCTATTGGAAAATTCCCTAAAAGGAAAAGCAGTGGCAAATATGAGACTTTTTCAATGCATCTTATATTCTAGGATATTGGCATGCATTGAAAAAGTTCTAGCTGCCTTAGTTGCTCTCTTAAAAGTTGCTGTCTTATGGTAGTTTATCCAGCTTTTATAATTATTCTCAATTACTCTGTCATAGGAGTAGAAATGCATATTCTTTCTGCAAGTACTGATTTGAAAGATTTGTATTCTGTTTAGAAAGAAAGTCCAATGATTTCTATATAAAACCTGGTTCCAGTGTCTGGTCTGACCTCTACCTGGATGTCAACATAAATGATTCCTAGAATTATTCTTTATTTTAACCTTATAAATAGTACTGTTCTTTTATCCTATCATCTCTGAAGCTTTGAGAAAGGTTTATGTATGAAATATATCAAAGAATTATGTATGTAAACCTTTCTACCACAACCTTATTGTGCCTTTAAATATGCTTGTGTATCTTTCTACATAAAAAGAAGGGTATGACTCTCATACTTCTTATCCTTACTCCTTTTTATCTAGCTTTAGATAACTGAAAAACAACTAGCCCAGCATCTGGAACAAAATAAACATAAAATAAATGTTGATGAAAAGACAAATGAGTGAAATTGCTTCATTATGTGAAAAATAGTTGAGCTAGTTCTTTGATTCTTTCCCTTCATTGTTAACCCATCCCTTATTTGAATAAAAAGTCATCTAAAGCATACAAAAACTTGAGACTAGTCTTGAGTCTATATTTAGTGAGATTCAAGGGACTGAATTTCACACATTTTTAGTCCATATAAAGGTATGCAACAACTTCATTTATTTACTCTGAATCATTTTTTTGTTTGTCATGTAGGTGGTCATCCAGAAGTGATTTTTGACAAAAACCTCACTGTATACATGTAGCTAATCTTGACTGGTATAAACAGTTCTTGTAATGTGAAATTCTATTTGGGGACATGACATAGCTGATGAGACATAGCTACATTGTTCATTGCCTGGTCTCATTTGTAAAAATGTCTTTCTTAGAGTAAACTCAGAAATAGAAAGTCATAGTGTTATGTACCGAATTTCTGTCAGAGTCTTCTCTGTCATGTTTCTAGATCTTTGAACATTTTTTCCTTCTGTCTTGAATACACTTCTCCCTTTTGCCTTTCTGATGAACTGTGTCAGTGCTCAAAGATGTTACCTCTTTGAAGTAACCTGTTTGAAGTTTACCTGTTTGTGAAGTTTTTGGTTTTTATTTTATTTTATTTTTTAATATCCCAGCAACATTTTCTGGTTTCCCTTTGTTTCCTGGTAATCTACAATACTGCTTTTCATTGTAGTACATTACTTATGTGACTTTCTTACCACTAGAATTTCACTGAATTACTCTTCTTCAGTGCCTCAGATAGCAACTTGCTAGATCGTCAGTACAATTTTTTAAAGGTAAAATTCGCACAATATCAAATTCACCTTTTAAAGTATACAGTTCAGTGGTTTTTCACAAAGCTGTACAACATTAACGCCATATAATCTGATAATGCTTTTATCACCCCCCAAAAGAAGCCCCATATTCAGTAGCAGTTACTCCCAATTTTACCCTCTGTCCAGTCCTTGGCAGCCACTAATCCATTTTCTATTCCTAGAAGTTTAGCTTTTTTTTTTTTTAATATTTTTTGAATATTTCAAAAAACTGGAATCATACAATATGTGGCCTTTTGTGTGTGATTTCTTTCACTCACCACAAAACTTTTAAGACTCTTCCATGCTGTGGCATGAATCAGTACTCCGTTGCTTTTATGAGTGAATAATATTTCATTATATGAATAGAGCATATTTTGTTTATCTAGTCATCAGTTGATAGAAATTAGGGTCATTTCCACTTTTTGGCTATTATCAATACCACTATAAACATTTATGTAAAAGTTTTTAGGGGCACCTGGGTGGCTCAGTTGGTTAAGTGTCTGACTTCGGCCCAGGTCATGATCTCACAGTTCATGAGTTCAAGCCCTACATCGGGCTCTGTGCTGACAGCTTGGAGCCTGGTTGGATTCTGTGTCTCCTTCTTTCTCTGCCCCTCCCCTACTCACACTCTGTCTCTCTCAAAAATAAACATTAAAAATATTTTTTAAAGTTTTTATATGGATGTATGTTTTCAATTTTCTTCGACATATAGGACTATAATCTCTAGTAATGTTTTGTTTAACTTTTTAAGGAACTACCAAACTCTTTTCCATAGTTGCTGCACCATTTTACGTTCTTATTTGCAGTGTATAAGGATTCCAATTTCTCAAAATCCTCTCCAGGACTTATTATTATTTCTCTTATTTATTACAGTTATCGTAGTGGATGTAAAGGGAGTCTCATGATTTGTTTTAAATTTTTTAAATGTTTTATTTATTTCTGAGAGACGAGAGAGACAGCATGAGCAGGGGAGGGTCAGAGAGAAAGGGAGATACAGAATCTGAAGCAGACTCCAGGCTCTGAGCTGGCTGTCAACACAGAGCCGGATGCAGGGCTCGAACCCACGAACCGTGAGATCATGACCTGAGCCGAAGTAAGACTCTAAAGCGACTGAGCCACCCAGGTGTCCCTCTCACGATTTTTTTTTAAGTGAGGTATAATTACCATATAACATTATATTAGTTTCAAGTGTACAACTTAATGAATTGATATTTGTATATATTGTGAAACAATCACAATAAATCATTAATATCTGTTATGATACAAGTTACAAAAAAATTTGTCTTGTAATGAGAACTTTTTTCTTAGCAACTTTCAAATATGCAACATAGTATTATTAACTATAGTCACCATATTATACATGACTTATTTTATAACTAGAAACTTTGGCATTTTGACCCCCTTCATCCATTTTGCCTACCTCCACCTCCTTCACTGTGGCTTTGATCTGCATTTACCTAATAAATAATAATATTGAGCATCTTTTTATATGCTTGTTGACCATTCATACATCTTCTTGGAAGAAAGTATACTGAAATTATTTGCCCATTTAAAAATGTGGTTGTCCTTTTATTGTTGAGTTGTGAAAGTTCTTTATATGTTATGGATATCAGACCCTTATCAGATATGTGATTTGTAAATAGTCTAGTGTTTGCTAAATGCTACCCACTGCCTCAGGCAGCTACTACTGCCTGTTACTGGTTTTGACAAGTCTCAAAAGAAAAGGCTGTTTTCACTGGGTAAGCTCCATGTTAGGTCAAGTAAAGACAACCTTAAAATGGAGTCTTCCATGGAGCCACCAGATAGGCCAAATAATGACTCTTCTTTGGGAAAGTGGCTTTGTAGAAGTTCCAATTTCATTCAGTTTCTTTCACTGGCTGCCAGACTGCTGGTGTGCACCATGATTGCAGGCTGTTGGATTTTAAGGCTAACACAAAACTAGGAACAGTGGCAAGGTCAGGGTGAGAATAGGGCAAATTAAATCACTACAAAGTTTGCTTTTTCTTTTCAGGATTCAGCTACTTTTCTTTAATAAATGCTCCTCAGATTGCACTAAGCCTTTGATTAATTTCCAGATTTCTAATAAAGTTGATTCTGATAATTTTGTTGTGCTGTTGCCAATGTTCTTTTAACTTTTAAGAAAAAATGACTTTTAGATGTTCTTCTTCCATTGTTATTGACATTCTTAGTACATGTTTTTGAGTGGGTGAATGAATAGATGAACTAAGTATGCATATCCACTGAATTGCCCTCATACTCCCAATTTCAGCCAAGATACTCATTTTGAGTTTATTTATCTGCCTCAACCTGCAGACTCTGATAAAGACTGCTGTAGTAGGAGGGGAGATCGAATAGAAGTTGTTAGTATTGCAGTGCTTCATATTGGCTGTCCAGATTTTTTACTCAAGCATGGAGAGCACCACCTACTGCATTTGCTGTGGTGTGATTATTTCTTGCATTCTTTCAGTGCTTTCAACTATGGTCTTTGATCTTGTGTTTGGAATCATATACTTTTGTTCTTCTCTTTTTGCCTAGTCTGAACAGCTATCTTGCCTTGAGTTCATTTGGACTCTATAAAGCCCTTGCTCCATTAATTACCTTATTTTTTGTATTCACTAATTTTTTTCCAGTGCAGATATCTTAATGAACTTTTAACTTGAGAATCACCACTTTATTTTAGTCTTCCTGATCCTTCTTGACCATCAGTATTTGGGGATATTTATCTGCCCGACCACTACTCTGTATTTTTGCCTTGCAGATGATGCAAACCTAATACTATATTTTATTCTAGTGATGCTAAACCTAATACCATATTCTATTCTAGTGATCCTTTGTTACAAATGCAGTCTTCAATCATACTTCCTCAGCAGTATCTTAAACTTCTAAATGTTTAGGTCCTTCGGTCTAACCCATGAAAGATCATGTGACTAGCGTTTTGGAGATATACTAACTCTTTCCAGCCACTAGCAACGAACAAACTGAATGAGTACATTTTATTTATTTATTAAAAATTTTTTAAAATGTTTTTATTTGTTTCTGTCAGAGAGAGAGAGAGAGAGAGCAGGGGAGGGTCAGAGAGAAAGGGAGATACAGAATCTGAAGCAGGCTCCAGGCTTTGAGCTAGCTGTCAGCACAGAGCCTGATGCAGGGCTCAAACCCATGAACCATGAGGTCATGACCTGAGCCGAAGTTGGACACTTAACTGACTGAGCCACCCAGGTGCCCCAATGAGTACATTTTTTTTTTAATGTTTTATTTATTTCTAGGAGAGAGAGAGACAGCGTGAGCAGGGGAGGGTCAGAGAGAGAGGGAGTCACAGACCGAAACAAGCTCCAGGCTCTGAGCTGGCAGTCAGCACCGAGCCCGACGCAGGGCTCGAACCCACGAACTGCGAGATCATGACCTAAGCGAAAGTCGGACGCTTAACCGACTAAGCCCCCCAGGCGCCCCCCAATGAGTACATTTTAAATATGTTGTTTCTAAAGCAAATATTTGTACATCAGATTATATCTACCCACTGAAATATATTCTAATTCTAGATTGGTTCCCATCAGAGAAAAAATAATCTTTGTAAAAGACAAACTGCAGTATATTAAAATTTTGAAGAGTTTGTTTGAGCAAACATTGATTTGAATTGGGCAATGCCAAACAAAAAATGTGTATGAGCTCTTCAGCAGTAGGAACTAAGGGAAAGGGTTTTAATAGAGCAGATACAGAAGCAAAGCAAAGAAGTTATTTGATTGGCTATAGCTTAAGCCATTGCCTTATTTGGGAAAACTTAGTTGGCTGTGATTGGTTTTTCTTAAGTTTTGATTTCTTAACCCTGAGGCATTTACAGGAATTGATTCTGGCTTAGGTTTCAGTTTGCTTACTTACACTGCCCTGAGCCTAATGGAATCTTTATTTTAACACTTGCATACATTTAAAATCACTAAAATTCTCTACTTTGGAAAGACTTTTGGTTCTTGTTATATCATTGTGTTAACTAAGACTGTATTCTTTATTCTTCTTTATCCTCTCCAAACTTCTCTTAGAACCTGTGTCTTAAAAAAAAACAAAAAAACCCCTGTATTCCATCTAGCTAAATAAATAAAAATTATTGCTTTAGAGGTTTTCTTTTAATTGACTAATTGCTTTGCTTTTTAATAGCTGTAAAGGCATAAATAAACATAGTCTATTCCCTTATGCCACATTCATCTATGCAATCAAAAGCCTTATGGACTACTATCTATATAATCTTCGTAGTCACATTAAGAGTTCACATGGATTATCTCCTTGTCTCTTTATTTAATACATAATTCTTATCTCATAGTCTCTTTGTCCTTCCTTTATTGGGTTTAATATTCAAATAGCTAGATAGGCAATATTGTTTTGTGCTTTGAAACACACTCTAAATTTTGAGAGAATGTATGTAAGCCTATATGGAGATACTTTTATTAGATTTGACTCAAACATTCATTGCTGGATGTCTAGTATTTCAAAACCCTGCTACCTTCTTGTTGAGGAAATTATTCTTTTGCTTTTTTTTTTTTTTAGTTGTCACCAAGATTTATTTTAATTAAGTGCATATTCTTGATCATTTTAGAAATTTCTTACAGATACTAACTTATTACAAATCCTTTAAAAGGAGATGCTGAGACCCCCAGATCTGCTTCTCTATGGATTTATTTTTATTCTAGTCAAAGAGTTAAGACCAGGACATCTGACAAAAATCTATGGAACAAATTACTACCATCCTATCGTAAGTTTGTATATAGTCCAAACTGTGCTAAATAAATGAAGTGTAAAGCTGGACCGGTTTCCTCACGCTGTTCCTAAGTGAAAAATTCCCTCCTATTTATTTTTTTTAATGCATATACACACCCAGTAACCTAAGGGGATAAATAACCCATATATTCCAGATGATGATACTGAGGCATGAAGAATTGGGCCAATCTCATTTTTACAAGATAAATTCAGCAGAATAGAAAGGAACAGATGAGACAAGCATCTTGTCTATGTGTGTTCTCCAAAGGTCTCACACAAGTACAACTTAAGATTTACTACAGTTAATAATGGTAAGAATTCAAGTTTTAGTTTTCCTCTAAGTAAATAAACTTGTTGTTGTGGGTGGTGGGCATCAAAATGACTTTTGAAAAATCAATGCATTTTATCCATTGTGGTTCTTATTTGAGTATTGCCAGCAAAATCAAGTAAACATCAAGTCTCTCTCAGGGCTCTAGTGATACAAAGGAATTTAAAAGTCACAGGTGTTATCTCAAGTACTGAAATTTGTTTAGTCTGGATATTAGCAATTGCAGTATGGAACATGGAAACTCTCCCAGCAAAATCCTTCTCTAAGATCTTCATAATGAATTAGAACATGATGAAGAGATAATCAGAATTAGTTCTCTCAGGCAAACCATGAGAGACTCTTGAATGCTGACAAAAACTGAGGACTGATGGATGTGGGGGGGAGGGGGGGATGGGCATGGAGGAGGACACTTGTGGGGATGAGCACTGAGTGTTATGTGGAAACTAATTTGACAATAAACTATTTGAAAAAAAATAAATAAAAAAAAAAAAAAATTTCAGGGGGACCGGGAAGGGCACCACAGAAAAAAAAAAAAAAAAAAGAAATAAACTAAACATTAAAAAAAATAATAATAAAATAAAATACAAAATGGAGGCTGGACTTGAGAATTCTCAGAGCAGAAAAAACCTATATAAGTCATATAAACAAAACTAAATCCATCTTACTTTGTGAACATAAAACTTCATTTGGGTTATTTCTTGTAAATGCTTCTGACAATCATAAAAAAAAAACTGAAGTCGTCTTCACAAAAACAGTATGAGATCATCAGTTTTAAACAATCCTCTGTTGTCTAGAAACCCCCATTATAATAACCAATCACCGTAAAGGGTAAACGATTTCCTCATTTGTACTTTTAAGGCATCCTATAAGTTCACGCTCTGCAGCTTCCTATCAGTCTGTGAACTTGAAAACTACCAGTGTACAAACTATTCTTATATGCACAATAAACTCTTACCAAGTACTAAAAAAAAAAAAAAAAAAAAAAAA